>NW_026854799.1:0-600000 GCF_026571515.1 Ruditapes philippinarum | reverse complement strand
ACAAAGAAATCATCAGTAGCTCTGGAATGTGAAGTTAATAAACCTGATGCTGAAGCCACATGGACTAAAGATAACCAACCAATCAGCATTTCTGATGGATATGACATAAGACATGATCAAACAAGACATTCCCTCCACATCAATGAGGCGAAACCAGAAGATAGTGCAGAATACACTGTTACTGTTGATAATAAATCAAGCACAGCCACACTCAAGGTCAAAGGTCAGTAGAATTTGCTTGAAAATTTAAAAGTCCATAGTTATCTTTTGTCAATCATGATTTGTATTTAAGAATTGGTGCAGCCTCTCTGGAGGATAACTTAAGGGTAACTTGAACTTAATGAAAAAAAGGTTGTAATTGTTTTTTTGAGATTTTTATCATTTTGTTGAGAATTAATATGTAAAAATAACCCCCAGATATTGCAGAATCAGAAAGGTCTACCTTTAAAATGTTGTGAGATAAAATGCCCTTTTAAAATAGCAATGGTATCTTGTCATAGTGCTTTTTAATTCAGAGGGGTTTCTTTTGTAATAGTTATTTCACAAGATTTGATTATATGAATTACAGATGAGGAGGCAGTTGAGTTTACTGCACCACTAGAAGACAAGAAGATCCAGGAAGGTGAAGATGTCACTCTAGAGTGTACTGTATCCCAGCCCGACCTTACAGCTGAATGGAAGAAGGATGGTTCCCCAGTGGAGGCCTCTGAGAGGATCAAACCCAAGTCTGTAGACACCACTCACACTCTTCATATTGAAAACGTGAGTGCAGAGGATTCTGGCGAGTACGAAGTCCAAGTCGGCGATACCACATCAAAGTCTTCTATAGAAGTTGAAGGTAATTAAATGTTAAATCTTGAATGATGCTGGATCCATGCCAAATGATCTTTTGACATACATGTAGTAAAGTCCCATTGTTTATTTATGAAATATGAATCACCTGTTGTGTGCGTTAAAAACATGTGTATATAGTTTATTTTGTACTATTTTTAGAAACACCCCTTGCATTCATACGCAAGCTGTCAGATATTGATGTTGGTGAATTACCTGGTACCGCTACATTTGAGTGCGAGCTCAACAAAGACAATGTTGCAGTGAAATGGTACCGTGACAACAAGTCCCTGGTTCCCAACAAGAAATATAAGATGATTGATGAGGGGCCGGTACACAAGCTACAGGTCAATGACATTGATGGTGAAGATGAAGGCAAATACTGGGTCATTGCTGATGGACTCAAATCTGAAGCTTCCCTCTTTGTAGAAGGTAAATTGTCTTGCAGTAATTTTAGTCTAAAATTATATTATAATATGAATTAGACAACAATTTAAAATAACACTCAAACACTGAAAGACCAATTTGCTAGCATTAGGTTTAAGAAAAAAGGACTGATAAAAATAATCTTCACATACTCAAATTGATTGAAAATGAAAATGAGAAAGAATGAAATTTTGTTTGTGTTCCAGTTCCGCCAGAATTATTCTTGGACAAGAAGTTTGAAGAAACTGTCACTCTTAAGCGTGGCCAATCTACTGCATTTGAGATACCATTCAAGGGCAGCCCGCAGCCAACAGTCACATGGTTGTATAATGGAGGAGATCTTCCAGACGCGAAGAGAATGGAAGTTCAGACTATTCGTAACATGACCACCTGTCGACTTGGTAAAGTTATTCGAACTGACGCAGGCGAATATACCCTCACTCTTGAGAACACTGTTGGCAAGACTTCACTGACAATTACTCTCAATGTATTAGGTAAGAATGTTCTGCTATGTCTTTATGTACTTTTATGGCCAATATAGGACTAAAGTAACCTGAAAAAGAGAGTATTTCCCCGAATGTTTGTGTTTTCCTTTGATCTAAACTTTGGAAGTATATAAATATAGACCAAAATACAATGTAGTATATATTTATTTTTGTAATCAAAAACGCTAATTTAAATTTACTGTTGCTTTCAGCCTTGCGACCTTCTTCATCAGCATTTATTATACATACAAATATATCAAAACAAAACAATGGAAGTGACTTATATATAATTTAAACACGAAATATTTTTATTTGATACAGATAAACCATCTGCACCACAAGACGTATCTGCTGACAATGTCACAGCTGAGTCATGCGACTTACACTGGCAACCACCAAAAGACAATGGCGGCAGCGATATCAAACAGTACGTTGTAGAGAAACGTGAAGCCAACAGACGCTCCTGGAACAAAGTCAGCACAAGTGCTACTCTGGAAATGACCATTCCCAAATTGACTAAGAATATACAGTATGTTTTCCGAGTTGCCGCTGAAAATGACGTTGGCATCGGAGAATTTGCTGAACTACCAGAACCAGTAACTGCTAAAGACACATTCAGTAAGTTGTCTCAGTAAAGAAGAAAATAAGTTTACCAAGCCTAAATTTAAAAAGCATGTTATGCCCCCATTGCAATGAAACTTTAAATGGTTTCCTTTTCTGAAATGTTGTAGTTTTGAAAATAAGCATGTACTAAAGTGGTTGTGTGGAGGCAGCAGCCCCCAATAAACAAGTGTGCTAGTATTATTTATCTTCTGCAGTCCAATTAACTAGATGTGTTCACTTTATTCAATATCTAACTGCCTATATTGAGGATGAGAAACTGAAGTTTAGATCCAGTCTGCAAGAATATGCAGTAGTCCCTTGTCTGGTTCAATACTGAAGGCATAAACTACTAGTGTCATAGACAAGATATTATCATTTATGCTAGCATTCTAAGCATTTTCTTTGTTATTTTGCACTAAAATCTTATAAGATTAAATACCAGGTTATTTGTGTCTGTAATAACTACAGTATTTTATGAGACCTCTATTATTTCAGCTGTACCGGATGCACCAGAGGCACCTAAAGTTAGTGAGGTACTGAAGAAATCAGCTCTGGTTGCCTGGCAACCACCAACCAATGATGGTGGCTCACCAGTAATTGGCTATCATCTTGAAAGAAAGACTGATGTAGGCTCACGCTGGATCAAGGTCACCAAGAAGCTTGTACCAGAATTAAGCATGCCTGTTAACGACCTTGAGGAAAGCCTTACATATCAGTTCAGAGTTATTGCTGAGAATAAAGCTGGACCAAGCAAACCAAGTGAGCCCTCACAACCAATAACAGCAAAGGATCCATGGGGTACGTCTTTTCTTTCCTTACAAGTCTATTTCAAGAAATTTAGAATATATTCAATATAAAGTCTTCTTTAAACTTTGATTGTATTTAACGGTAGTGAATAAGTTCTAAGTTAAACTAAAGTCTTTAAGTTCTTACTTTTTAAAAAGTGTTCAAACAGAAAATACAAAGTTAAATGACCATGTATCTACATATGACACCAGTACTGGTTGGTTCCAGGAAGCAGACTCGAAAGTGATTAATATAAGTTGCAAGAACTTGTTTCGCAATCTAGCTTAAATAAATATGTTTAAACCAAATTTAAAATGAGAAAAAAAAAAGAATTTTATATTTGTTCTTGCAGACAAACCATCTCGACCTGGTGTACCGGAAATAATGGGAACAGATAAATCATCTGTTGCCCTCAAATGGTCGCCACCTTCAACTGACGGTGGTGATTCTGTAGATTACATCATCGAATATCGCAGACAAGGTTCGTCCACTTGGAAACGTGCCAACAGTGTCCCGGTACAAGAGACAAATTTCAGTGTACCAGGTTTGAAAGAAGGTGACGAATATGAATTCCGTATCACAGCTCAGAATAAGGCAGGCTTAGGACCATCCTCCGAAATTTCACAGGCAGTGAGAGTGGAAACTCCTCTTGGTATGTTTTTTATTATTTTTCTATCCACTTGTTTTATTATTGTCATATTTTATGTTTTCAGGGCAGGATATTGATTTATTTAGATGAAAAACATAATAACAATTTGTTTAAATATTTATGCATTTTAATATTTTAAAACAGGCCTCCAGGTTATAAAATTTTTTTTGAGTTTTGTCTGAAATCTCAGGATTTTCATTGGACAGTGTACATTCTGAGCTGGTTTCTGACCAATCAAATACCTGAGGTCTGAGTTTGAGCTTGAAGAATTTCTTTTAACCTTGGGGCCTGATCTGTTTTCTAAGGCAACAAATCCAAGAATTTGTACTTGGTACTGTAGTGTAATCAATTTTTTTACCATAACATGTATTTCTTGTAACATAAAAAAAGACAAGGGCATCATTTTTAGAAAATTATTGTTTATTTTACAGTTGGAGTACCACCCAAGATTTTGGAACCTTTGAGTGATGTTGTTGTTATTGCACCTAAAGACGCCATCTTAGAATGTGATCTTGAACTTGGCGAACCAGAATCAGATATTAAATGGTAAGCTTTGATAGTCAACCAATAATACACAAGTACATGTATGTCTTTTAGAAATGATTCTGCCAATACTGATTACGATTTTTGTATCTAACAATAAGAATGATAAATAATTTGACCTTTATTTGACCTTTCTAGGTTCAAGGGCAATAAGGAGGTTAAGAAGAGTCCAAAATATGAGATGAGTTATGAGGATGATATTGCGGCCCTTGTGATTCACAAGACTGAACCAGATGACACTGGAACCTACAGTCTCCAGGCAACCAACCCACTGGGCAAGGTCAAATCTGAAGGCAGTCTAGCTGTACATAGTAAGTGACCTTCAACTTTGACCGTCACTGATATTTTAATAATATTAAAATGTAATGATAAATTTTTACATATTTACTAAAATAACATTTGATTTCACTCCCTTGAACATAAAAAAGCATCTGTTCATTATGAATATGAGATGAAAATATTCTGAGAAATAATGCAGTTTAAAGTATATATGTACTTGTAATTTCAGCACATCCTAAACTAGACTATGATAACAGACTTAAGGGAATACAGAACATCAAGGCTGGTACCACTCTCTCTCTGCCAGTCAACACAAGTGGAATCCCCAATCCAACCATTGCATGGTTCTTGGATGAGGAACCAATGGAGAAATCATCAAGGGTTACCATAGAAACCACAGATGACAAAACAACCTTGACGATCAAGAACAGTACCATAGACGATACTGGTGTTTATACAGTTGAGGCTGAGAACACTGTAGGAAAGGCAGTGGCTGACTTTGATGTCAATGTTAAAGGTAATTATTAGTAGCACTATCATACCAATTTTACATTAATAGGCAATATCGTTTTATTTTTTGAATTTTAATATATTTGATAAAATATTAACCGTTACAGAATTGACTAAATAAGTTAATAATTTTGATTAATCGTGGTGACCACTAACAGCGGGCAACAGTTTTTCTTTAATTCATAATTGTATCAGTATCTTATATATTGAGGGTTGGCCGCAAAACTGTTGTTAGTTCTTCTTTATTTCTGTTACTGCAGTTTTGCGGTATACCTTCAATATGCTTTCTTATATTATCTATAAGGTGGGTGGAAAAATAGATGCATACAGTTATAAATGTGTTATTCTAGAGAATGAAAAAATACTAGGAAGGGTTTTTGAATTCTTTGTAACTTTTATATAGACAAACCATCCAAGCCACAAAATCTGTCCGTATCCGAGGTGATGAAGGATTCTATTGTGTTGTCATGGCAACCACCAACCAATAATGGTGGCAGTGACATCACTGCTTACATCATCGAGAAGAGAGATGCTAAGAGAAATACATATACACAAGTTGAGAAGGTGACTGGATTAACCAATACATACGCAGTACAGAAACTCCTTGAGGGTAATGAATATTATTTCCGGGTCTCGGCAGAGAATGACATTGGTAAAGGGGAACCAGCTGAAATGGAGGCACCCATCATGGCCAAATGTCCATTTGGTATGTTTAGCTTTCTTACTTTTTAAAACATTCTGAGATGTTTATTTTGACTTTTACTAATAAATTAACACCAGAAATTTAATCAATATTTCATTATGAAATGTGTGACATTTAAATGATAATTTTCACTCTATAACATGTTATGCTTAAATTTTACCCTATTAACTTTGTATTAACCATTATTTAGTTGATTTTATGTAATGATAATGGGCATGCCCTACTTTAGGACACTCTGTGAAAAGTTTGTTCAATAGTTATACAAGCAGTTGTGTAAAGTATATTAACCAATAAAATTGTTTTATCACAAATATTATGTAATAGATTAGTCTGCATTTTTTTTCTTGAAATCATTAAAAATATTTCAAATCCTGAATTGAAATAAATTTCATGTTTTTATATGATTGATACATTTAGATGTACCTGATTCACCCAAGCATCTCCAGGCACCAGAGGTTACCAAATCAAGCGTAACATTGACTTGGGAGGTTCCACAGAAAGATGGTGGCTCACCAATTACTGGTTATGTATTGGAACGCTGCCAACTGCCTGGTTCCCGCTGGGTGAAGGCAAGCAAGAAACCAATCTCAGACACAATGTTCACAGTACCAGATTTGTATGAAAACACAGAATACCAATTCCGAGTTTCTGCAGTAAATGCAATTGGTGTTGGTAAACCATGCGAGCCAACCAGTCCAATCAAGGCCAAGGATCCATATGGTATGTTTAAGAGAAAAAAATAGGTTTAATTTTTAAAGATATACAGTGTATATTTTATTTTTAAATCTGATGTTTTGTATTAATATCTGGAAAAAAGTGATCCCAAGGAAGTATTAGAAACAGTATAATTACATGAAAATTGCGGACTTGGTTTGATTGAGTCTGTACATGAGTGATAATGAATGTGCAACAAGCACCTTTTTTTAAATTTTCTGTCTGCCTTAAAAAAATGCAGTACTAAAGGAAATGTCTTTTGAAATCCAAGAAAACTTGAAGTTTTGCTACAGCTATGAAATTCTGTAAGTTCTGATTGTATTATTAATGCTCCTAAATCTGTTTATTTGCAGACAAACCAAGTGCACCAGGTGTACCTAATGTCACTGAGGTAACAAACACAACTGCCAATCTGGACTGGACCCCACCTACAAAAGATGGTGGTAGCCCAGTCTATAACTATTTGATTGAATACAAACCAGTCTCTGGTAAGAAATGGCTCCCAGCTAACAAAGGACAGACTACGCCAGAAACCAGCTTTACTGTAACTGATCTACCAGAAGGTGAAGTCTGTGAGTTCCGAGTGACTGCTGAGAATAAAGCTGGACTCGGAAAACCATCAGATGTCTCAGAAAAGGTCACAGTGAAAGCTCCAGTTGGTAAGAATCTTCTAATTTAGATGGCTCATTCTTACATATCACAGTCACTTTATAACAATGTCACCTGACAAGAAAAGAAAATACCATTATTTTACAGCGCTGCGGATTGGTTTTAAAGCTTAAGATATTCAGTCAAAAGTTAGAAACAAAGATGTTATTATTAACAATGTTTTAAATATATGTATCATTTTGTATTATCTGTTAATAATAAAATTCTGATTCTGTCCTTATAATACAGGTACCACATTGTTTTATAAAGGAGCTTGACTTAATAATAGTTTTACGTCTGCTTTAAAACAAAACTAAAAAATGAAATAATTTTAATGTATGATTTTTACTCTATCTACAGTTGGAGAAGCTCCATCTGTCCTTGAAGGACTTCCAGATGTGTCAGTCCTACTTGGAGAAAACGCTTACATAGAATGTAAGATAAGCGGGGAGCCAGAACCTACCATTGCCTGGTTCCGTGATTCTAAGGAAATCAGAGAGAATAAGAAATACCAGTTTGACTATACCGATCTTGTTGCCTCCATCAAGATCAATGAAGTTTCAGAGAAAGACGCCACTAGTATCACCTGTGAAGCTTCTAATGACCTTGGCTCTGTGAAAACAACAGGTCAACTTGAAGTTCAAGGTCAGTGTAACTTAAAACTATTCATATTGATATAAGTATTCACAGTCATTTGTAAATGAGGTCTCTTTTTTTTATTCATTTTCTTGTGTCTTTGCTTTTTATGTAAATTCTTTCGAAAAATGTGACTTTGATCTTAATAATCTTAATTCTCGTCTTATTTCATTATATTTGAGACTTTGTTACAGATAAAATATCTTAGATTTCAACCAATAATAGCATGTCAATAATTTGGTAAGCTTAAAATAACTGTACAATATTTTGTTCTTTTAGACAAACCTAAACTTGACTACGACAACAAGTTCCGTGATATTGTGACCTTGAACTCTGGCTCAACCTTGAAAATACCAGTCAAGGTATCTGGTCTACCCAAGCCTTCTGTGACTTGGAGCAAAGACGAAAAACCAGTCAGATCCCATGGACGCTTAACTCTTGACATTAGTGATAAAGCAACAACATTGACCTTGAAAAAGGTCACAAGAGAGGATGATGGTCTATACTCGATCCTGGCTGAAAATGAGGCTGGACAAGCTACAGCTAAATTTGACATTGAAGTTATTGGTAAGTCTCAAAATTATCTTGCATGTTATTTATGACTTTTATTAATTATGGAATGTTCAACATTTCACTTGAGGAGGCATCTTGCATGGAAAGTAATTGTCATTTTTTAAGAAGTGGGACAGATGAATAAATGCGAATATTTCCATATTTAATGTCTTGTAACACAATTTATTGAGAAAAATATTCTTAGATTAATGTCTGTTTGTTTGTTTTTTTCAGATGTTCCAGAGAAACCAGAAAATCTTACGATTGATGAAGTAACTCGTGACAGTGTTACATTGTCATGGCAACCACCAAAAGATGATGGAGGTACTGACATTTTATCTTACATCATTGAACGCAGAGATCAAGGTCGTTCCATGTGGATGAAAGTCACGACAGTTGACGCTGCAGAATTATCTTACTGCGTCAAAGACCTTGTTGAAGGAAAGGAATACTTTTTCCGCGTCTCTGCCAAAAATGAAGTTGGAATTTCGGAGCCAATCGAAGTAGACAAAGCTGTTACCCCAAAGAGTGGATTTGGTATGTTTCACAGAGTGATCCCCCTTTATGAGAGATGACTGCTGCTTGGAGTTCTTCCCCTTTGTTGCATCTTGTTAATACCCATAATCAGATCATTGTTTCAAAAAGATAACTAACAATTATGTTTGCATGATTCTGTGTTTTTGTTTTATTTTTTTGTTGTTTTTTGTTGTTGTTTTTAATTATCTCCTATTACACGAAATGTTTTGATTTCAACATTATCAGATAGTTTTGTTTGTTAAACTGGCAATATTTTTTTTGACTTGATCTAAAGCAGAAGGTCAGTTAACATGGTTGTTCAAATGTTAAGATATGGCATTTAAAATCTAAGATGGCATTTTTGTATTATTTTACATTGAGAGTAGCTGAGAGAATGAAAACCATATAGTCTAAAATAGTCTCTTAAAGTTCAGTTTCAGCATCTCTTTCTATTTTCTGCAGTTTTATTTTTATAAAAAAAAATTACTTGAAATTTAAGGAAAAAAATGTACTTGATAAAAATGTTTGGACTGCTGTTGTAAGTCTTTTAAGTTAAAGCATGTGTTAGACATTAATTTAGTGAGCAGCATGATTTTTAACTAAACTTAAGTATGTTAGTCTGTACTCAAGTACATAAACTGTACTCAAGTACGTAAAGCTGTACTCGAGTATGTTACGCTGTACTCTTTGTTCAGAATGATTTTTTGTTATACATGTTTATTGTTTTGTTTATATTTAAACTATTGCTTGTTTTTATTTAGTTATGTTTACATCACATTATTATACTAGTATTTCATATAGATTGTTATCTCTTAAGCTGCTTGCTTGTATGCCATTAAATATTGTTTTCTAGATTTTATACCTCAACACAATATAGTTTAAATGTGTATAAAGTTAAATCATAAACAATATTTGTCATAAACAATATTTGTCAAGGAATAATATACATGGTGCTTTTAAGAAACAGTATTTTACTTAATTAAGCTGAATAATATACAATATATTTATATACTATTAATATAAACAAGAATATTACATTTTCAAGGTCATTTCATTTATGTACATTTTGGGAAGAACTTCAGAAAATAAGGGTTTTATTTTGTTTTGTTTTTTTTGTTATTTTTGTAATTAAATATCAAAATACTCGGTATATATCCATAACTAAATCTATAATCAAAGATTATTTAAATCCTCATTTATAAATCCCAAAGATATGAAGTAGTTACCATGGAACTCTCATTGTATCTACTGTTTGCATAATACATTATACCCAAACTTATACACAATTCCTCTATCTGCATAGGGCATAATAACCAAGACAAGAGTGTAATTGTTTTAAAATTAAAGGGTTTAAAATTCAATGTTTATTCATTTTGAACATAGTTTTCAAAGATGGAAATTGGGGAAAAAAGAACAACACACAGATTTTTAAATAAAGATGGTTCCATTGTTTAGGACTTTAAAACAGTGACTTGTGCTACCATCTCTTTTCTTAAACATTGTTGCCATGAAATGTCATTTGATTATGAGGAAAATACACTATATTTACCATATCTATGAGAAATTTCATTTCTCAGATAATCTTGTGTTCCATAATATTTGTTCTCAGATATTTTTTTTTAATCTTATATTAGCTGTGTTCTTGTAACCAAGTATCTGCAGGTAAACTCTGTTTTAAGTCATAAGATTATGTAAAATTATTTTGTGTAAATAAGATGTGGTCACATTATAGTGCTTTAATTTTGCTCTAGCTTACATAATTATACAATAAATATATACAAGAAATCTCATAATATTATATTTACATATTTATGTATTATATTTTATCATATTCTATTTTTGTATACATAATTATACAATAAAAGGATGTAAATAACTTCACAATCTTCCCTGTTTGCTTTGATTACCACTATCACCTACTTTAATTCCTTCTTGCCAATTAACAAAACACATATTAATTAATATCTAATTAAAATGAGGTACCATATCATTGATTAGTCAATGATCACCCTTATTCCAGATTTTTGTCATTAAATTTATAAAAATCTGGAATACACTGGTTAGAAGCAGTCATGGAAAACCAGTCTACAAGTAATGCTGTGTTGATGGGTAAGTTTCAAATTTTAGCTTAGAATCAATCAATCTATCAGTCAGTCAATCAAGCAAGCAAGCAATGCAGTGCTAGAGTTTATTACTTTCTCTTATACCCTTCATTATCGAATCCAATTTTAAAGATAAGATATAGGAACTAAAATATAATTGGATTCATGATATTTTTCAATGTCAAACAAAAACTAGTTTTAAAGCTACCTATAAAATTTTATAAACTTTATTTTGGAGAAGACACCAATAAGTATTAATATTGAATTATCAAGATATGTATTAACACAAATATCTGCTTCCTAAAACCAATTTATGATCTTGACATCACATTAAGAAGACTGAACATATTTGTCCTATGTTATTATTTCAACTACCACAAAATGAAAGAACCACATATTTTGAGTGAATTTTTCTTAAAGTTTTCAATAGGAGACTCCAAATTTGCGATGAACTTCACAATCAGATTGTTGAAATTAACCATCATATATAATTGTATAAAATTCTTTCATAGTTTACTGCTATAAAGAATACTAGTATTGCATCACTAATGAATATGCAAAAATTGAATGTGTGCATGCCAACCTACTAGAAAATAAAACTAGGTGCCTTATGGATCCACCTATAAATTGACCTGAAAGAAGAGTGAAGGAGTAAGGGAGACAACTGGAGATGCATGCTGAAACAAACACTGAAAGGTTATGCATGAGCATGATAATGCATTTTGAAAGAAAACTTAACATAAAATGGTAAGAAATCTCTTAAAAATAGAAATTCATACAGTTTAAGTAAAGAGAACGAGTTCAATATGTTGATGTATAAGAAAATGTAACATTTTTCTGTTCACTTCCTACTTATTATGTGAAAATATAACCAAGGGATTTTAGCCCTGTTAAAATTACTGGTTTAAAAATAGAAATTCAAACATTTTAAGTAAGGAAAACTAGTTCAATATGTTGATGTTTAAGAAAATGTAATATCTTTCTGATAAATTATTAGGATTTATATAAATAGAACACAGAACCTAACTCTCAAAAGACAAGTTTAAAAAGTAAATTTTCAACAAGATTTAATAAGTGTTGTATCATTTATTCATATTTGACATCACATGCCATGATACAATTCAATTCAATGATCAATTATGGTAATTTTGTGTTGTAAAAAACAGAAGTACCATCAGCACCAGTAGGCCCTCTGGCTGTCTCTGACATCACAGCTGACAGTGTCACGTTGTCATGGCAACCACCAAAACAAGATGGCGGCTCACCAATCACAAAATACCTTGTTGAGAAATGTGACACAAAGAAAATGTCCTGGAGCCCCGTTGCTGAGGTTGATGCAAACACTTTAAATCAGACAGTCGGAAAACTGATGGAAAATCAGCCATACTTGTTCAGAGTGTCAGCCATAAATGCTGAAGGACAAAGTAAACCACTTGTGACTGACACAGAAATTAAACCTAAAAAGCCAGCAGGTTTGTATTATATAAAGTTCAGGTTTTATAAAATGAGTAATCTTTTACTGCTTCAATCCGTAACAATTGGGCACACTCAGCTATGACTTTTGGAATAGTCTATAGGTAACTTTTAAGGGATTTTGGATCAACGTCCTGAATGTGCTAGCCAACTGAATAAATAGGTCCATGACAGTTTAACACCGTTATGTGAATACTGTACAAAAACACCCTTCTACACTGCATATCTTATAATAATAGTGGAGATTTGAGGGATACACTTATGTTACCTGACTTAATTTGTATAATCAATGAGATAAACACCACTTGCCCCTCACTGCTGTTGGTTTGAATCCAGCAGTATACCTGAGGTCTTCCTCCATCAGTAAAACTGGACCGTCACCATATGACCTTATACTGTGTTAATGTGACATATAAAAGCCAATCAAACAAACATCAAAAAGATACACTAGTAACTTTGGCCTATTGTCTGATCCAAATTTGTTATTCATTTCCTTATTGACAAAATCTAACATTTCAATCATAAATGAACAGAATTCAATTGCCTCTCAGTTTATAAAGTATTTATTGTAAGTAAAAGTTAAACACCACTTGTCTCTCACCACTGTGAGTTTGAATCCTGACAGGTACTTAGGATTCTTCCATGTGAGGAAGCTATCAAGCTAGCTTATGGAATGTTGATGGTTCTACTCAGGTGCCAGTTCGTGCCTAAATTAATACACGAAAGGGCAACTGAGGTCTTCCTCAACCAGTAAAGCTGGAATGTAGCCATATGACCTATACTGTGTCAGTGAGACGTAAAACCCAATCAATCAGACCAATCAAAAAGATACACATTAGCTTTTTGACTGATCTATGTCTGAAATGCAAACGTGTTGTTCATTTCCTCATGACAAAATCTAAACTCATTTTCAAAATTGTTCAAGTAATAATTACAATGTACTTCAATTACATCTTAGAATGACCAATATGAATTTTTGGCCAACTTAAACTTACAGAAGCTCCAAGTAAGCCAGGCAGTAGTGTGACCTTCACAAAACCAACCAAAGACAGTGTTGTCCTAAACTGGACCGCACCAAAGAAAGATGGCGGTGCACCAATTAAATCCTACAAGATCGAAGTGTCAGAGGATGGCAAAATTTGGCGTGACTTGACAACAGCCAATAAATTATCGACACAATTCACGGTGAAAGATCTTGAGACGGGAAAAGATTATTACTTCAGAGTCTCAGCTGAGAATGATGTTGGATATGGTGAATGTGCAACATCAGAAGTATTTAAACCAGTTAAACCAATAGGTAAATGTTATAGTTATTCTCATTGCCAGATTGTTATGTTTTCTATAGAGAAGCAACACATTATAATGCTGAACTATCATTTATTAACTGATTTGATACAGAGCGTGGCACGCTTAGATAAGGTTAGTAGACCAAAGAGTAACAGAGTTATACACAATAGTAAGTAAACTTAATCAAACAAAATATCAGTTTTAGGGATAGATGCGATCATCAGGTCACATTGCTATTTATAAATTAAAGTAACTAACCTGATAAGATTATTTATATAAGAGTCTTGAAGGTTACCAGTGTGTTATTAACATCTTAAAATAAAGCTGTAGTGAGAATAGTTCACAAAATACATTCTGTCACATAATTATTGAATTATTGAACAAAATTTACTTTTATATAACTCTTTGAAATATTGCATGAATGAAATTTGGCAATTTCTTTTTACTTAAGTAGCTAAAAAGTGTCAGTTTCATATCTTTAACTGTGTCTCATCATTATCAAATATATAACAACATACAGAAATGCAGCCAAAAGTACATACTGATTTGATTGATCAACAAATTTGTATTTTTAAATTAACTCAAACATATTTGTGTTAATAAAAGTAAAAATGGCTCAACATTTTTTAGATATTACTTATTTATGTTGAACATTTTACCTATGTATTAAATTATTTAAATTATAGAAGCTCCAGAGAAACCTGAGTCAGTAGAGGTTCTGGATGTGCAAAAAACTACCGTGAAACTCCAATGGAAACCCCCAACTTACGATGGTGGTTCACCAATTACTGGTTACATGGTAGAAAAACGTGATATGAAGAGACCAACTTGGACAAATGCTGGTAAAACATCTAAAGACGTGACTGAGATCACTGTTGACAAGCTTCTAGAGGGTTCAGAGTACTTGTTCAGGGTCAAAGCTGAGAACAAGAAAGGTCAAAGTGAACCATGTGAGACCAAAGCACCTATTGTTGCCAAGAGTCCATATGGTTGGTGTTTTATTTTTAACTTTTAAACATAAAGAGAACAAAGCTTATTGTTTTACTTATGCATTAACATCTGCACAAAAGGATATTAAATAGAAATAAGAAAGCTGTAAATTTCATATGATTATATGCTGAATATCAACCAATCAAAATCTTTAATAAAAGAAAACTTTTATTTAGTTTTGATAATGATATTGTTTATACAATAATAGAGTAACAGCATGGCCGAGTGGTTAACTCTTCGGACTAGTAATCTAGGGATTGCTGGCCACGTGGGTTCAAGCCCCGTCCAGGGCATGTGGTTGTTTCCTTGAGCAAGAAACTTTACACTAATTGCTAAGTACTGCTTGGTTCCAGGGACAGATTCAAGAGTGTTTCAATAAGATTATAGCTTCCATCACAATCAAACTTAAATAAATTTGTATAAACTTAACTAATTATCGTTTTTAAATTTTTGATTATGAAATTAAAAATAATAATCTAATTCCAGATGTACCATCTCAACCAGTTGGGCCTTTGCTCGTTGATAATATCACCAAGGAGTCTGTTGATCTGTCATGGCAACCACCAACTTCCGATGGAGGCTCACCAATCAAAAACTACCTGATTGAATACAAACAACCATCAAAATCTAATTGGGTAAAGGCAGGAACCACAGATGGGTTGACAACAGATTTTACTGTTGAAGGACTGATGGATGGATTAGATTATGTGTTCCGTGTATCAGCCATAAATGAGGAGGGTCAGAGTAAACCTCTCGAAACAGAAAAATCGGTGAAACCACAAAAGAAAATTGGTAATTATATCCATATTATACTTGTTCTGGTAATCATGTCTTCTTGTGTAGTGCACTTACAATTGCCTTTCAATTCTTGACATGAGAAAAGATATGAATTGGGTAGTAACTGTGTTGTTTTGGGGTTTTTTTTCAGGACAATACTTGTTCATTTAATTAGCTTTAATGTGTTTCCTTATGTTCTATTTTCTATTCTCTTCAGCTCTTTCAATTATCTTTTATTCTTTACACTTGTTTATTTCGCAATTTGAAATAAAATGTTCTATGCTGAAAAAAATGTTTGAGCTGTGAGATTATCTATTTTTAGCTCCACCTTCTGCCCCAGAAGACCTCAAGGTTGTCAAAGTAGACAAAGATTCTGTAACCATTGAATGGAAGAAACCTGCCAGCGATGGTGGCTCTAAGCCCACTGCCTTTATTGTCAGTAAATGTGAGGCTAAATCAGATGAATGGGTCAAGGTCACGACCTTGAAGCCACAAGAAATGGTGTACAAGTTCAAGGACTTACCAGAGAAGAAGTTTTACTTCTCAGTAGCAGCAGAGAACGCAGCCGGTGTTGGTCCTGCAGCTGAAACACAGAAACCAGTGAAACCTGAGTACCCATTAGGTATGATAACAGTGTTGATGCAAGAAATTATATTCCATGTATAAAGTTTAGATCATTTTATTCAATACAATCCTATGAAATATATATAGATTTATTTTTAATGGTTTCAGAAAATAGTTTTTTTTGGGGGGTACTTTTATTTGCTTTAGGTGACTCCTTCATTTCTGAATTAATTTAGTACTAAGGTTACTCAGTTGCATGAAGTATAGCTTATGTTAATGTCCTTATTAATTATCTTTTAGAAATGATACTGTTGAACTTATATTGTTTCTGCATTTGTTTTATTAATTCTTTTACTTTTATTTTTTTTTACCTAGATACATTTGTCTCATATTTATACTACTTTACATTTTTCTTTGATTGAGATACAAGTTTAATGATAAACTACAAGTAACTGATTACCTTCTACTAGGTCCACCAAGCACACCAGTTGGTCCACTAACAGCTTCCGACATTGATGGAACTGAGCTCACATTGTCATGGCAACCACCAGAACATGACGGAGGTGCTCCACTCACCGGATATTTCATTGAGAAACGTGAAGGTTTCAAACAATTCTGGGGCAAGGTAGCTAGAATACCTGCAGATACAGAGACATATCATGTGACCGATTTAACTGAGAATACAAACTACCTGTTCCGTGTGTCTGCTGAAAATAAAGAAGGGTCGAGTAAACCATTAGAGATGAAAGATTCAGTAACACTGAAGAGTGCCTACAGTAAGCATAATTTCATTATCAATATGATTTATTTTTACATAATTATTTAATTTTTAAATCATCACAAGAAACCAGCATCAACAATTGCCTTTAGTAATTTAGGACATTAAGTATTTTGTTATAAAAGTTTTTTAGAAGAAAGTATGAGATATACGGATATATACTAGTTTTATGTTATACATGTAAATAGTTCAAAAGCATGGATGTTGTAAGGTGCCAAAACATTGAACTGCAATTTAAAGCTATCAGGAAGACCATACATGTCTACAGTTTGTTTATATAATTGTACCAGGTTATGGTATATTCAAAGTTTGCACTAAATTAACTTGTAAGTCAAGAAATAAAAGATTTGTCAGATCTTTTGTTTAAGTATCTTGGCTTTAATCTTGTTATAGTTAATGAAAAAAATATATATATTATTCTATTTATAGAAGCACCAGACCAACCTGTAGGACCAATCAAAATCTCTGATGTTACACAAGACTCGGCAACTGTAACCTGGAAACCACCACGTAACGATGGCGGTTCCCCAATCACTGGCTACAATATAGAGTACAGAGAATCTCGCCGCGGTTCATGGACCAAGGCTGGTTCTGTTGATAAAGACACAACATCATGGACCCAGTCCAAGCTTCTGGAGGACAATGAATATTTCTTCAGGGTCACGGCTGTCAACAAGAAAGGTGAAAGTTCACCACTAGAGGGACAGGAAACTGTTAAACCACTTAAACCTCTAGGTAAGGACATTTTGTTTGAAGTTTTTTTCTTCTTTCTTTGTTTGACATCATTTAATCCAAGAGATTCATTGTTCAATTTTATGTTACCTTTTTATTTTGAAGTTATTTTGAATTTATTTTGAAATATTTACGCAAGATATATTCCAAATGAAATTTAAAAAAAAAAGAAGCTTTTCTCTAATTAAACAATAAATGTCTTATTTAGGTGCCCCAGGTAAACCCGAAGATGTAAAGGTCAAGGATGTCAAGAATGATACAGTGTTCTTGGCCTGGAATAAACCAAAGGAAGATGGCGGGTCTAAGATTAACTCATATACTGTCCTTATGAAGGAAGATGATGGTGAATTCAAAGAAATTGCAAAACTTAAATCATTTGACAATGAGTATAAAGTCAAAGGTCTTGAACCCGGCAAAAACTACAAGTTTGCTGTTATTGCTGGGAACAAGGTTGGAGACAGTGAAGCTACTGAAACAACTACACCAACTGTTCTGAAAAAGAAAGCTACAAAACCATCAGCACCAGTTGGACCAATCGTATTCTCCGATATTCAGAAAACTTCCGTTGTGATTACATGGAAACCATGTGAGGATGACGGTGGAGCCCCGTTGACTGGTTACTATATCGAAATGAGAGAGGCATCAAAAACATCGTGGAGCAGGGTAACAACTGTAAATGCTGATATAACATCGTACTGTGTACAGAGATTAAAGGACAGACAAGAATACTTCTTCCGAGTATTTGCTGAGAACAAGATTGGCAAGTCAGACGCCCTTGTCTCTGATGGTGTGACTGTCAAATCACCATTTGGTATGTGCTAGTTTGTCTTTATAGTGACATGTTTTTAGTATTAAACATTACTGATTTAAGTTAGTTACAACAGAGTGGAGATAAAATAAATGAGAATTTTTTTTTTATCAAACACCTATGCTGCTTTTGCGACTCTTTAAAAACGCTATTGCATGACAGTGCATATATTTTGAAGTCTGTCATTTGCGTTATACAAACATAGGGTAAAGATTTTTAAATGTAAACAGTTTAATTGTGGGTATGTGATAAATAATATATTATATTCATGTAGATTTAATACTTAAATTATTGAAATATTTTAATAAAACAATATTATAGGCTTGCTTAATATGTTTTTATTCCACTTGTTCAATATGCTCTATATATCACTTTTCTTTTTTCCAAACCATAATTTACAGACAGTTCATCAAGTGGCTTAACATATACATTGTAGTTTTAACATATTATATTGTATTACTGTTTTTTTGCATTTCTTATTTTCAAATCTAGATGTACCAGATGCTCCTGAAGGCCCAGTAGAATTCAGTGACATCACCAAAGACTCTGTTACATTGTCATGGAAACCACCAAACAAAGATGGCGGATCAGAAGTGACAGGTTACGTGATCGAACAACGTGACACACGTAGATCAACATGGACGAAGGCTGGTACAGTTAACGGTACAACTACAACTTACACAGCTACCAGACTGATCGAAGACAACGAGTACATATTTAGAATTACAGCAGAGAACAAGGAAGGTCCTAGTGCAGTCCTAGAATCATCACCAGTCAAACCTTGTAGACCTAAAGGTCTGTTAAAAAACTATTATGTTTTATTTAGTTTTATTTCATTTTAACTAAAAACAAAGCGAGTTTGAATCATAGCGACAGTTTGAAAGTGATTTTTTTTTATTTCAATATTTTATTTCATATAAAATCATGTATACGTCTGGTACATATAGAATTGAAAAAACACAGTTATACAATATTAAATACTAAGCTATCTAAAATTTCAAATTTAAAGCCATTTTTCTTACAGTTCAAGTTAACTACTGCTGTTTATTGTATTCAAATGTTTATAATGTTTTTGTTATGATTTTTTATCTTTTAAGACAAAGGTTTATTTATCATCAACAAGGTTATGGTGATGATTTTGTTTAGTAATTTTTTGCTGTACAATATGTTACTTTATTTAATGATTGTGTTTACAGCTGTGCCATCGGCACCTACACTTCTCACTGTACAAGACAGGAAACCAACCAATGTGACCTTGACCTGGAAACCACCTAAAGATGGTGGCAGTGACAAAATGCAGGCTTATCATATCTTTGTTCGTGAAGGTGAAGGCAAATGGTTTGGGGTCGGCAAGGTCAAGGCATTTGATATGGAATATAAGGTTGATAACCTGAAAACAGATAAACCGTATTACTTTGCTGTGTGTGCAGAAAATTCTGTTGGCAAAGGACCATTGGCTGAGACAGACACACCAACTGTTCTGAAAAAACGAACAGGTATTGAGAATATTATATATTATATGATCATATCATAGAAATCAATAAAAAATGAACTGCGTATAGAATACATTTCTTCTTCTTTTCCAATATGTAAGAAATGACTTTATGATCGTTTGCAAAAGAAATATCTGTTAAATCTTTTATTTTAACATTTGAATGTACTTGCCCATGATACTTGTAAATTTTATTTGAATGTCTTCAAGATTTATCTGATATTATTTTTTGTCTATAGTTGCCCCATCACCACCAGTTGGACCAATTGAATTCTCCAACATAACCTGTACCTCCGTCACTGTAACCTGGCAACCACCAGAGGATGACGGAGGAGCAAAGGTCAAAGAGTACATTTTGGAAGCTAAAGAAGTAACAAGAGCATCTTGGTCTAAGGTGGCAACTGTTAGCTCAGTCAGTACATCTTACGATGCTGAGAAACTTAAAGACAAGCAAGAATATGTGTTCCGTGTCTCGGCAGTGAATTCTGTTGGCCAATCAGAGCCCTTGGTTTCAGACAAAGTCCAGTTGACCTCTCCATATGGTAAGCTACATGTAGTTTCTTGAAATTTTTATATGAAGTATACAATTTATTTTTATTTAATGTTATGTTACACTAAAAGTTTTATTTTATGTATCACAAATCTAATGAAAATAGCTGTGTTTGTAGTGTCATTGTTAACATGTGATAAATTGTAATACTAATAAATATAAGGAGATGTAACTTAAGATTTATCTAGGTTCTATTCATCTAAAATTTTATAATACAGATTAAATAAATCTTATATGAGAATTTGAATTCAAACTTTCATGTTTATCTTAATTTTGCATTAATTTTGTATTAGATGTTCCATCTAAACCTGTCGGACCAATAAACGTGTCAAAGGTCACTGAGTCATCTGCTACATTGTCATGGCAACCACCTGCCTATGACGGAGGAGCACCTGTCAAACACTACATCGTTGAAAGTAGAGAGGGTATCTCTGGAATTTGGAAAAAGGTATAGAGAATAAGAAAAGAATGTTCTAAAGTTTTAAACATACATTTCCAAAATCTGTCACCACACAATTTCTTTGTAAGATTATCATAAAAGTTACAAACTGTACAGAATTCCATCTACAACAATTATGTTTCCTTTATGATAAACCTATACTGTGCTTGAAATATTACACAGAAATTTGCTAAATAGAATATGTTTAAACTAAATATTATACGGAGAGCCATCTGTGTTCTTCCTGACGGTCTGTGACTAATCTGTTTTAGTGTTACAAATGTGACAAAAAAATTTCTAACCATGAGTTGTTAATCATCATTTGCTAATTTATACATAACTTAATACCAGGTGGCTGAAGTCCGTCCTACAGAAACAAAGTACAAGGCTGACACATTGAGAATTGGCAGTGATTATGACTTCCGCGTTATAGCTGTCAATGTCGAAGGTCCGAGTGAACCATTACAAACCTCAGAACCTGTTGAAATTAGGAAGAAAATAGGTAAGTGTAAATGATGAATGTAGTATATTATAGAAATTTTTTTTTATTAAATTCTCATAAAGATTTCATTATTAGTACAGTAAAGTTAGAATTATAATAATCCATCTGTTTTCGATCATTTCAAGGTGAACCAGAAGCTCCTGCCACTCTCAAGGTCACAAAGGTGTCACCAGACTCAGCAGACCTCAAATGGACGCCACCCACGAGTGATGGTGGATCAAAGGTCAAAGGTTATCATGTTTACATGGCAACAAGCCCAGGAGAATGGACGGAGGTTGGCCAGACAAAGAGTTTTGATGAGAAGTTTACTGTACCAAATCTGACAGAAGGTCAGTCATATTACTTTGCTGTGGCAGCAGAAAACGACGCTGGTGTTGGACCTAAGGAAGAACTTGACAAACCAGTTATTGCCCAGAAACCTAAAGGTAATTTAGTTTATACAGAATTTAATTTAGTTCGATTGTGTAGGAAGCTATTAGCTTATAAACACACTTTCGAATCCGTTCCTGGAACCAACCAGTACTGAGCAATGAGTGTAAGGTTTCTTGCTCATAGAAACAACGACTTGCCCCTGTTAGGGTTTGAACCCATGCGGCTAGCGATCATTAGATTACTAGTCCTACGCGTGAACCACTCGGCCATGCCGCCACCAAAGCATAAAGGTAATTTAAATGTAATCTCTGTTTAAAATAAAAACTTAACAGTTTATAGGCAATGGAGAGCTGAGTTTGACTTTTGTTCAAGGATATATGGCTTCTCTGTTTGGTGAGATCAGATGAATCATTCAGGCCTTTTTTGTCTACTTTTGTTTTGGTGAGAACTGGTATTTGCTTCATTGTATGCATTGATTGTGATTGGAATTATAGAAATCTTAATAATTGTCACGCAATTTTGTTTTGGATTGTATCTGATGTGTATTATAGAGGATAACTGATAAATTATACACTGTTATAAACAATGTTGTTGATTGTCCTACTTTTAACTAAATTATCTTGTTTTCTAGGAAAACCATCAATTCCAGAAAGTCCATTTGATGTTGTCAAGGTAACAGAGGACAGTATCAAGTTCTCATGGCAACCAAGCAAAACAGACGGAGGTTCTCCAATCACAGCATATATCCTCCAGATGAGAGAAAGCTGGAAATCAAAATGGAGTGAATGTGGAAACACTGAGCCCGACACATGTGACTTCACTGCAAAGAAGTTGAAGGACGGAGAAGAATATTTCTTCCGTGTTTGTGCAGAAAATGCAGTTGGACAATCTGATTTCTTAGAAATGCCTAAAGCAATAAAGGCAGAAAAACCAAAGAGTGAGTACTTAATGTTTTTCAATTTTCATCAGAATTATAAGATTGATTGTATGTCCTAATAGAAAGGTACTGGATTAGTTTTCAGAATTGCATAAAAAAGAATAATTCTTGCATTAATGTATATTTTAAGAATAAAGTCCTCAGAATAATCTCATATTCAATATCTTCAGTTGTAGTTAACTTGTGTTTTGTGTGGATTTTAAGCTGACATTAAAAATAACATTTATTTTTATCTTAGCTGCACCAAGTCCACCACAGAACGTCAAAGTTACCAAAGTATTGACTGATGGAACAGCCAACTTTGAATGGAAAGCTCCTGCTGATAATGGCGGATCCAAAATACACCACTACCATGTGTACATTAGTCACGAGGGTAAGGATGACTGGAAGGACGTAGAAACTACTGATGCATACAAACTCAACTCTCAGGTTAAAGACTTGAAGTATGAAAAGAATTACATTATTGCTGTCACTGCTGAAAATGATGTTGACGAAAGTGAAATGGCAATGATTTCTGAGCCGATAAAGATTGACCGACCAAGAGACGTTCCCTCGCCACCAGTTGGACCAGTTGTGTTCTCAAACATAAATAAGACATCAGCAACTATGAGCTTTAAGAAGAGTAAAAGTGACGGATACTCACCAATAACGCACTATATTGTAGACGTTAGAGAGAAATTCAAGCGTACATATACCCACATGACTGATATCCGTGCTGATCAAGAATTAACTTGTGAACTCACAAATCTGACAGAGGGACAAGAATACCAGGTTCAAATAAGGTCGGTAAACTCTGTTGGCACATCTAAACCATTGGAGTCGGACAATACTGTCAAGCCCAAGAGCCCATACAGTCCACCATCTGCACCAAGGAATGTCAAAACAAGTGACATTACCACAAGCGGAGGTGTGCTTGATTGGAAAGCACCGGAGAAAGATGGTGGCGCCCCAATTTCTAAATATTATGTAGAAAAACGTGAAAAGACTTACGGCTCATGGAAACCGGAAGGTACAGTTGAAGCACCAACAACAAGCCTGGAGTTGAAACGGCTACAGGAAGGTGTGGAATATTACTTCAAGGTGTGTGCAGAAAATGAAGCTGGCAAAGGCCCATTTTCTGACATGGTTGGACCTGCAAAACCAGAAAAAGAAAAAAGTAAGTAGGAAATGTGTACTTCGTGATTGATTATAAATGAATGAATTGACTTAAATTAGGATATACCATATTTATTCTGTATCAGTGATGAACTTTTTTCATTTGTAAATTTAGTGATAAGACTGATCTATTTATAATATCAATTTCTTTGAAAGAATTTTTTTTTCTGATTTCTTAGTTAATACAGTCTTCTTTTTGAGAATTATACATTAAGATTATTATTTTCACTTATGACTTTTCAACCTACATGTATCTTTTGTATTTATTTTAAAAGCTGTCCCTGACAAACCAGTTGGACCAATCAAATTCAAAGACATTGACGCCACCAGTCTCACCCTGGAATGGCAGCCTCCTAAAAACGATGGCGGCTCAAAAATAAGTGGATACAAAATTCAGGTTACCACCGATCAGAAGGTATGGACGGATGTAACAATATCCCAGAAGACAGTATACCAAGTGACTCAGCTAACAACTGATCAGTCATATAGATTCAGGATCTATGCTTTCAATGACATTGGTGAAAGCAAGCCTCTGGATTCAGATGAAGTTATCTGCACTATACCTAAAGGTAGACAATACATTTAGTTTACACAAATTCATTTCAGTTTGATTGTGTTGGATGCTATAAGCTTATTGAAACACTATTGAATCTGTTCCTGGAACCAACCCAGTACTAAGCAATGAGTGTGAAGTTTCTTGCTCACGGAAACTAATGCTTCACCCTTATGGTTTGAACCCATGCAGCTAGCAATCCTCAATTCGGTACATTTGAAGGTGGACATTTTTATAAGAGTTAAAATGTTCATTAAGTTTTCTTCTGATAGGGACAGAACTATTTTGAAATAAGAAATTTAAGTTTTAGACTGGTTCTTGTTTGTCATCTTCTTTTAATGCGATTTTCCTTTTCTTGAATTTCATGTCCTTTTGGATATTACAATAAAAGTTTTAATTTTGATTCTTTTTGTTAAAAAGGTAAACCAGGCCGACCATGTGAGCCTATTGAGACTAAGCCATTAACCAAAGATTCTGTAGAGTTGTCATGGCAACAACCAGAACATGATGGTGGACACCCAATCACTGGTTATATCATTGAAAAACGAGACAAGTCATACACACGTTGGACTCACCACGAGAAGACAGCAGACGCTAATACGTCGACCATCTTGAAACGTCTTCAGACTGGTTCTGAGATGTACTTCAGAGTGGCGGCTGTAAACAAACTTGGCGCTGGTGAACCACTTGAAATGACTAAACCAATCACAATCAAGAGTCCATATGGTCAGTTCCTATTTTCATCTTAATATATAATAAAACAATTTCTGAAAGATAAAAGTTAGAAATTTTTGAATATTTAACCAAATCCGCAGGAATAAGTTAACATAAATATGGGTCCAGGAATTGTAAATAAAAATTTATTGAATCAAAGAGATTTTTAGCTGAGTAAAAAATACATGAGAATTTGAAAAAGGAAAAAAAAAATTATGAAAAAGTTTAATTTCTCTCCAGAGATTTACTGCCTCACAAAAGTTTATTCAAAGATTAATTTTACAGCAGTAAAACAGTGTACACAATTTATGTAATATACAGTTGATGTAAATTATATCCGCAAGATTGTGTCTCTTATGGTAATGATATGTTTTTGTAGATGTACCATCTGCTCCAGTTGGACCGCTAGAGATTTCAGATGTTACTGAAAATAGCTGCCTACTCAAATGGAAACCCTCTGAAAAAGATGGCGGCAAACCAATCACCAAATATGTGATTGAAATTCGTGAATCTCGCCGAAGCATGTGGAGCCAGTGTGGTACAGTGGAACCCAACGTTACTAAATTTAGCCCAAAGAACATAATGATCGGAAATGAGTATTACTTCAGAGTGAAAGCTGTTAATGATGAGGGAGAAAGTGCACCTCTTGAGGCGCAAGAACTGGTTGTTCCAAAGAAAAAGATTGGTATGTTGTTCAAAATGATTTTACTTCAGTTTCATGATGGCTTTAAATACAGAAAAGATTATGACTTGTCACTATGATAAATAGATATTTTATTTTATTATAGATTTAAGATTAATTTCAGAAAATTCATTTCAGTTTTTTAAACAGATGAATTTACTTCATGCTCAATAGTTCCATGTTGTTGTTTTTTGAAAAATAGATTGAATATTTATAAATACACATGCATTAAGATTTTGAAATTACATTTACTGTGCATGATATAACATATGGTATAAAATAAAATTTCAGAACCACCAAGTAGCCCCCAGAAATTGACAGTTGATCGTGTCACAGACAAGGATGTCAGTGTAACTTGGCGTGCACCAAAGTCCGACGGAGGTGCTCGTATAAAACAGTACAAGATTTACAAGAAATCTGACAAACCAGGCAGTGTATGGACCGATGCTGGAACTGTTGATTCATTTAAAACAAACGCTACAATCACGGGACTCTCACCTGATGAGAAATACACATTTGCTGTAATGGCCGAGAATGAAATGGGTCTTGGAGAAATGGCTGAAACTGATCGACCAACTGTTCTTCAGAAACCTCTCAGTATGTATTATAACAAATTCATTCATAACAAATGTTTATTTATGCATAATTTATTTTTTTAGTTTTTATTACGCCTTAGGTACTTTTGTTTATAGTATTGAAGGCAGGCCAAAGCAAAATGTTTGGGTGTGAGTTTTTTGGTTTTTTTTTTTGTATTTTCAGGGTATGTGGTGAATACAATATTATGTAGGTATTAAAACTTATTCAAAAATTTGAATTAAAACTTTTTTTTAATTTTTATTTCCGCTTGGCTTGTTAAAAAAGTAGGCCGCAATTTTATATCTATTTTTTTTGTTTTTATTTTATGTTAGGGTATGATGATTCAAATAATCTAGAAACATATTTTATAAATATAATAATTTTATAGTAAAAAAAAATCACCATTGTTATAACAGATTCTCTTTGTATCATAGCTCCACCTTCTGCCCCAGAAGGACCAATGGAAATCAAGGAATTGACTAAAAATAGCGCAACCTTGACCTGGAAGGAAAGCAGCGAAGACGGAGGTTCACCAATCACCCATTACCTGGTTGAACAACGTGAAGCCTGGAAAACAACATGGACATATGTAGAAAAGAAGAAGGCCCCAGCAACGTCTCACAAATTTACACGTTTGACCGAGGGTGCTGAATACATAGTACGAGTAAAAGCTGAAAATAAGATAGGACAGTCAGAACCACTGGAAAGTGAGAAATTCACACCAAAGAACCTGTTTGGTAAGCATTATAGATTATGTAAAAATTTTGTGGTTTTGTTTCACAAATTAAAAGGAAATAGATTTCTTACTAATCTATAGAATGTCATTTTGTAGATTTTTCAAGGTTTTTATTGCCTTAAAGAATTGATAGCGTGAATCACATATCAAAAGTAAATTTGCTCCCCTTTTAATCTGTTTCCCAATTTTCAGGAAAAAATGTCTCTCTTTGCTTATATCTATATTTGACTAATTATTAAAGTTTTATGTTTAATAAAAAAACATAATTTATTGTAAACCTAGAACTGTATACATTTGTGAGCTGTAAATATTAAAAGTTGTAAAAAATGTAGTTACATTCTAATAATTTATACTTCCTTTTTAGGCACATTCTAATAATTTATATTTTCTTTTTAGGCCCGCCCTCAGCTCCTAAAGGCCCACTTGCAGTGTCAGATCTAACAGCCAACTCTTGCAAACTCTCCTGGAAGGCCCCTGAAAGTGACGGCGGAAAACCACTCAAACATTACATTATTGAACGTCGTGACTCTAAACGTTACACCTGGACTGAGGTAGAAACAGTCAGACCGAAGCAGACATCTGTTGATGTGTCTCGTCTTATCGAAGGTGTAGAATATGACTTCCGTGTGTTTGCTGAGAATGAGGAAGGCAGAAGCCCGGCTCTTGAAACTAAAGACAAGATTCTGTGCAGAAAATCTGCATGTAAGTATTAGTTAGATGTTTTAAAGTCAATTTAGTATAAATGAAATAATGTTTTAGATACTGTCTTATTGAAATTACTTATTACCTAATATACACTGATATAGGGCATGGCTTTGTTACATGTTCTATGAACAAAGTTAGTTTATATAAGTAAGTTAGGATGAAAAGTATGTCCATTAATAAGTCAGAATAATAAGTTTTCAACCATAAATATATCATTTTAATTAATACATTATTTTCTCTGTAGCAAAACCAGATACCATCAGTGGAAAACTTCGTACAAGCGACCTTGGCCAGGATTCTGTAAAATTGTCATGGCAACCACCACTAGATGATGGTGGTTCACCAATCACTCGCTACATACTTGAGTCACGTGACATTGGATCTCGAGACTGGAAACCATTAACAGATCTTCCAGCTAAAAACAACGAATATGTCGTGAAAGATCTTGTTGAGGGCGAAGAGTACGAATTTAGAATAATGGCGGAAAATAGCGTTGGTCGTAGCAAACCTGTAGAGACGGATTCTCCTGTAAAACCATACAGAGATCTTGGTATGTAGAAATTTCATCTTCCTTTTCTAAAAGGTTGATGTTTCTACTCTGGGCAATACTGCAGTCAGAAATAATGCTCTGAGGGGGCACTGTTAGTCCTCCTGTTTCAACAAAACCTGAAAAGTCTTTACAGTGACTTAAAACAGTGTTGGTTTGACTTAAAAGAAAACTGCAAAAACAAGATGCAAGACAACATAAGCATTCAAAGACCAGTTCATAAAAAGTTTTGCTTTGTGCATTATGGAACGATTTTTTGTGTTTTTATAATGAATTTAAATGATCTTCTAACTGCATTTACAATACCAGTAGCCTTGCCAGGTAAAATTTATTATTTACATGAAATATTATAATCCAAACTATTCTATAGGAAAGATAACAAATTTTGAAGATGTCATTTTACGATTCATAATGAATTTCCTGCATGATTTATACTGATTTATCTCACATATATTTTGAAACATATTTTGCAGAAGCTCCAGGCTGCCCAACAGGACCTCTGGTATCTAGCGACCAAACTAAGGACTCGCTGACATTGTCATGGAAACCACCAAAATATGACGGAGGCTCACCAATCACTGGTTACATGATTGACAGAATTGACCTTGATCAAGGTGGTTGGGTACACAGTGCACGTCTGCCTGCAGATGCCACCTCTCATACTATAGGAAATCTTGCCAAAAACCATCGTTATAACTTCAGAGTTTATGCACAAAATAAAATTGGAACAAGTGAACCAATTGAACTGTCTGAAGCTGTTAAACTCACCAGTGGCATAGGTGTGTATTCTAAAGCTCTTATGCTTACACTTTCCAATTGATTGAGAAAAAATTTATCTAGAGGAGTTTTTTTGGATTTTTTGTTTTGTTTATTTAATTGATTATTTTAAATGAAGCTTAACACAGTTTTCTTTCTGCATGGATTATGATTATGTAACATAGTAACTTTTTTGTAATTTCTGAAGATATTACAGTTATTGTCAAGGTTATATTTTTTCATATTTTTACATTTAAGAGGCTATATGAAATAATATGTGTTTTATATTTTCATTTCAGATGTGCCATCTGCTCCAGAGAAACTGAAGGTGAAGGACTTCACCAACGATTCTATCAGTATTCAATGGTCTGCCCCTACCTCAACAGGTGGCGCACCAATCACTGGATACACAATTGAGAAGCGTGACATGAGTCGCCAGCAGTGGAGCAGAGTTGATGGTGTTGACAAAAAGCAGACGTCATACACTATTCCTAACCTCCTGGAAGGAAGACCTTACTTGTTCCGTGTCATGGCTGAGAACTCTGAAGGACTTGGAGGACCAGCCGTCCTTGAAAATCCAGTCGTACCAGAACAAGAAGTCTGTAAGTAATTTTTTTTTTTAATTTCATTTATCTTTTTATGAAAAATTGACTTTGATAATAGAATTTTCATAAAAAATCATTTTTCTTTTATTTTTTATAAAAATCATAGAAGTCTTAACATTAAGTTAAATGTAGTTATTCTTAATTAGGTATGTACATGTTTATTAAGTTTTTCAAAAACTTTTTAAGTTAGGCACTTTGTTTATGAAGCACGTTTCAGTTATCTTGATTTTGTTATTTTCAGCTGCACCGAATGCCCCTGAACTTCTTGAGGTAACCAGTCTTGAGAAAGACTCAGCCTCCATTCGCTGGAAGAGACCAAAGTTTGACGGAGGAGCCCAAATAACAAACTATCTTATAGAAAAACGTGAAGAATTTAAAGATGACTGGACCAAGGTCAAACAAGTTGACAATTTCCAGTTAAACTATCAAATAAGAGACCTGGTACCAGACAAAAAATACTACTTCCGGGTCACTGCTAAAAATAGCATAGGTCTCGGAGAACCATGTGAATTGCAGGAACCAGTCGTTCCAAGCAGACCAGCTGGTAAGCTATTATTTCTAAGTCAGCATTTTTCTGTACTCAAATGCTATTTCCTGTACATTGCAAGGAAAATATAGAACATGAAAAAACAAAACAAAAAAACAAAAACAAACTTAAAGAGTTTAATAAAAGGGTATGAACTGCCATAGATATTTATTCAATTTCTATGCATAATTTGTCTGAATCAAAATCAGTATTTGTAGCTTAATAAATGGTACCATTGATATTGTTGATTGCACTTAATGAACTTTTTTTCGAATTTTGCAGATAAACCAGGTAAACCTACAGGACCATTAGAAGTTAGTGACATCACTGCTGACCATGTCAGATTGTCATGGCAACCACCAGAATATGACGGAGGTTCACGTATTACTGGCTATCTTGTTGAAAAGTCAGAGGCTAGGCGCCCCAAATGGCTACGTGTTGCACGTGTTGGACCCTCAGATTTATCTGCTGATTTGGATAATCTTGTAGAAAATACAGACTATTATTTCAGAGTAATTGCTGAGAATAAGATGGGAGTTAGCTCCCCTCTGGAGACATCCAAACCAGTGAAACCAGTCAGTCCATACAGTGAGTATTCTCTATCAGATAAATATTATTTATTATGATTTATTTGGATGTTTTCCAGTTCAACTGTATGTATTCATATGTAACCGGAATATGTCAGGTTTTATACAAAAAATAACTTGTTTGAAAATGTGTAGTAGAATTTCGAACACAAGTTAAGGAAAAAGAAAGAAAATGCATATATTTTATCTAGTCTACCATTTTTTTTTAAAAAAAGAGTGTTTTTATATTAATTAGAATAGGTAAATAAGTAAAATACAAAGATTCAGCCATTGTTCCTCTTCTTTAATCCTTTGTATCTGTTTTATTCACTATGCAAACAAAAAATTAATAAAAGAAAATATTTCAATAGATCCACCAAGTGCTCCTGTTGGACCAATCAAAGTACTGCAAGTAACCCGTGACTCAGCAACCATTCAGTGGGAACCACCCACTTCAGATGGTGGCACTCCAATAAAAAATTACCTTGTTGAGAAACGTGAGGGCACTCGCAGATCTTACATTCACATCGGCAAAACAGATGCTGACCGAAGCAAGATAACGGTTTCCGGCTTGAGAGAGGATACTGATTATCACTTTAAGGTGATGGCTGAGAATAAAGTGGGAATAAGTCCTGGTCTAGAGACCGTGGAACCAGTTGTACCAAAGAGGAAATACGGTAACACTTTAAATTGTCAAATAAAATCAGTTCAAGATTCTGTTTCATATTTTCATTTGTTTTTGTATTTAAATTTTTTTCATATATAAGTAAATGACATTTATGTATCAAGATAATCAATTTTTCTCTTAAAATGAAAAATAAATAAACGATCAAAAGTATTAAAAAAAATTATTTATTTTCATTTTTCTGTAGAAGTACCTCAGCCTCCAAATGCCCTCCGAACATCTGATGTTGGTAAAAACTCTTTGACACTAAATTGGGAGCCCCCATACGGTGATGATACCATAACCGGATATATTCTAGAGAAGAGAAAAGAACATACTGATGAATGGTCACGTATAGCACGCGTACCTGGTAAAGTTCGCACCCATCATGTGACTGGACTTACAGCAGGTGGCGCTTTCCATCTGCGTGTATCTGCGGAAAATCCTGCTGGAATCAGTGAACCTACAGAGCTTCCAGTAGTAGTAGAACTCAAAGGCAGAAAAGGTATATAAATAAAAGTTGGTGAAACCTTGAGATCATTTTGCCATTGTCAGACTCCCTGATTGTATGCATGATTTGATACTGAACTTATTAGCTTTTTCTGAAAATTTCCAAAAAATATTCTTCATTTTTATTACATTATCATTTTATATACTAGCATGAATATTATGTAGATTACATTGACATTGCATGTCATTTTAGCTTCACTCTGAACATTTTAGTAATTAATGGATCTGAGGCACTTATTTTTAATTCTTTGACATTTTATTCCATTGTTAGAAAAAAACAACATTGAATCAAACCATTTCTTTTGTTTCTCATATTGAAATTGATTATATTACTGTATGCATGAATATATATTTATTCTGGTTTCTATTTCAGTGTATAATGCATGTTTTTAGTATACCATTGTATTGTTTTCTTTTATTTTCAGACAAAATTTATTGTTTACATGTATTTTATCAGTGATATATTTTGCATGGTAAAATCATTGATTAATTACGAGATATGGTACCTATAATTTCAGATGTATTATTATATTTACTAACACTTTCACCATACCCCCTCCATAAATAATATTCTAATTTTCTATTTTCCTGTTAAAGGATATAAAAAACAACATTAAATAACTAAGGCCTTTATATACTAGATGTACTATTTATTATGAGTGATTTTGAATTATATAATAATTGTATTTTGTAAAAACATTTGATTATATTCAATGTTTAATGATAATGTTTACTTCTGGTTATTACTTGTTTAAGATTTTCTCATTTTTATCTATAAGTTTTTTGTTTCTTTACAGTTATAATGAGCAAATTAGAATTTTATTCAATTTTGAATGATTTTAAAATGAAAACACTTTATAAACATAATCAAATATATATGTAATTCTTGATATAGAAAAACCAGGAGCACCTACAAGAGCCCCTGAAATTTTGGAAGTAGGACCCAGATTCTGTGAGTTGTCATGGGAACCCCCAGCAACTGATGGAGGTTCACCAATCACTGGGTACCAGGTTGAACGTGCTGACCTTTCTGGCACACGCTGGATGCCAGTAAACAAGACTCCAGTCAAGGACACAAAGCTGAAACTAAATGACCTAATGGAAGACATACCGTATACGTTCCGTATTCGTGCCGAGAACCGAGAAGGTGCCGGAGAACCGTCGCCAGCTTCTGAACCAGTCTACTGCAGTGATAGAATAGGTATGTGTGTGTCTTAAGTTTAATAAGGGTCCAACTGCCTTTTCAGGCAATTAGATTATGGACCCCATCCTCTGTTTTAATCATGTTTCTTTTCTTTCTTTTTTTTCAAATATCTCTCGTTAAACTTTTGTCATTTGCTGTATTGTGTGTTAGAAACTTCTGGTTACATAATAACAGAAATACCAATTTGCTCTTGACTTTCATACTTAGCACACAATTTATACTCTACAATAGGATAAGAATCTAGATTATCATTCAAAAATAAAGAGATAAAGTAGAAAACTGTCAGAGATGATATAATAAAATGTTATATATTTCATATCACAATATTCAAAATTTTATCAATTTTGCATGTTGATTTTCAATGTTTTTATTTACATTTCCAGCTACTGCCCCACCTAAATTTGTCAAGGACATTAATGACCTCACTGTTTGTGAGGGCACTGACGCTGTGTTTACATGCGAGATCACTGGCATGCCTCGTCCCGAGGTCACATGGTACAAGAATTACCGTGAGATCTTCAGTGGCCAAAAGTATCAAGTAAAATCAGAAGGCACAACTTACACGCTCATTGTTAAAATGACCGAGGAGACAGATATTGGTGGTATTGAATGTTACGCCAAAAACAAGTTCGGTTCAGTGACATCAAGAGCTACTTTAGATGTTGATGGTAATTGTTGTTCTGCATTTGCATTCATATATTTTAGCTTAAAATTGTTGATACTTTGTGATTCAATCACACATACAAAGAATGTAGAACAAAGAAAATAGCCATGATGGCATAAAACATGAAATGGCGTCCTTACATTTTCAAATTACTTTACATTATGTTATTTTTGCAGTTTCAGCAACTGACTGACAAAATTAAATTTATATCATGCCTGTATTCAACAAGAGAAATTGATATTAATTTAAGTTTTCTATACTTCTTTTGAAAAAAAATCGTTACTAACTTTTAATTTATGATGTATGTTTTCAACTGACTTTGTGTCAAAAATAATATTTATAGACAACTGAAGACTCTTTATTTGATATCAAATTTAAAAGTATAACAATGTTCGTATAATCATGATTTAAACAGTTTATATTTACTGAATTAATATTTCAGCTCCGCCAAAATTCCAAGATGTACCTTTACGATACTCTGAGGGCCTTAAGTTTGGATGTGGAGACACAATCCATGCCCGTCTTATGTTTACTGGCAGACCCGCACCAAAAGCTTCTTGGACACGTGAGGAGAAGACAATTAAATCAACAAAGAGAACAGAAATAAAGAGCACCAATCGTCACAGTATTATAACAATAAATGATGCTGAGAGAACTGATAGTGGTCTTTACAGACTCACCATCGAGAATAAACTTGGCAAAGACTCCGTTGAATTTTCTGTAGCTGTCATAGGTGAGTTTGATTGTTTCTATATATAATGTCCCGTTTATTTATATATAATGTGTAACGCCTCTTTTGTTTCTATATATAATTTGTAATATCTCACTTGTTTATATAATGTGTAACGTCTCACAACATATTTTATATTTAAAGTTTCTTTAGGTTGTTTTAATGCAATATGATTTTTATTGAATTTTAATACAATATGATTTTTATTTCAACAAAAATCGATTGCATGAAGTCTTTATGTTTCTTTCAAAGATATCCATGTAATTATGTTTGCATACGTTTTATAGATCGTCCTAAACCACCTCAAGGACCAACCAAAATTGAGATGACAACTAAACATTCGGTTGATCTCACTTGGAGAGAACCAGCTGACAACGGTGGTTCCGATATTACCGGATATATCATTGAGAAATGTGACATGACAACAAACATCTGGCGTCGTGCCACAACATCAAACACAACGTCTACAACTGTCAGCTGTCTGGAAGAGCACAAGGAGTACAAGTTCCGCGTTATTGCGGAAAATCTGGTCGGCATCAGTGACGCAGGACCGGAATCAGATATCGCTGTGACCAGAGAGCAGACCCCTGACATTGATTATGATGAATTATGTAAGACCTATTTATTTAAAATACTTTATAAAACTTGCTTTATTTAAAAAAAATAATATTGGTAAGTATACAAAAAAAATTACTAAAAAATGCAGTTTTATTGTTGCCTTTAAAGATTTTGTTTATACATTTTAGAGACAAATTCACCAGGCATGTTAGAATGTTGTTTATATCTTTCGAAATTATTTTGGAACAAAATTGATCTTATAATGTTCAAGCATAGAATACAAAGTGTTTGTGATATTTATAAAATAATAATTATCAATGATTTTATACTTTTCTTTTTTTAGATGATTCTACTTTCCGTGGCAGCAAAGTTGACATTGGTAAGATCCGTGGAGACGTTCTTGGCAAATACATTATCTGTGAAGAACTTGGTCGTGGAGCATTTGGTGTTGTGCACCGTGCTATAGAGCGTGCCACAAACAAGAACTGGGCGGCAAAGTTTATCCACTGTAAGCCACAGGAGAAGGAGAATGTTAGACATGAGATAGACATTATGAACAGTCTACATCATTCTAAACTGATGCAACTTCACGAGGCATTTGATCAAGCTGGAGAAATGGTCATGATCCTAGAATTGTAAGTGATCTCATTATAATTTTGTCACAATTTTCTTAACACAACAATCTTGTCAATATTGTCACATTTCTTTATAATACAATAATGTAAATTCTTTTCTTATTTTCAAATCTGATGGTGGATAACTTTTATAATGTAGGCTATATTTGTTTGGTTTGGTGACCATTAAGGTCACACCCATACTGTAATGATCAATGGCAACTTCCCAGCTTTACTGATGGAGGAAAACCTTGTACTTTTATAATATACATTGTATATATTCACAGGTTGAGTGGTGGAGAACTGTTTGACCGTCTGGTACAACAAGAATATGACTTCACAGAACAAGATTGTATCACATACATGAGACAAATCTGCCAGGGTGTACGTCATATGCATCAGCAAAATATTGTACATCTTGACTTGAAGGTAGAATATATTACTTAGTCTAAGCATTTATTTTAATTTAATGAAAGCTTGTGAGTTTATTTTAAACATTTTTAATCTCTTGGGATAGGTGATTATCAACCTTAAATTGAGTTAATTAAAGTAACAATACAAAGAACATATTGTTTAATCTTGCTCATAATTTATCTATAATCTAACACTAATAATGTAAAGTTAATATATGTAGTTAAACTATGTTGTCTACACTCAATCTAAAACATGGACCTATGTTGCAGTCATGTGGTATTTGTAGTGATCCAATTCAAGACATGTTATAAATCTCATTAAAATCAGATCATCATTGCTCTGTTACTCTTTGCTATGAAGCGAAGGGTAGTTGAGCGTCAGTAAGCATATGATTTTAATGAGATTGGACATGTTATGTACAAGAATATATCCTGCTTCATAACAAATACATATACATCAAGTCACATTAGCTTTATGATTTTGTTCTTTTATTTCAGCCTGAGAATGTAATGTGTGTCACTAAAGACAGTACAGATGTGAAGATAATTGACTTTGGTCTTGCTCAGAGTCTAGAAGAGGGAAAATCGGTCAAAGTTCTGTTTGGAACAGCAGAGTTCTGTGCCCCTGAAATCATAAACTACGAGCCTGTATCATTCTCAGCCGACATGTGGTCACTCGGTGTCGTCAGCTACGTGCTGTAAGTATTGTACAATAAAAAATTGACAGTCTTTTATGAAGTACAATGTAAGACATTTTATCAATAGGTTGATATATATAATCAGGGACACTTTTTATAATATATTGTGTTTTTAGGTTTCACAGTTTAATTGAAAAGAATATAAGAATTGTACATATCATAATTTTAGTATTTAGAATCTAGAATGTTTGTTATTAATAATATGATGTTTCACTGGATAGATACAATATGGGTGTTATTGGATAGATACAATATGAGTATTATTGGATAGATACAATATGTATGTTATTGGATAGATACAATATGTGTGTTATTGGATAGATACAATATGTGTGTTATTGGATGGATACAATATGTGTGTTATAGGATAGATACAATATTTTTGTTATTGGATAGATACAATATGTGTGTTATTTGATAGATGCAATATGTGTGTTATTGGATAGATACAATATGTGTGTTATATTTCAGGTTGAGTGGTTATTCTCCTTTTGCTGGAGACAATGATCATGAGACATTCTCCTTCATCAACAACGTCGACTACGATTTTGATGACGAGGTTTGGGAGAATGTGTCCGAGGACGCCAAAGATTTCATCAAGAAACTTCTCAGCAAGGATAAATAGTAATATTTTTTATATACTTTCTACGTTCAAATAAATATTATCATTTTATCATTTTGATATTATTTTAAAATTATTCTTCTCCTAGTTGATGAAAAATCAGTCAAGTCTTTAGCAAGTAAAAATAGTTACAGCTTTTTTTACTTTTTACATGGAAGAGTTTAAGCCATAGGTCACCTGTTTGTTGATGTGTTCCTCATTCAAAATGCATAATTTAATCACAAGTGAAATATATTGATGTCTTCGTTGACAGGTTTTATACACAAGGTGTCTCTATGTAAAGGTTTGACAGTATTTTTTCTTTACTGATTTTTAGAAAAGATTGTAAGTACAGAAAAAATAAATTTTCGATAACTTTCATTAATTGATTTGTTGATTTTATTTTACAGCTTCACGTATACAATTGATGAAGCTATGATCATCCTGTTGAATGTAATGTAGATTTAAATCAGATTCCCTTTTACTGTTTAAATCACTTCCCAATTTGTAAATCAACGTCCCATCTGTACTGTTTATAAATCAGCTTCCCATCTTTACTGTTTATAAATCAGCTTCCCTTTTGTAAATCAGCTTCCCTTCTGTACTGTTCATAAATCAGCTTCCAATCTTTACTGTTTATAAATCAGCTTCCCTTTTGTAAATCAGCTTCCCTTCTGTACTGTTTATAAATCAGCTTCCCTTTTATAAATCAGCTTCCCTTTTGTAAATCAGCTTCCCTTTTTTATACCTTTGTTTCTTGTCTCAGCTGTTTTTTGTTTATTGTTTTGTTTTTATCACTTTTTTTGCATGCATTTTCAACCTTAATTCATTTCAGCATTTCCCAATGAATACAATAATAAATTTCATAAAACAATATTGAACTACTTATAATACTATTTATCAATATTGATACAGTTAATTTCTGATTTAATTAAGAATGGCTTGTCAAAATATACCTTTTGTCTGTTGGCAGATAACTTGAAAACAAGATTGTTGACCTCCTATTTTTTTCCTCCTCACCTGTTTCTGATAACCAGTTATATTTTGGGAGCAGGGCTAAATGGGAGGGGGGTGGGCAGGAAACAAAAAGATTGCTGACTTTGCATATTTTCAGTTTACAAGCATTAATAGAGCTTTTGTACTGCGATGAATTCCCTTTATCACACATATTCATTCATTCCATTTCCAACATTTGTTTGAACCTTTTTCCTTTCCTTTGAGTTTGTTTAGTTTAACATATTCAAACAAAGATATTTTAACTTTCTGTTTTTATTTTTAATAACTAATTAATATTTTATTCTCTTTTTTTGTACTTGTTAGATATTTTTATTTGAATTGATTTTAGTTATACATTAGATTTATATTTGATATTCAGGATGATATTTTAAAATTGGGAAGAATATATTTTATCTTGACATAAAAAAAAGATATTTTCACTTATTTTCTTATCTGTTACATACATGTTATACATTACTTTTTAACTTAAATTCATATATTACATTACTTTTTAACTTAAATTTATATATTACATTACTTTTTAACTTAAATTCATATATTACATTACTTTTTAACTTAAATTCATATATTACATTACTTTTTAACTTAAATTCATGTTCATTTTATCATTAAACCTTTTTTCAACCTGTTCACCCCTTTATCACAAATTTATCAGATATTCCAGAATGGAATCTTCTTACTTGGTAATCAACAATAAGTAAAACAAATGAATGTGGAATGTTTCAATATAGATATTGGGGTGATAAGGTTAAAATTTTTGCACAGAGCTTGTTGTGACAGCTTGTAGATTGTACATGTTTACCTAAAGCTTGCATTTGTTCTTTCTGTACTTCCCAAAACAGCCTCGCAGACGGACGGACAGTAAAGATGAAAAAGAGGTAAGGTTCAGAGCTATGAAAAAACAAATGTTACAGATTTTATGTTGTCTGACGTAATTTGTTAAATCTTTTATTCCTCTCGGTCAAATGTCACTTTACCTTGAATGTTATATTTTTTATGTTTTAAGGATATTACAAATGCTAATGAATCAGTATATAATATTGACTAATTATGGAAAATGAAGTAAAAAAAACAAAACAAAGCTGCTGTCATCTTATTAGACAGTTTTTGTATTACATAATTTATGCAGATTTTCTGCTTACCCAGATGAAGTTTTTTTTAAATTGTTCTTTATTTTTTAAATTTGTATTTTTTTTATCTGTGATAAATGTATATTAATTTGTAATTTTACAAGATATTTCATTTCTATATTTCCAGGGTGGTGCTCGACTTACAGGCAAGCCGTTGTCAAGACAACATCACAAAGATTACAGACTTAGAAACAGACATAAGGTAAAATGTTCTTGCATCAAATTATCATGATTTATTTTTATAACATTTATTTAAGTCAATTATTTCTAACTGACCCTTCACTGGACATTTAATGCAGTAATTTGACTGCATCCGTCAACAATATAATAAATGCACAAGATTTTCATGAGAATAGAAAATTGGCAATTTGTTGCACTAGAAATCTTTTCATAAATGAATTTAATTATGTTTTAAAACTCTGTTGTGAAGAATTTAAATCTAACATATTTTATTTTATAACATATTTTTCTAAAGTCTCCAATTTCTTTTTATTTAGGAGGATGACCTTGACATTCTGCCGATTGGCCGTCTGGCACGTGACAGTGCTATATTTAGAAAGGAAGGAGACAGTGGTGTTATACCTAGAAACATTGTCATGGGTAAGGTTTTTATGTGGATTACAAGAGTTTGATGAGCAAGTTTAATGTCCCTCCCCTAATAAGATTTTTGTATTAAGAAAAAGCTGTGTTGTAATAAATGCCCCTCCCCCTCTTTGAAAATAGGAATTTTACGGTAGTTAATATAGCTTTTGTGGAGATGTTAAAACAAATTGCTATTTTCTGCTTTATTTGTAATATATTTTACCCATTAGTAACTAAGAATTTATATAAAAGCTATCACCATTTTATCTCAACTTTAGATATTCCATGTATTTTCAATCATGTAGAGTTAGAACACTGATTAAATTCTATTTTTAGAACTGCCTGACCATGCCCCAGTTCTGTGTGAACCTCTCGAGGATATCCATGGTTACGAAGGATCTCGTGTTGAGATGTCCTGCAAGTTCACTGGCAAACCATTGCCAAACATTCTCTGGTAAGTCATAGTTTGGCAATCAGAGGTCGTTAAAACTTAATAAATTAGCTATCAGAAGTTGTTAAAACTTATTAAATTGGCAATCAGAGGTCATTAAAACTTATTAAATTTTCAGAATTTTTTTCTAGTCTTAGATTTCTTGTTGTCGGTTTAGTATTGTCTATCTTACTAACACCAGCCCGAATAAGAACTTGTTTACTGTACATGCCTTATTGCCTATTGGTAAGAGGTCTCAGTAATATGGACAAGTATGGTAATTTAGGCTGGCCTGAGTTTAAGTCATTATTTCCACTGATAAGTCATACATATCTTAAAGCTCTGATTCAATTTTTCTGTCTTCTATGGCCTTGGAAACATTTATCTACAGGTCATAAGGTCAAACTTTATAATTTTGGCAGAAAAATCTGATAGAATGCTTATGCATCAGTTGTTTTTGTTTTTAATATCTGATGATAGTAAACTATCAAGATGATTTTACGTGATATATTACTTGATAAAAATAATAATCACCATGGTAATATTTCCTGTAAAAAGTTATCCCACTTATAATCTTTTGATATCAGTTTGGCTCTTTAGAAAGAATATAAGGTAGACTGGCTTAAATACTGGAAAAAAATTGTTTTATTTACATCATTTTTTATATGATTTTAAGATGATAATTCCTACTATGAAGGCTGTAAGATGTAACTATGTGATGTATTGGTTACATACAGTTCTGATATATGTAGAGATTGTAATCTTTTTCTAGATACCTGTTTTATCATATTTATATACTTGTGCAAGACTTAGAAATAATATGGTAGCAAAATCTAGAAAATACAGAAGCATAATTCAGAAAAGATGAAAGCAAATTCAGCACAGTTCTAATATTTCAATACAAAAAATAATTTAAGTTGATAAAAGAATTTGGTGGTGTAATGAAAATAACGACAATTCGATAATTTTAGCAAAATTGTGGTGCATAGTTTTGGATTTTAAAGATAGTATGTAAAATCAAAGATTATTAAAAATGAGAAAGAAAGTAAAAGAATATTTTATAGTTAAGACTGGATTTGACAAATTACATGACAAGTTATATATATATATATATATCTTTGATAAACAATGTTATTTATTAGAAGAGAACAATTGCTTAATTTAGGATGACATTTTAAATTACAATGCATTCTGGAAAGCATTTCATTCGGATTCGGATGTAAATTTCTCGTTTGCTTCTTTAAGTGTAATGAACACTGTCCGGTAAAAATTGTGGAGAATCTAGTGGAAAAGAAAAAAAAATAAAGCACAGTTATTTAACAAACATTTTATTTCATAATGAACAGGACAAAGGATGGAACAGATCTTGAAGACTCTGCTAAATACACGCTGAAATATTCCGACAACGTAGCATCTCTGTTTATCAACTACCTGGAACCTGACGATGCTGGTAGAATCACATGTAAAGCTTCCAATGCATTCGGATCAGTAAAAACAAGTGCCGACCTAACAATAGAAGGTATCCGACATCGTAGAAAACGTCGTGAAGAAGCAGAAGAAGCTTTGAAAAAGAAAAAGTAAGTTCCAATGTTGTACCAGTTTTTGAATTTTTTATTTACATACAATATTCTGGTACTGAGATGCTAATTTACGAAAGGTTTGGTTTTAAATTTCCTGTCTTGGCAAAGTAACAATAGAATAGGCCTAGGATTAGTTAGCTAAAGGAGCAGTGACCTTGTAGGTCACCTGGATCAAAACCATGCTGCCTTGTACATGTATAACACTAGTATTAAGCAGACAGAAGTGTTTTTAATTTAAGAACGTGCATCATCAGTCAACATGAATAAATATGTTTTGAGCTAATGGACTAGGAGGTATAGAGGTAATGGGGTGAACATGTATATAACAGTGATTTGTTTAATTTGTTATGGTAGTTTTGTTGGTAGTTTTCACTCTCCAAATCATTGCAGTAAGCCACATTAAATTTAACAGCTCTGCGAATATGTGTAGAAAGGATTTTCATGATTAGTCACAACAAAAGTGACCTGCAACATAATGGGAATCAAACCGAGGTTGCCCGATTCACAATGCATTGCTTACCTATTTGCTATAAAATTGATTATTGTTTTTATATCAGGTACCCTAAACATGAGTATGACACTAGCATACAAGATTTGAATGTTCCTCCTCAGTTCTTACTTCCATTGGTTGATCAGACAAGAAAGTTGGGAGACTCTGTCGAGTTTACTGTCACAGGTAAATTGTTCTTCACGATAACCTCTCTATAGAAAACTTGTCAAACTAAAGACAACTATATTACATGTATTTTATTTTCCTATGGCCAAAATGATAGTGCAGTCAAGGATAGAAAATGTTAATTTTACAGGTAAAAATATATTTAATTAAGAAATAATATATCCCAAACAGTGATTTTATCGCTCAATAACATCACTGTTTGGAGTAGCCCGAGTGATATAATGATGCGCATCCGAACGACAAACAGTGATGTTATCAAGCAATAAAATCACTGATTTGGATATATTATTTCGATTCTAACACAACAATAACAAATAAATGTTGCGGTACTTGATAGTTAAGCAAAATTGCGCCTAATTTGTTTCCGAACTTATTTTCAGCGCATCGGATTTTTAGTGGTTACGTCACGTGTATAATGATTACGTCACATGTCTAAATAGAGAACGTCAAACTGTGCATCTGTTTCATAATAACACACACTTTCTGTTCTTCTATGTTCAATAGGGAAAAATGCAGGTCGTGTTAGAATTGTTCTTTACACATATTGTTGAAGACAGCCTCTCTATAGAAAACTTGTTAAAGTAAACACCACTATATTACATTTATTTTATTTTCCTATGTACAAACTAATATGCAAAATAATAGTGCATTCAATGATAGGTAATGTTAATTTTATGTTAATATTTTATAGTCACCACAAGACCAGAACCAAGTGTTGATTGGTACTGCAATGGTGAGAAGGTTGTTGAAGGTAGCAACTACAGGTTTGAGCACTCCAAGGGCGTATACCACCTTGTGATCCTTAGTGTACAAAAGGAACACCATGGTCAGTGGCGCTGTGTGGCCATCAACTCGTATGGACAGTCATCATGTTACTGTGACTTCAAGGTCATAGGTATGTCCACATTGTTACCATAGAAACAATGTTACCATAGTAACAATAATCTGTATGCATCATTGAATTTTCTCCACTTAAATAATTACATATGTTTTACTGTTGTATGTTATATGTGTTGGTGATAACACTGATAATAGGTAGTATTTGTTCTTATATCATTATTCTATAACATATTACATTTTTATGCAAAGATATACTGTTCAAAATAGAACCTTATTAAATGTAATTATATCTTTACTTGGAAAAGAAAGATCAGTTGATGTTTGAGAAGAAATTGTGAAAAAGGAATATTTTCTATGAGTTTCTGTTTGTTTTAGAAACTGTATTTTCTATGAGTTGTTTCTGTTTATTTTAGAAACTGTACCAGATAACAGCAAGGCTCCTAAGTTTACACGCACACTTGAAGACATTACAATACACGAGGGCACTGAGGCTAGACTTGAATGCAAAGTCGAGGGCTACCCAGCATGCAATATTGAATGGTTAGTTTTACATGATAATTTATCAATGAAAATAAAGTGATGAAGTTAAGCATTAATCCAGTTTTGAAGTACTTACTTTTTGTTGAAGGGTTGTTTTTTTTTTCATTCTTTTTTTAAATTTTTTTTTATTAGAATTTTTTTTAAATGTACATTTTTATTTATTTTATTTTTGATTTGTTTCCATGGTAACATTATAGGTACAAAGAGAGAAGGTTGATCCATCCTGGCCGACACTTTTCCTTTACATACGAGAACAATGTTTGTATCCTGAGAATACGAGAAGTGTTTGAGAATGATGAGGGATATTACATGTGCAAAGCTGAAAACAAGGCCGGTTCAGCTACTACTGAAGCAAAGGTCAAAGTTCAAGGTCAGTGGAATTTCTGTGTGACATATAAAAGTTTGAATAATAAAGTTTCATAAATTATTTGTTTAAAATGATATAATGTTAAACAACTTGTTGGGGGAAAAAATGTTTACAATGCAACAGATTTTTTTTTTATATTCTGTTTTCAAAGCTTACATTTGAGTTTAAGATTTGATAATGCTACCTTTAAGACTTTTAAGACTAAAATAGAAAAGTAAAATTATAAAATTAGTTCTTTCGTTGGTTTAAAATGTGCAAAACTTGTGGGGTGAATCATTAATAAACATGTTCTCTAACATTGTAAGTACAGTTATAATATGAAAGGCTTGTGATTTTCAGAAAAAGTTTAAATATTTTGTGTGTAGGCATCCATACATACATATCTTGCTTGTTAAGATTTATAATACTCATGATAAATTATATTACATTTTTTTATTCAGCCGCTGTACCAGAAGAGAAGCCCATCTTCCCAGGCGATGCTGGGCGTGGGATGTTTGCTGCCCCAGGTGATCTTCCAGATTACGCTCTCAAATTCAGTAAAGCCCCAGATTTCACTGCCAAGTTACAGGATCGTAATGTATTGGAAGGAAGCAAGATCAGATTAATGTGTTCCATTACAGGAGTACCGAACCCTAAGATTACATGGTATAAGGACAATGTAGAAATATTCACTGGAGATCGTTACCTAATCACTGTAAGTAAATCAGGCAGTTTGTCTTTAAAGTGCGTTTGTAGTACACATAGAAATATCTGAGAATTAAAGATAATCACTTAAAGTGGCATTCTGCTCATCCAGTGGTATATATGATTTAATATTTTAACATTTTGCCATAATTCCTTTTAATTTTATAATTTACTTGGCATGAATGATAAATAACTCCTGCGGCACAAGGATGTTTTCTGTAAATATCCATGTGAATTTACTTGTAGCGTTCAAATTTAAACAAAAAAGAAGAGTTGGGCAGTCTTTTTATATTTTAGGAAGATTGAGGCAGATTTATGTTTTATTCCAAATATCAACTGTTGGTCAATCACAATTATAATAGTCAATCTTTTGAAATGTATAGTCTATTCAACTGAACTTGACAATGAAAATATGAGCATAATGTCACTTTAATATTTTTGCCATTCCACAGCCTCCTTTATCAGTTATTTCTTAAACTAAAAAGCCCTGAGTAAGTATTAAAGACGTAAGTATTAAACATTTATTTGATCCCCTGTCTGGTTTTTGTGTGACAGTGTTAACTTATCAGTTGTTTTGTAATTTTCAGAACAACTTTGGTCTACTAGGACTCGAGGTTCTATCAGCTTCTTTGAAGGACGTTGGTCGTTACACATGTAAAGCAGTCAATGCTGTTGGCGAGGCAGAATGTAGTGCCACTGTCAAAGTTGAAGGTATAAAGAGGATTCTTTATTTAAAAAGAGAACTTTGAATAAATTGGCAAATTTCATTACTTTTGCATATTGCAAAAAAAAAAAAAAAAGATATGTAGTATAGTATGAAAAATGACACAGTGTTGAAAATATTTTTCAACTTAAATGAGAAATCTGGATTAACATTGCCAAATTTCATCTTTGATACATAATTTAATCGAAGGTCAGTTGTTCTAACTAGGTGCCCACTTATGTCTGAAAATAAAAGACATTGCCTTGTGCATAATGTGTTAAACAATATTGCCTTGTGCATCAGGAATCTAGTGTTGCTTTGACTTAAAACTTAACAGAAAGATTTGTTTCATAGGATTTAATGTATTAAATTTTTTTTTACCAGGCAAGAGGTCACCCTCACCAAAACGAAAGGAGATAACTCAGCGACCTTGGTTTGTTAGAATGCCTCGTGATGTAACAGTCAATGAAGGACAAGATGCTACATTTACATGTAAAGTTGGCGGCAAACCTGAACCTACCATTAAATGGTGAGATTTTATTATAATAGGCCCCGCCATGAAAAAACCAACATAGTGCGATTGCATCCCAGAATGTGATCTTAACATTTTTATGATCAGTTATAAGATGATATTACTCTTTTTTGGTTAACTCGAAAACGAGCATGGTGACCCCAATTTTTTTTTTCTTTAAAAAAGTTGCTGTTATCATATGCCAAGTTTAAAGAAATTCTATTGAACAGTTGTAATTTTGCCTATATGTCTATATGAAAACTCCCTAAAATGTCCTTAAAACATTAAGATGTTAAGATTAATTGATGACTGTTGGCTATTTAATTTTCAGGCAAAAGGACTTGTTTGATATCACAGATGGTAGACGATTTGATATCAATATTAGCAGTGACGGAGAGGTGGAACTAACCATTAGAAAAGTGACATCTAGTGACGAGGGACTTTACTATTGCCTTGCACAGAGCAGCGCTGGTCGCAGCAAGTGCTCCGCTGCTCTCAGAGTTATTGGTAAAAAATAATTACTTTTATATTATAAAAAATAAACCTCTTACTTTTTACCTGAGAGTGACTTGATAATTATAACCATATAAGTGACGAAACAACTAAGTAACAATGCTCTTAAAAATATGAGAAAGAGAAAAAAACAAAGAACAGAGATCAGTTTTCAAATATTTTGTATTTCATAATGCTATAATGTATCTAATACAAAATAAACAAAAGTAAAAAATATGTTATATATAAAAAAAATTCTTTTATGTTATATACCAGCTCTTTTTTTTTATTACATATTGTTATCAATGAAATATGCTACATCAAAATAAGACAGTAATAATAAGTTATAATAATCTTTTGCAAAGGCAACATTAAATTACTCTTCTATTTATTTTCATTTTAAATTGACATTGTTCTTATTTTTGTCTACAGCCAGAACAAAGACCCCACCAAAACCAAGACCTTCAATCTATGAAGAAATGGCAGCCGAGAAAGCCCGCGCATCACAAGAAGCACGTAGAGCTTTACCAGGTGACCTTCCAAAATTCAAGGTCAAACTTCCCAAGGTCATTGAGCTTGAGGAGGGTGATAGATTGAGGTTAGAAGTACGGGCTGACGGAACACCAAATCCACTTGGTAAGTTCTTAAATATTATTAAAGAAAAACTGTAGGATCATAGACCTTTGTTTGTAATTTTTTGTCTGCAGAATAAGTTGGGGTTTTTTTTATTGTAAATTTTACAAATCTGATTATTTCGATTTTTTCAATTTTATTTTTAGTAACATGGCATAGAGGATTATGTACATTTCTATTTTTAGTAACATGGCATAGAGGATTAAGAGACCTGTCACATGACATGAGATGTAGGATCTCGTCCTATCAGCACACAGACATCATGGAAATACGTGAAGTCATGGTAACAGACTCCGGAGAATATGTTGCCAGGGCAACCAACTCGCACGGTTCAGTGGACACAATCTGTATTGTGAAAGTTAAGAGGAGAAGTCCACGAAGAGATGAGTAAGTTTAAACCCTTCATCATTCTTTTATTATATTAAACTTAACTTTATTCTTTTATTATATTGAACTTTCCTTGCATGATTCATTAATTATCTTATAATAATTTTGCCTTAATTCAATATCAAAATATTAATTAATCAGTCAACAGTATGAAAGCTGGTCTTGATCTAAATGGTAACATTGGCTTTGTGTTATTGCCATTAGTTTTTCATGTATAGACAAACTTTTCTTTTCTTTCATGTTCAGGTATGAAAATAGTCCTAGTTCTTATATATTTTATGAAGTTGAATTACTTGAACTAAATTGAAATAAATAGTTCTAGATTGATGCTATGTTGGTGGTAAAGGGCTGTGATTGTTTCTTGTTAAATAAAATACATGCTCCTGTTTTTATTTTGCAGTGATGATCTTGCTGCCTTACAAACAGCTGGAGCTGGTGAGTTCTCTCCCTTATTGCACAAATATTGTTGAAATTATCTCCCTTTATTATAAGTTTTTTTTCCTGTTTCTTTTTCTTTCTATGTTTAAAGCTTTGGTTATTGTCTGCATTTATCTATATATATTCCTCCTACTTTGTTAATTTGTTTTTTTCTCAGAAATGAGTTGTCCCCCATTGTTCACTGATAAATTGTTTTGATTATTAATTTTCTCCCTATTTTCAAGCTTTACTGTTCTTTTCATATACATGTGTAAAGCTTTAGTTAGTGTCTGCATTTACTTTGTGAACAAAGAACATCAATTATTTATGGTTTTTCAATACTAAAATATCCGTTCTTTTTGCCAGCTTACGTAATATACTGTAAATGGTTCCTATTCCATGCGCCATTGTTTTATGCATTAAGGTCATCATATGATTCAAAGAGTAAGCCCTATCCCTGAAAAACAAAATAAATAAATATGAACAAATTGCCCATTATTACATGTGTCAAACATTCCAGCCTAGTTGATTTAATATCAATGTCATGTTTTGCAACTTAATTATTACAGAGGCTGGAGGTCCTGAGGAAGGATTTGGTACATTTTTTATACTTTCTAAATATTATCATAATATTATAATACACTCTAACATCATAATAACCTTAGATCTGTAGATTATAGCAGTATAACATAACAGTATATTTGATAGGCCTATCGTCTGAGTCTGATTCCATTAATATTTAATCTCTAATCTTTAGACTTAATGCAAATATTCTTCCAAATTTTGGATTTCATTTTTATTCTTGAAATTGGCCTAGTTATCCGTAGTTTATATGTAAATGAAACTTGGTGGTGGTGGTGGTAGTTTTCATTCCGGATCATGCCAGTAAGCCACATTGAATTTACCAGAGCACAGTTCCTTGGCAGGTTATCAAGTAGTTTACCAGTATAGTTGCCTTCACATGCAAGGAATTTATAACTTCTGTACATGCCAGAGCAGAGGTACAGTGCGAATGACCTTCAAAAGGATTTAAATCACAATCAAAGTGACCTGGACCGTCCGGGAATTGAACCCATGTCTGTCATTATCACTGCCAGGTCTCAGAGGGGTTTATGTCTTCACAAAATTCTTCTACTTAATCATGACTTTCATTTTCAACTGTCATTTCTTTTATGTATGTCCATTATCCAACAGGATCACTTCTGACACATCTCCAATTTAAGGAAAGATTTATTTTTTTATACTAGTAGATCTACGTGTCTTTACTGCTTATATATACTTTAAAGGCTTTTACATATTTAAGATAGAATATTTTAACAATTAGCGTATGATAAAATTAACTTTGACTGTATATTGTGTATTTTATTATAAATTAGAAATATAGAACTCTAAATATTAACATTAATGGTATAATGTACAGTTTAACATGATGTAATTGCTTAATGTAGATATAATACAAAAACAAAGTAAACTGGCATGAAATATTGTATAATATAATGTAATGAGTATTTTTAATTTCTGTGGCATGTTAACAATGTGTATAACCTTGGTAATTTGTAAAATAATACATAAAATGATTATAACAGATAACAGATTTTAAGTTTCTTATCTAACTTGAACTTATTAGTAAAATGTATTTATAGTATAAAATCTTGTATAATATTAAATGTTACTTTTTGTTGAATCAATCATATTTCTGGCATTAAATTACATTTAGATTTTGTCATTCCATCAAATTGAATAATGATCAATTCATCAACTTCGTGCAGTAACTGGTTAAATTAAGAAGGACTTAACCTGTAACTGAACTAGGTGATGTATTTTAATTGATAAAAAAAGCTGAACATTTTAATCAAGCACACAGAATCTTAACCTACTGTTAGAGAAAACGTACAGTCAGGCTTATTATATAGACTACCTAAATACAGGGACCACCTACATACAGGGACCACATTATTCTAGAAAAATAGACCATAAACTAAAGATTGTTTTGACATGCAATTACACTTGAAAAAAAGTAAGTTTCCATTTAGTTTCCAATCCTGGTCTTTACAGGCAATGTTGATTTCAATAGATGTTTCTGCCAATGAAAGACTTTATGCTCAACAGTTGTTGTTGTTTTTTACAGCTCCATTCTTCATGAAGCCATTACCACCCTCTATTGACGTCATGGAAGGATTCAACATTCAGATGGACTGTATTATTGAATCAAGTATTGAAATGGTTCAACATAAAAGCTCAAACATTCGTGACATGCAACGAGAATTCTCAAGTCGCGGATTTGAAGGCCGTTATTTCAAAATGGAGTCCACAGAACTGCCGATGGGTCGCAGAGGTCAGAGAGAGGTTCAAATGGAAGCCCCAGACTTCGTAACTAGACCGCAAGATGTGGAAGTTGAGCTTGGCGGAAGTGCCGAGTTTACTTGCGAAGTCTCCGGAAAACCTGATCCAGAAGTATTATGGTAAGTCACAATAAAAATCAAAATTAAAATACACAAAAATTCATTTGAAGCTTAAAGCTAAATGCTCCATTTACAGACTTCATCATAGCAATTGCTTTTAACATATTTTATGTGATTTTCTATGTTTAGGTTGAAAAATGGCCGACCTGTCCAGGAATCCTCGAACATCAGACTCACATCAGATGGTAATAGATATAGGTTGAGAATTCGCTCTGTTACTGAGAGCGATGCCGGAAACTACATCTGCACGGCCTCTTCTGATGCCGGTATGAAATCTTGCCAAGCCACATTGAAAATAAAAGGTAATGTTTCTATAGGATACTTGCAAAATGGTTCATTATTCAAACAAAATTATCAATACACAAATTTTTTCATACCAAGATCACAAATTGAAATGAAATCTCATTTAAAAGAAACATATATTCTGCTTACTTGATAACATGAAAAAAGTAATTTCATCATAAAGTTATCTTAGAAAAACAACATTAATTTCAATAAACGAACAACATCTGTGTTTCTCTTAACATACTTGACCTGTTAGAATCAATATTCAAAATGTTAAAAATGCCTCTGTCAGTAATAGATGCATAATTTTACCAAAATATTCCTAAATTTTATTTTCTACCTTTCAGCTGCCTCTGAAGCAGACACAGCAAAATTTGTCCTTGAACTTGACCCAGAGGTCAATGTCAAATCAGGAGCCTCTACCAAGATCAAATGTCAAGTCAGTGGAGAGGTCAAATCAGTAGAGTGGAAGAAAAATGGAGAAAAGGTAAAAAGTTACTTTTAATTTATTTATTATATGAAAAAAAGAAACAATATGTAGGAAAAAACTATTTCATGTCATTAAATAAAGGCTAAATAGCAATATGTGTATTTGATATCTTCAGCAACACTTTAAATTTTGAATATTATGGTCACTTGAATTCATCAAAAGGAAATTATCTGGACAAAAAAAAAATGCAAAATTATGACAACATGGATTTTAAAGCAATATTCTACAGTGCAATATTCTACAGTATGAAATGGACAAAAGATGTAAATAGATTAAAAACTTTTAAATAAGAAATTCAAATTTGTTTTCCATTATCTGACAGATAAACAAGGAAACATATTAATAAGTATAACAGGGTATATAAAGATATTAAAATATTGGATGATATATTCTTCAATTTCAATATTTATTGACTAAGGGCAAACTAAAAATGCTTAAGGATTGAAGATTCGATGATTTAAATTGTTGACTTTTTTTTAGAGAACACAAACACACACATACAAACATGGGATTATACAGGTCTGAAATGATGTAACTTTGTTGATATACAAACAAAAACTGCTCAATTTTCCTTTATAATGAGTGTTTAAAATTCCCAATTACAACTTTATTACATACGTTGGTCAATTTTGGACAATTAGATTACCTTTGTTCAAGTATTTATTCTCAATAATTGGATGGTCAGTGTATTTATGACCTGTAGAAGTGGACAAGGGGTGCAGTGTCATTTAAATTTGATACACTTGAATAAGCTAAAAGTTTTGACAAATCGCAGAGCTAGATTTAGATGAGTCAGTCTCAAGTTTTAAATACAAATTGAAGCCTATTGCCTTATGTACATGTTGACAATTACACCATTATAAAGGATATTTTTATATTTTATTATTTTGAATTATGAAATTATGTAATTGAAGCTATAAAGTTCTACAGTAATTTAACACATTAAGTTAAATGATAAAAAGACTTGGATAATCATTTGTCAAGTGAAAGGAAACTATTTGAAGGAAGACTTACAAATTTCAAAACAAAAGAGATGGAAGTGGAGGTTTACAGTGAAAATGAAGAATTTGTTAGTTTTCTTTTTTTGAAAAAAAATCTTAAAAACTATGATTTGTTTATATAGTTACATTATATTGGTTTAAAGTTTTGTTATATTGGTTTATAGTTATGTTATATTGTTTTGTATGAACAGACTTAATCAAACTGAGTCTGCTACATTTTCAATTTTGCTGTTTTGAGAGTTCTTTAGGGATTCTGTTTAACTCTAATTTACCACTTACAGCTAAAAATATTTATATGGTAAAGTGTTTATTTTATGTTGTTTTTTTTTAAGTTTTAAACTTTCTGGATACATGATTGTATTGTCTTTGTTTTTCTGTTGACAATTATGAAGGGTTTCTATGTTAACACATTTCTTTTTCAGATTGAAGACTCAGACAAAGTGAAGATGAGCCAGGAAACAGATGGCACTCTGACCATTGACCTATTCAATCTTAAACCAGCAGATTCTGGAGAATATTCATGTTCTGTTTCCATGGTATCTGGAGAGAACTTGACAACAAAGGGAAAGATAATTGTCAATGGTATTCTTTTTTCTTAGAAATAACATTTTATAAATATATATTTAAGTAATTGATACTTGATAGTAATATATATTGTATAAATTGCTAAATGGGTAATGATTGTATCTCATATTTTGACTTATTAACAGTTACCACTTTCTTTATCATTACATTTGTTAATTTATCTTTCACAAATTTGAATTGCAATCAATCTTAAATAAATATGTTTAAACCATAACCAGTTAGCCCCAATGAGTGTCATTGTAGACAAGTTTTAATGTATATAATTAATAAAAGAAATATGGATACAGCAACCCTGAGATAAATAACTAGTGAAAATGGATTTAAAGTATAGCAGAATTTAATTTATAAAGTGTTTAACATTTTGAATCTATGTAGCTTACAAGATGGTTGAGAATTAACATAACATAACATGTAGTTTATTAGCATAATATGTGTTTACATACATAGCCATTTACAATGCATGAAATACAGACATGAATTGAAATTTTTAACAGAAGAATGTGATCGATTCCAAAAAGGATAAGTATATTGATAAAATGTACATTCAGTCAATTTTCAAAAAACATGCAAATTATCTGCAACTGTGACTAGAGGTTTTCAATGGTTAACTGACTATAAAAAATTTGCGTCTCTTTGATCATTATATAGTATGATAGTATAAAATACTTTGTAATAGTCAGTTTTTAAACATTGTTATTGTTATTTCCTAGTTGAAAGGCAGAATTATACCTACCCATGTACCAGCTCTTGTCTGTAAGATTTCATGGGTTGGCATCTAAGTTATCATTAATTATGACATTAACAGTGTCTCTTTAACTGTAAAATATAAAAACCTAAACAAAACCTATAATTGTAAGGGATATTTAAATAATTCTTGTATTTTTAGATTCAAATGGAGAGAAAAATGGTGCGCCAGTTTTCACAAAACCCCTAAAGGACCTTAACGTCCATGATGGAGATAAGGTGACCCTCGAATGTGAAGTAACTGGCACCCCACGTCCTCAGATCTCCTGGTTTAAAGGCAACAAAGAAGTTCTAGATTCCCAGGTAATTCTTAAATTTCTGGAAGAAGCGGGCTTCCCTGCCTTCCTCACTGCTGTCTGAATGTGGAATTTCTGTAGTTGTATACATTAGTTCATTATAAAATTGAGGAACTGTAAACATTATAATTTAGAGGAGTTTCTGTCTTAAAATGTTTTATTCACTATTCACCTTTAAAATAATTGACCATTTATGTCAAAAATTTGCAATTTTTATTTGTTATTGCTTCATATAAGAGGGAGATAATCAGAATGAACATGTAAAAATTTTAAAACAGTGTTATTTCCCTTGTTATAAACACTAAGGAGTAATGGCCTAAAAATAAATGATTATCATTTACAGGATTTTCAAATCACATCAATTGGTAACAAATGCTGTTTAGAGTTTCTGGACATTTTCCCTGAAGATGAAGGCCGTTACTTCTGTAAGGCGAGTAACTCAGCAGGGGAGGCAACTACATCCTGTGTCCTGATGGTAGATGGTAAGTTATAAAATACTGTGTTATAATTTACCCTTCTCTGAAATCTGCAATGTGATGTGTTTGGTATTAAACCATTTCATATATAAGTATTTTCATAACCTCATTGATTTGATAATGGCATTGAATTTATTCATTGAATTGATAACGGCATTGAATTTATTCATTGCATTGAATTAATTCATTGAATTGAATTAATTTGTTGATTATTACAGAGCAAACTTTATACTAATATTTAAGTACTTTTATACCAAAAACCTGTAAATTTCCAATGGACTGAACTGTTCCAAATTTTAAGAAGGGAAAGTTCATTATACAAGCAGGCTTGTTGAAGTATGAACGTTAATTATTAAATTCTTGTCATAACATGTAATAGTTATTGAATTCTGGTTAATTACATGTAAAAATTATTAAATTCTTGTTATTACATGACCGTAATAAGTATTAAATTCTCATTATTACATGTAATAATTATTAAATTCTTGTTATTACATGATGTCAAACTACAATCATTGCAGAACTCAGAAAAGTATATAACTCGTCACAAAATTCATAATTAACAGTTAGTCTGTAAATTTTTACATTTGAAATCCACAAGTAACAACAGCATAAAGTTAACTCACATTTTATAATAACTCTCCATTTCTGAAGCAATTTATTTTTTAAATGTTGTCTGTTTGTTTGTTTTGCATTTTTCCACAAATGCAATCTTGTTACTCAACATTTTAATAATGAAAAAATCTGTAAATTCATGAAGATTTAGCAACGTTTGATCATTTTAACACATCACTGGTATCTTTATGATTTATTTAAAAGAATTCGTTGTTAATATCCTTTTAAAAAAGATAATGGAGGGAGCAATTAAATTTAACAGCTTGGAATAATTCAAAGGAAAAATCATATTCAGGGTCGGAAAATGTAGTGAAAATAAGACAGTGGGAAAAAATGCAGGAGGGAAAATATTCATAGGGAAAACAAGGAGAAATGAACATGTGAAATGAAACAGTTTTAAATCTTTCGAAATCAAGTAATAAGAAATAAATAAAAAAACAACATTTGACAGATTAATGAATTTACAGATACCATATTCATATAATATATTTATCAGACATTAACATGTGTCTATATAATTATGATAATTATGATAACATTGTTGTAAAAGTATATATATTGTTATGTGATGAATACTTATACATCATCATTGTAAATAATATTGCTAGTTTTTTTGTACATCATGTACAAATACAAGCATTCACTACCCTTTCTTGTCATTTAATATGCTGAAATTAAAGAAAACCACACACGAACAAGAAACTTAAAAAAAAAAATCAAATATTTGTGTTAATTTATGCATACAACAAGTTTCAAGTGTTTTTAGCAAAAAAATATAACAATAAAAAAGGTTGTATGTCTACTATACAGTTAAATCCATATATAAATACCGTACTTGGGAATAGAAAAAAAATGGCAGCTGACTAGACTCATATTGTGTCAAAAGTTTTGATCGTTCAAACTAGAAAAAATAAAGTCACGTCATAAGGTGGCAGATGCCTTTTGTCTTTGGGTGGTCTTTTTATCAAGTTTAACTGTATTGTGTTAATAGAAAGGGTAGTTATAGCTTTGTTATGAAGGTTTATATGCTGCATTTTTTTTAAAAAGAGATAGATGTACATGTTCTATATAAATCAGTAATGTGTCAGGGAAAAGATGCCACTTGGCTATTTATGAGTTTATCTTTATTTGTCATGGAGAAAATAACATCAGTTACATATTAATTTGTTAAGTATGAAAAGCAAAATTAACTCAAATGGCATCTAAGAGTCAGTAATCTTGTATATTTTCAAATGGTGTCTTTGTGCCTGACATGTTACTGGTGTAAGACCTGTATATATTTAAATGGTTCATTTATTCCTTTAGATGATCTGTCATTCACACTTGATTCGTCCATTGGTTCTTCCTACTCTTCTCTCTATCCCGTCCCGCGTGGTAAGTCGATCTCTCGTTCCCCTTCCCAAGGGGGGCGACGAGAACACACAGTTCATATGTAACCATTAGTTACCATAACAAAATCTAGATATTTATATAGTGCTTATTTAACCAGTTACTGCTTATAGAATATAATATTTTTACAGTTATATAGCTACAAAAAAGACGAGAAAACAAGAAGACTGTTTGAATTGAGGGGAGTTAACTCTTTCAAGACTATTTGTTTAATTGTGAATATATTGAGAAGAGTTATCTTTTCCTGGTTTAATAGAATATTGATAGGGGAATGAAAGAACTTTTCAACTTTTATAGAGTTAAGATTTTAAAAAGCTTGAAAAAATCGTCTTTAGGTAAATTTGAAGTATATGCATTTTAGAATTTTAGTAATAAGTATAATTAATATTTTTGAAAAAAAAAATCAAAGGAATTCAAAAGAACATAATCTGGTTATCATGAGAATTTGGTCCATTTGAAGAAAATAAGATATTCAATATTGTAAAGTGTCATTGAAAATTCTTTTGATTGCATAACTTAAAGTATTTAACAAGTGATTATGTAAGTTGAAAGAGACTATTATCATTTTGTTTACAGAAATTTCAGATGGTTTTTCAATATAAAGATTATGTCAGTGGCAGCACTTACTTTATGCTGTGCTGTTCAATAGTACATTAGCTAGGGGGATAAGTTGTTATAATGGTGGAATCTCGGAGGGATAAGCCCTTAATCTACTTTACTGTAGTCAAACTGTGATACTAACTGTTGATTATGTCAAAGTCTTAAAGTCAATATTTAAGATTATAATTGTACTATCAAATCATGTACACAATGTTGAGATTTATTACTTGTTTTATAAGTGCATGATGTGCTTGAAAATTCCTGTCAAATTTTTTGGGTACCAGTCATTTGTTTGTAGGCTTATGCTTGCACCAATTTTTTCTATAAATTTCAAATGTCTCTGCTCAAGTTATTATTATTAATAAGTACATTTGATGGGGAAATACTTATGCACTTGAAGTTATTTTCAAAAATGTAAAAGTCACTTTACTCTAAATTGTTCTGTGTTTTAATCTTTTTAAAATGTCTCGGACATCAATATATTCTGTTGTTTAACTTCCAGCTTTAATAATTGTCCATCCTTTAGTAAAGTTCAAGTATTTTTTTTATTGTATGACTGTATCACATGAAATGTTAAAGGTTTTAAGAAAAAGGAAAAAGTAATTTATTTGTGTTGACATTTCTCGTTGGTCTACAATACCCAAATTGTACCAGCTCACTAGAGCTTAAAAGCTCTGTCAACATGAAATATTTGGATCATGTCCCTTTTTCAGACAACAAGGGAATGTGTAAAACCCATAATCCCCAGACAAAACCACCATAATCACAGGGGTCTGGACGAGTCAAGGGTATTATTAACAAGAGAGAAAAGGGGCTAATTATTGGACCCCATTTATAAAGGCTAAAACTGTTCATTTTTTAAAGTGCCTAATGGATTAGATGAAAGGGTGTACTCAAATTAGCCATTTAGTGCTCTGACCAGTGATTAACTACATGATTTATTCTGTCCATGTCTGTCACTTATACTGTGCATGTCTATGACAGATTTTAAATTGGTTATTCTGAGGGGAAAACTAAAAAAAATTCTGTATTCTGGTATATACTGGAAAAGGCGTTTGAAATGAATAAATGCTTTAATTTTGCCTTTTCACCCAACAGAATGCATTCTAAGACATATATCTGCACACACCGATTAACATACGTTAATAAATGAAAAATATAAGAATTGGTGAAAAAGCGATATTTTTCTATTTTGTGAAGGGTCCGGAGGTACTGATAAGTTACATCCAAGGAAAAATGTTTTATGTCTCTTGTTTAGTCATTGCATTTTAAAATATATAAATATGGCATATCTTGAATATTGACTGATTAAATCTATTAAAGAAAAGTTATATAGTTTACATGTATCTAAATTATTCTACTTTATGAGAAATATTCAGATTGTCTACAGAATTGAGAGAGGAAAATGGAGTTTGAATTGGTCATTTGGTACCTTTTTATATTCATTATAGAAGAGTGGTCAGTTGTAATCAAGTATTATGGAACATTGCAATTTTTTTTGGAAGAATTTCTGTAAAATAAATGTCCATATAATAGTTTCCAGAGGGAATTTCAGTCTAAAACAAAAAGTGTAAGAAACACTGGTGGATGTTGTATTTCCATTTCAGGAATTTTCCCTGTTTTGTTTTTATTAACCAAAAATTTAAGTAAATTAAGACTGTTTCTGTAGTATCTGAAAGATATTTTAAAACTAATATGTTTATTATCTTTTCCACACATGATTGGATATGTATCAATAAAAAATAACTAACATTCTTGAAAAAGAAAATAATTCAAAATATTTTTAGTTGGATAGATTTCAAAATTTTACTTTTGGAATTTGTCAAAACATACTTTGACACTATATTGTTTTCATTTATTCTTTTAAATTATTTTCACAAATGGATGTTTATGGGAACACTGCCTTAACATTGCAAATGAAACTTCTTTGATATACGCCAGTGTTGCATTAAGACACGTTAATTTACAGACTATCTTTAAAAATAGTCTACAGCTAGTTTAAACATAGACACAGTTATAATGTGTTTTGTATTTATTTTTGTCAATTTTGAGACACTGTGAGATCATCAAATGTTACTTAAGCACCTTTATATAATACCGGCCATTATGAACAAAATGATACTAGTTTTTATAAAAGGCTATGTAATTTGTTTTAAATATTACCCTCTAAATAAGGGGTAATGTTAAGAAATAATTACGGGCTATCCAAGATTTTTGAAAGATAAGTTTTCTTGATGTCTTCAGATGTCTTTAAAGAATTCCCGCCCAAGCTGCATGGTGAAAGAACTCAGTTGATCTATGGCCCCAAATGTTATCTTCAAAGTTTTCATAATGGTAATGATTGAAAATAATTTGGTCAAATTGACAGCAATATTTGTAATAATGTGTGTTCATTTACCAGTATAAACCTACTGACCTCTCTCACTAAACCTTGAGAAGAACGGAAATCTTTTAACTTCTTTATATTTAAGCAAAGTCATTATTAACTTTACATTTATGGCGCCCTTCTGGTAAATAAACATTTTTTTTTAAAATGATTTATATGAATGACCTCTGTGTTTTACTGCATAATGTAATAAACTTCCCAATGTTTGCTAACTCGGTAACAAATAGGGGGTTTTTATGTCTAAAGGTCAATGGAAGGTATATAAATATTCATATAATTCATTGTTTTAGTACATATCATTTTTGCTACTGATTTTAAACTTTATAAAAGTACAATTAATAAACTTCATAATAAAAGACTAAAGTTCTTTGTAAAATGTGCACATATAATAACAAAGTTTCATCCGGTTAGCTCAATAAGTAGAGCATTGGAGTGTGAATTGGGTGACCGGGGTTCGAATCCCAGACAGTGCAGGTCACTTTCGTTGTGATTGCATGATCATGAAATCCTTTCCGGGGATTATTCGCTCTATACCTTAGCTCTTGCATTAACAGAAGTTTTAGTTCTTTGCAAAAGTAAAGGCCAGCCAAGGAATGATTCCGTGGCTGAACTGTGCTCTAGTTATGTGGCTTACTGCTGTGATTCGAAGTGAAAACTACCAATACCACTAAAGTTTAGCACAATAAATAAAAGACAAGACTTAAGTACTGAACAAGGGCTGGCTAGATCATTGGATTTCATGATTGGAAAAGGTACTAACTGAATATAAAATAATACTTCATGATAACTTTGATTTGTGAATTATTTCACTTTTGCCATGTCAGCAAAACGGAACAGTCTTTTAGGTTTGGAGCTTCCATGTGTGTAAGCAAATTTACATGTGGTCAGTGGACAAACAGTTTATAAAATCCTGTGTAAACAGTGGTGTGCTTGATTGTAATAAATGTTAATAAACTCAAAACTTAATGTAAATAACTGACCACTGGTCAGATGCCCCCAGCAGGCACTAATAGTTGACATTCGTTAAGCCTTCTTTATTTATTTTCCTGGCCGTTCATTAATGAACAAATTTTGTTGACGGCAACACTTATATATTACATCATGTGAGTCATTATAGAGGAGGGTTGGAGTTTAAATGATTTTTAAAATGTGGCTTGTCCACTTTCAAGTGGAGATATCTGGGTTAACTCTCAATAGGGGCATGATACTTCAATACAAATTTGAAGTGATTGTAGTTTGATATAGAGTAATGAAATTTTGAAAATTCTTCAGTTATATAATAATATCCCCCACAAAGCAAAATCTTTTTCATTATTTATCAAATCAAAAAGATGAATAGCTGTTAAATTTACAAAAGTGAACCTGACTGGTACTTAATGTAGGTGTAACCCAAAGAGCATTTGACAGACAAAATTTATTTGCTTTTCAAAAAATATATTCGCAAATTTAACAAACAAAGACCAATCTAATGACGTATCATAAATAGAAAATTTATGAATACACATACAACATGTGATAAAGATGTTAAATTAATTAAAACAATTATGCAGATTTTATGCTTTATGCATAACAGTGTGGTTGTAGAACAATCAAAATAACTTTGTAATAATAATGTTCACTAAAATGCATGTTTAAAGTCATGAGCACTCACAATCAATCATTGTTCTGGTGAAATATTTATTACAGAATAAATATATTCACATAATTTAACATTTAGACAAAAGTATTGGCTAAGTAATAAGCCTACTTAACTGCCTGACGAGCTAGACCTACTGGACTGTAACAAATAAAAAACGCAAAAAACACTGTATGCAGTGCTTAGGTACATAGGTACATTGAAATTCCGTGACAATGGTCAAATATTTTGACCTCTTATATCATAACTTGACTGTAACGGAAAAAAACGATAAAACCACTGTATGCAGTGCTTACGTACATTGTCAAATTCCACCGCATTGGTCAAATATTTTTTCCGGTCATTTCCTTGTCGTAAAGCTTGTTTTTACTTGCGTTAAATGGACAGGAAAATAAAGACTGGTTGTTTTTATGTGGTATCATAATGTTTCATGTTAACAACCTGAGGTGACCTGACGTTTAATGCCCTTGTTTGTCTTACCTGCTATATTCACAAGATTAATCATTGTTACCCATGTTAACACATACTTATCTTTTTAAGGAAAAATGTTATTACATTATATTTTGGCAGCCGTACAGTTCTGGTTGAAAACCATGTCAAGTGGTAAACAGTTCTGTACTGAATTGAATAATAATAAAAAAAAAATCTTTGAAAGTTTATAATACTAATAATGATTTCATATTGTGTGCCAATTGTTCAAAATCATTACATCCAACCAGATTCATGTTGGCTGCTTGATTTATGCATTTTGAAAATGAATATTCAAAAATTACTGAGTACACCGGTCATCCAGTAAGTTCCAATTTCAAAACAAGACAAGTTCAAAACGTTGGTCTATTTTATTAATGCTGAAACAATATTTAAAAAAAAAAAATATTTCAGCATCTAGCCCATAATCCAGCTGGGTATATTTACACCTGGGTACTGGTGACATGTTACCTTAACCTGTAATTAGTGATACAACACACCTGCACTGATTACGTTTTAAGGGGGGAGAGGTAGGGTTTAATTACAACATTTGTAACTTTTTTTATTTTCAATGAAACAAAATCTTGTTTAGGGGCAAGGTATTAAAAAATAATCATTTCAGACAAAATAATCTTTTAAGATTTATTGAGGTGAAGGATTGCATGTTTAAATTTAAGGAATCTACATTTTTGATTTATTACCATATTAAGGTTAAACCTTTTTTAAAGTGACCTATGATATACATTGTAACTTAAACATCATTATGTTAGTTCACCATCCTATTCCTTATAGCCAATCTGTGAGACAATAGAAAAATATTTTGATTCAGATATAACCTTTTCAATAAAGGTATGGTCATTATGTACAATACAAAGGTTTATTTGTCTACAGTCTTGTAGTCCAATTTAGAAAAGAATTTCAAGACTTTACAGAACATAATTATGTAGCTTAAATGCCAATTTGGTGACAAACCCTCTGAAATTCCTGAAAAATGCTATTAATATACTGGTACTGAACACCTTTTTGGGAGTTTTCAAGTTAGACATAATTATATAGGCAAAATTAAAACTGTTCAATAGAATTTTTTAAAAACAGCAAGTTATTAGAATATGATGATTAATTCTGCCTATATGTCTATGAAAACTCCAGAAAACATCCTTAAAGAAACAAGCAATTTAACATTAGAGAATATTCTAATTTACACAATTGACAAGTTGTTGTTGTTGTTGTTCAAAAAATGCCTGCAGCTGCTGAATATAAAATGACAAGGTTTATAAATGAATATAATGGCAAGGTATTTTAATTAATTCTTTATTCCCTTTAATATAATGACAAGATATTAGATTACAAGATAAGTCTTTATTCAGTTTAATTCAATGAGATTTTTCCCTTATGTGGTGATATAGTAAAGAAACCTTTGTGTCAGTATGTGCACATTTCAATTTTCTGCTTGGTTACAAATTTAATTTTGTTTCGGTTACAGTCACTACAGTTAAGGTGCAGGGTTTTATTATCCCCATTAACCACAGGTCAGGAAATTTAAACCAGAATTAAAACGGTTAAAAAGAGTTGTGGGAGATTTGAAACTTCTTAAATTGTGTATCCATCACTCAAAGTTGTCAGATATTTTATACATTTTCATTCACAGTAAATATTTGGTATTTGATGCTGCATGAGGAAACATGACTGTGGCTTTGAATGGGCCTGAATCTGTAACCTTTCTGTTTAATTGAGTCACACATACTTTTTACATTATCTTAGATCTAAATAAATAAAACCCAGTCACTGGAATTATAGGCTAGCATTAATTAATTGATTTAATTATTGCTTATAAGTAGAGTAATTCCATTGAAATGCCCAAGGAGTCTTTAAAGGCTATTCTGTGGGGTGTGGGTGGAGGGTGAAATAAGGAAAAGAAATAGAAAATGGTTTTAATCAGAGAACATTTTAATATTTTTTTGTTTCCATGGTAAAGTTGTAGTAAAGTTCAATATAAGATGAGGTTACATCAACACTGACCTCAAAACATTAATCATTTGATGAAAAAATTTGTACAGAAGGATCATTGTCAGTATCTATATCAAGATTTATTATAATGTTACTTAAAACTTTTCCATTCTGCAAAATTCTATAGTAATTATAAGTATTCTTTCAGCATTTTTTAAAAAAGGGGAAGTAATTAAATTTGAATGACAGATAGATGACTGAAACTTGAATCCTCATTGTAATTTGGTGGTAAGATTGTAGATGAACAAAACATTTGTATAGAGAAATATGATGTTGTAAAGGTGTTGTATGTTAGAGAAAGATTTGTCAGGTATATCCCCTACAGGTGCTACAACTCTATAGTCAGGTGTCTTATTTAACCTGAACAAATCAAAAAGAAAAATATGTAAATGAATTACCTGAGCATGACACAATAAAACCGGGAGGAAGATTTTTGTGGGATTTTTTTTTCTCATCAAAATGATATGATAAGAGTAAAAATTTGGCTCACCAGAATTTGTCAAAACTAATGTTTTTAGATATTTTTATATAGGGGAATTTTAAGTGACTGTAAAGAGATGTGTGCATACATAATACAGGGGAAGGTTTTGGGTCTTTTATCTGTTGTAATTGCTTTTTATAAAATGGTAACTCCCAAAAAATGGTCACCTCCAAAACATGGTAACCCCCTTAAAAGTATATTTAACTCAAGAAATCTCATGTTTTGAGTATTTTTCTTGCAAATTAAATAGTACAGATTAAAATGCATATTGTATTATTTGGTATTGATATTTTAGTATAAATCTAATTACTTTTTGTATTGATATATTAAAATGTTGAGCAGCAAGGATGATGTTAAACTGAAGCCTGTCTGTCAGTCAAACAGTTTGTTATTTGAAATGACAATGGACCAAATTTACTGCAGGGCAAGTCCCAAACAATGAACCAAATTTACAGTTGGCAAAATTGATGGTACAGCCTATATACAGATATAAAATTGTCTACTTACATGTTGTAAAAATACCTCTTAGAATAATGCATGACTTTTAAATTTCTATTTTTAGACAAAAATGATATTTTAAGAGAGGATAATTAAAGACAACAATTACATCATACTTTCGTTATTTTGACCTCGCCTCTTTAGTCATTTCCTTCCTAATTGTCTAACTTTTCATTCCCATTCAGAAACATCATGTTTTTTCCTGCTCAAAGTATCAACTGTTTAATTGGATGAGTCAAACAATTAACATGCCATTTTGATCATTGTTACAAAATAATGTAATTCTGTATAGTATTGTTATGTATGTATTTGCAATGGTTTGGAACTGTTCACTATTTAGGGCAGAAGATGTGTAAGCGGCAAGATAGCTCACTCGGTAGAGTCGCGGAACAGTATTTCGAAGGTCCCGGGTTTATGTCCCGGCCAGGCTTCACATTTTTCTCACCCTGTGACATTTAGCGCAACACATAATGTGTTCAGTTATGAACCGTAACATATTAATTTAGTGAAGTTAAAGTGGAGATAATGAGTTATTGCTAAGTTTGAATATGATGTTTTACCTTTTGCAAGAACTATGTTAAATGTGCATTATATACCAGCTGGTTCATGTTTATTGAGTTGTTTTGTTAGTTTAGAGTTATATTACATCCTAAAGGGGATACACCCGTAATACAAGACCTAATTACTTGACATTTATTACCTTTAGTCAGGCTTATGTGAAATTTCATCTATGTCATTTTTTGTAAGCGTTTAAAATTTAAGTTAAAACATGTCAAAATAATTTCAAAACTGCTACTGAAGAACAGTGATATTGTTGTAATATTCTGACCGAAGATTCTGGTGGTTTTCTGGTGTCCCTTAAGTTATAAGGTTCTCACATAGTCAGCCAGTGTTTGATTCTTTTTCTTGCATATTACTTGCATAAAATTATGCACTTTTTTTTATATTAGTGTAGGAATTTACAACTTCATTCATAACAGCATAAGTCATCCTAAGAAAATAATTTATAAGAGACGCATGGGAATGACGTCGACTAATGTCTTAATTTTGGGGGTAGTAAGACAGGTTTTTTTAGCACCAGTGTAAACAGTAGATAATCATGTCTGATATGCAAGAATGTACTTTATATTCTGTAAAAATTAATTTATTAACATATTTAAATCACAATTTATTTTGGTCACAAATGATAAAACACAACTATATTATTCAATATTCAAATGCATGTTTAGCTGTCCCTATCGTAAAGATCAACTTGTAATTTTTTTCCATATTTAAATTAAACAAAAATGAAGCTGATGCAGTGTTAAGATACAGTTATCAGTTATAAAATATCTCATGAATATTTGACATACATTATAAATGTATAGATAGCCTCCTCCTTGTCATCAAGTGTGAAATCTGTCAACTCAGCAAATATTACACAAAGATGATTGAATGATAATAATGCATGAAAGCACATGTCAATTCTTCAACAACACCAAAGAAGCAGATGACAGTGTTTCAAATGATCAAAAGGTTACATCTGTATACAATTATGATAGATTTGTGTCATTTGTCTCAACTTTGTCTTTTGATAATTGGTTGTTTTGAAGTACAAACAGGTGATGCACTTTATCTGTATAATAATAATTCCAAATCCTGGGGAAGGGAGATCCTAAGCCATCCGTTTCTCTCAATAGGTAGACGGTTGGACTGTGAATCAAGCGACCCTGATTTGATTCCCAGACAGTGCAGGTCTCTTTCGTTGGTGATTGCTCATGAAATCCTTTCTGTGGTCATTCCCACCATACCTGTGCCCTGGCATGCGCAGAAGTTATCAGTTCTTTTGGAAAGTGAAGGCAACTAGTACTGGTATAATGGCTTGACAGTCTGCCAAGGAATAATGTGGTGGCTGAACTGAACTATGGAGAGTAAAATAACCAAAACCACCACCAATAAAGGAGATCCTTTTAAAAAAATATATGATAATATTATGACTATAAAACTTTTTTTGCTGAGATCTGTCATGGGTTTTTGGATTTTGTATAGAAATGATTGCCCCTTTATTGGCCATGTGATTATATAAGAATGATTCAGAGATTACAGGTAATCTTAGATATAGACAAGATTTATCCTCAGATACAGTCTGGCTACCCCAGACCTTACACAGCTGTCATATCTACACATGCTGATAAACTATCAATAAAATCCCAGCAGGCTATCATATAATATCTCACTGTATACTGTTATTGAATTACCTCCCTTTATTGAATTACCTCCCTTTATGCAAGAATGCGCAAGTTTAAGGTAAAATCTGGCAATTTCCACAGCTTGATTACCTATGATCCTGTTGTGGTGTGAACTAGTTTTGTTGTGTGACCGAAAATCTGTTATTTTGAAACACATTTGATTACTGTAGTAACAATAAGTAAAGGAATTTCAGTCACAATGTACCAAAAATAATAAAGCTACCTCCTACTGGGTCTTGTCTGGCAACTAAAGTGAAACAACAGAATGACAAAAAGGAAACAAAAATTTGAAAAAGAAAAATATATTTAAGAGGACTGATACTAACTTCCTGTATTATAGAAATAGGAAATAGAATTAAAATGAGAAGGAATATCGAGAACTTTTTGGTAGTTTTTGGTCATTTTGACACTTTGAGTACATACTTGACCTTGTTGTCCGTTTATTTACAGAGTGCATCATAACATGATGATATAAGTGCAATAAATATTTACAATGTCATATCTAGTTATTAGATAACGCTTATCAGTTTGAGGAGATAATCTTAAATCATAATTACACCAATAAATGATAAAGTTATGGAGTTATCTCTAGATAGATAGTTACTTAGTCTTACATTGCAAATATTAACTTTTACAATATTTCCTTGTAACATGTCTGGCCAATATTTGAGTCAGGATTTTTATTTTCAGCTCATTTGTCACTACTATAAACTAATTTTGTGATATAGAAGACTTTGTCTTGTTTTTGAGATACAGTATGAGGCAGAGTGCATGGCAATGCAAAGTGGCCAAGCTCCAAAATGATTACACTATGAAATAGCTAACTCAAAGTTCAAATTTGGCTCAATTTGCAAAAGTTGTCCCTGTATTTCAAATTTTGTTTTTGCCCCTTTCATTCCATCAACATCAAAAACTTAACAGAGATGCTCGGACCATTGCATTTAATTTAGTCACCATCTATGTAGAATATTGAGAAATAAAAGTCTGTTGCATATGGCCAAACTCTCGGGTAACTGTTTAGCAGAAACTCTGCAGAGTCTCGTTACTGCTGTATACTGTTGAGTTACCCTCAAGCTAGATATTTTGGTCTGTACCGGCTGCCGGTATAAGATCTTTGTAATGTCTATGTTGTATGTATATGAATTATTTACTATTTTTATGATATGAATGATTCATATTTCTATTTTTCCTATAATTTTAGAGTGTTACTTGTACTAGATATTTGATATTTACCCTTTTTCCTGTAATCGTATTGTAAACTGGTAAACAAAGATTACAAAATTTCTATGTCAAAATATTTGCTAAGCTGACTACTTTCCCTATTATAAATAGTTTGGTAAACATTAAAATTAGAAAATTTGGCCAAAATGTGAACATTAATACACAGTTAATCTTGAAAGTTTTCATAATTTTGTGTGAACACAAGGGATTACAGGATATGTTTACCTGTACAACTTATGATCCAGTTCTTGTGACCTAGATTTCAGACTTGTTTTGGAGCTTTGGCTCATACTTGCAACAGAATTTCAGTAAAATGTTTGTACAGTTGAGAGAATTTCAGTAAAATGCTTGTACAGTTGAAAGAATTTCAGTAGAAAGCTTGACTTCTAGGCCAATTAAGAGAATTTCAGTAAAATGCTTGACTTCTAGGCCAGTTAAGAGAATTTCAGTAAAATGCTTGTACAGTTGAGAGAATTTCAGTAAAATACTCATAATGTACAGTTGAAAGAATTTCAGTAGAAAGCTTGACTTCTAGGCCAATTAAGAGAATTTCAGTAAAATGCTTGACTTCTAAGCCAATTAAGAGAATTTCAGTAAAAAGTTGCTTGACTTCTAGGCCAATTAAGAGAATTTCTTTTAAATGCTTGACTTCTAGGCCAATTAAGAGAATTTTTGTCTTCTTGCTAGGACAATCAGCCTCTAATTCTTCTTCTTAAATTTTTATTCAGGTATTTTTATCTAAAGGCTGTAAATTTAAAATTCTTCTTTTTAATACCACAAAACTTAAAGAATGGCATGTATTACATGAACCTTTTGCATTTCATGATTTTAAACATCCAAGATTTTTTACAAGTTTTTTGGCATAGTCAGCAAAGTATTTAAACATTCCAAATGCATTTTATGTATAATATTTATGAGATAATATCATCACTTTAATGGAAAACTTGTTTATTGGGATGAAAGGGTAGAATTAGATAAAAGCTGATATGTAAATGTATCATTTTAATGGGAAGCATATATGTGTTACACATATTTGGAATTGTTGACATTGTATTGGTTAAGAAATATTGCAAATAAATGTCTAAAACTGTATCATATGATATAATGTTATATCTATAAAATGCATAAATAAAGCTGCAAAAATGCTTTCTAAAAATTGCATGATATTATCTCTTACTAAATTTTTTAGCTCACTGGAACAATGTGATCTAGTTTGTCAGAGCTATTATAATCAAATGTTTTGTTGATTTTTTTTTCTGAGAAAAAAATCCTTTAGTTGAGCTAATTATTTGTCTTGATTCCATGACAAAAAAAAACCCACAAAAATAATCTGAAAATTTTCAAAAAATAACAGAAATAATCTGAAATGTTCCAAAAATATAGAAAAATGAAATATCTTGAAGTGATTCAAATGTATAGAGATAATATGAAATGTTTAAATTTGCTCAGTTAAAATTAGGGTGAGTTATAAAAGGCTATTTTGACTCTCTTGTTTTTTTTTGCTATATGGTAGTTGGTTTTATGTCCCATGTATAAAGTTTATATTACCATGAAATGCTTGTCTCATATTTCATTATATTTCTAAATAATAATGATGTTGAAATGGTGATAATGATCTTTTATGATTTAATATCAAAAACATTTCTTAAATATATTTTAAGTTGTAGCAAAAAGTTTGGTACAGTTATTTGACACTTTCAGTTACCTGAAATTACTGAATTCTTCTGTTATATTTTTCATATTACAGATTATGAGATAAACATTTAAGTTGATGTGATAATATTTTCAACAGATCAAGTTTAAAATTAGGATACTGTATTAGAATTTAGAAATTAGTCATTTTAATTCCTGAAACTGGCAACACTTTGAATAACATTGTTGTTATTGTTTAGTAATGTACAAAAATAGGTCTAGACTTAAGGACACTTCAGTGAGGATTAAAATCTGAAGTGGGTCTTAACAATTTTGATCCATTACCATGCGCTTAGTAAGTTTTTACCAAAATAAAAATAATATCACCTCTGCTGCATAGGTTTAATGTTAGAATAAAAGTTCAAGGATAAGACTTGTTTGCCCTATTTTCAATATTATTGCGGCATTATGTTTTGGCATGGACCCTGTGAACTGTCCAAGATAATATACGTTTTAGATTATACAAGCTCGCCAAAGGGTGAGCATATATAGGCGCTGTCTTGTCCGTCTGTCCATACGTCTGTCCATCCGTTGTGCTTGTCTGGAGCATAACTTGAAAACCCTTGGATTTGTTTAAACTTCACAACCGTCATGTATTGCTTGATTTTTATAGAAATTTATTTGTATTATTACTTTATCCTTTGATGTGAAAATACCAGGAAGTACTTTAGTAGCATAAATGTAATATATCTACTAAACGAAATAAGTCTTCATTTTGAAGTGTTTTCTATACGCTTCTAGGAAGGACTGACCGTTTGATTGTTGCCTGTTATTTCAATTGCTTTTTCTCGCAAGATTAATAGGATGATTTAATACAGGAACAAGAATATCTGTATAAGATCATGAAAAATGATAATTAACATGTAGCATTTTTAACGAAATAATAATTTCCGAGTTGGAATCACATGGTGTACCTTAAGGTATTGGTTTAGTTCCAAGCAGGAACATTGTACTGGTTGCGATGGTAGTGGTGTTGGTAGTTTTCACTCCGGATCACGGCAGTAAAACCAGAGCACATTTCTGAGTCACCACATCATTCCTGATCATCCTGTCATGCCCACTTCTCAGTCCAATTCTCTACTTGTTGGGCTAACTGGAGGGCTTAAACATTGTGTTTTTATGTTCAGAAACTTATAATCAAGCAAGATTACAGAAGATTGGTGGTTTTACTCAGGTGACTGCATGGGGTTGTTGCGGAGGTATTTCCTCACAATACTGTCATATGGTCATAACATAGGTATGGACTTAAAACCTACCCCTTCCCTTCTTTGTCATATATGAATTATTAAAATTGTAATATTTGTCTTCCATATCTGAGGAAGTTCACACTGATAAACAAGACCTAGTAATTCATGGAAGGAATAATTCAATATCATAAAACAAACAGATAGGGAATGTGGGGATATGAGAATACCATTGTTTAAAATACTTTCTTTATGAGGTGGTTAATGCTTCCAGGGGGGTACATTGTGAAATGATCTGATGATAGGTCAGAAAGTACTTATTAAATGAGGAATATCTGAAGAAATTTTGGGAGTGTTGATGGTTTTGTTTTTGGTACAAGGGGTATATTATTTATTGTGTTTATTTTTTTTCACTTACAAGAGTACAGTGGTTAACCTTGTTTCCACTCTTTGACGTTAAATGTTAGTTTAACAATATCTGTCATTTTAAGTTGACAATCCTAAATACATCATCTTAATAAAAACATAAGACATCAATCTGTTGAAAAAAGTCACAACCTTATAAGCCACCAACCATAAGCAGGTAAAGCCAGGACAAGATTTTTAGCTCAACATTCACTAAATTTACATCCTTAATTTGTAACATAAAAAAAAGCATTTAGTCAACACTTGTACATTTTTCTCCAATAAAAAACAAAATCTCAATTTAAAGGCAAAAATGACCAAAAATCTTTTTAATTGGGGACAATAAATCGTTCAGTAGAATATTGTACAGCATCACACTATACATACACTTTTCATATACAACTTTTCCTAGAAATCTCATATAAATCAATTATAATAATTGGTTACAATATTAATCAATGTGTTTCACATATATATACATATATATAATTAATGGATGTAACGGATGTAGATGACTATAATGAGGAGGATCTGATTCATTATCACTTGACGAAATTTCAATGATAATTATAGCAAATGTGACACTGTCATTTTAATAGATGAAATGTTCATTAATTTTTAATAAGTAAGGCCATTCACTTTTCAAACCCTGTCAACAATAATATGTTATCATTATGACAGTATTGAGATAGTCATTAAAATAGTGATTTTAACTATTAGGCTTAATGCAACATGATGAGTGTAGGACAAAAGTTCTCCCAGACAAAAGGCTTCCCGTCCAAGGATGGTTTTGGTCCAGGAGAGCTTTTGTCCGTTTCCCCAACTGTTTGGTAAATGAACTAGTAGTTTTAAAGCAACTTGTTGGGTAAACGAACCAGTTCAGCTTCCTGACAGTGATCTGAGGGTCTAGAGTTTGAACCATAATTAGTCTTTGTGCATTTTTCTTGTGATAAATTATATAATTTATTCATATTAATAAAAAATGGCCATTCTTTGATAAAAAAATGATGTCTAAAAGATTCTTTATAAAAAATCTGATCATTACAATTGAAATTTACTGAATCACGTTTCTTATATAATATTATGAAAAGTTTACATCTATATAAGCAGTAATAGGTTTTTATCCCAGACAGCCATAAACCTTTATAAATGCACAAGTTGTTGTTAGAATTGATTGAAACAAAATAATTAAACACCATAAAAGTAGCATTCCAAAGTCTTGAGTAGAATTTAAATATTTTTTTACACTCAGTAAACTGTAGAATATTTTAAATAGTGATATAAACTTTTATAGACTTATCTTACAGTAGAATCTGTTATTTTTTCCACGGTTTTATTGCTTTATTTACTTTAAAGTGTAAGAAGTGTCACAATTCAATGTTTACTATTAATAGCAATTGTCTGGTTTTCTGTTTGATCGTCTATTTTTCTCAAAAGAGTGATAATTGTTTGAAACCAGGCTGTCGAAAAACATGCAAATTCTTTAGTTTTGTAATTCATTCTGTATTATGCAATGAACAATTAAGACACCCTTTTGCAATGAAGTGTGTGAAAATGGATACAATTTTGTTGTGAAACAATAAGCAATGTGTATACCTTGAATTTCATGGTGGTTCTAATTGTCAAAATGACATTGAAAAGAATTAAGAGTCAATTCTGGAAAAAAAGTTTAGTCTCTGGAGCAAATCAGTGAAAATTGCAGACTTGGTGTCTTAAGAAGTAAATGCAACAATGGCCATGTCCACTAAAATCAGCTGCAGCAAATATTCCATCTTTAATAAATTTATGGAAAATATTAGTTAGAAAATCAGGTAAAGGTTGCCCTAACCTCTGATAATGATAATACAGTCTTATGAACAATTAAGTTGGAAAACAATGAAGCCTTTGTTGTCATTTTTTGTCAAGTCTGACCCAAGTATATGACCTTTTGTGGTGTCATTCATTTTGTCATAGGTAACATGTTGTTACTATTTATAGAATTGTATGTTAATTACAACAGATGAAATGTCAAAAACAATTAACACTATGCGCTTAATAATTGTCAGACTGACATATGAGTAACATATTTTGCATATGTGTATACAAAGTTTATGTGTCCTTTTTGAAATTTCCTTAGTCAGCATATTTCTTATTTGTTTGTGTTTTTCTTTTTAATAATGAAAAAATGGGGGAAAAAAATAATAATAATAAATTAAATGACAAGTTGAATGATAAAATTTCTCCTTTTAGGGTGTGGAATAAAATGTTCCCTTGTATTATCACACCTTTGTTAACAATTATCAAACAGTCTGCCTATATGTCTGTCTGAGGAATTAAGGTGTGTTTTGTTGGTAATTGCAATTTGTCACTCTTAATTGGATATAATCATGTCATAATTTGAGGTGTTGAAATTTCTACAAATACCATATTCCTCCAAATAACATACTTCTTATAATAATTAGTTAAATTGTCTCTCTCGAAAATGTAAATGTATTTTAAAATGATAAAAGGCAATATGAATAGAATATAATTATTTTGAATAACAATTAAATAACCACAGATCTTTGTCTGGTATAAAATTTTAATAAAATGTAAACACAGACATACTGTCCTATTTGTATTATGTAATATGATTACCTATACATACCGTATATACTGTATAATACAATCTATCATTAAAATGTTAGGTAACACCCGCCATTCAAACACTGTGAGAGATAAAATAATAAATTTTTAATTAAATCTTTAATTTGGATAATAATTTTATAACTACATGTTGTATATTTTTATTTATGTTCATAGGGAACTGTTTGGTCCACATAATAAGCATGTTTTATCATGGATTTAAAATGATATTAAACATTGGCAAATTTGCAATATCGTATTCAGTTAATGTTATATTACTTAACATAGAACATTGTGCAATGTTAGATTATCAATCTATAACTTTTTTTGAAATATTATTGATATTAAAACCGTTTAGCTGTTCGCCATTAGTCTATATGATATAAATCAATAATGCATTGTGGACTGGATATTAAAAAAAAAGTAGCTTCGGGTCAAATTTTGCTCAATCTCATTAATATTCATGAGTGGGTAGACACTTTTTCAGTCAGTCAGCCAATGGAATGACATGTTGAGGTCATTATCTAAGGTCATGTTGTTAACAGTTTGCCTTGACAAAAGAAGTGTGCTCCAACACAAAGATTTTAGACATTGAGAAATTAATGAGTGTTTAGTCAAATACTGACATACTGGACTTTTTCTGCAGAGTTAATAATTATAATGAGACAGTGTGTGTGTCAGTTTTTAAAAAATATACATGTTAATTTAAATGAAGTATGGTAGTTAAAATAATCATTCAAGTTTTGGTGTTTGTTTGACATAGAACAGAAAAACTGAATCAAACTTCACTGTTGGCATGAAGAGAAAGAAATTTGAATATTTTTAACCATCAGAATTTTATATTAGTAAATCAAGTTTGAATGTGTATTCTGTAAAGGAGATAAAGAATTGATAGCGGTATAAGAGTGTATATACAAGTCACTCCTTCCATTGTTAATGTAAACGAAAGACCGAGTGTGCATTGCAGTTTTAACTGTGGATTAAAGAAGGTTTTATCTTGATATTGGACAGATTGTGTATAGAAAACTGCATTGGTGACTTACTATTAGTGTTTATTTCTATGACTTGGACTTGAACCATAATTGTGGTTTGTGTAATTGAAAGAGGAAAAAGCTTTATGGTTGAAAGTACTTCATGTTAAGTACTTGCAATTTATTCATTTTGGATTTAATATGACTAATGATATTTAAATACTTCTTGAAAAATGATCTAATGGACAAGTCAGGAGATAAAAATCTTAAGAAAATCGGACTTGAGGGGTATTTTTCTAACTTTCTGTTTCATAGTGACTGGACGACTAAAGAGGGGAAACAGATAAAATAGTTAGAGATATTTTAATAAGATAAAAGGCTGTTCTTCGTATTGTTTATATTGGAGAGTTCCCTTCAGCTATTTGCTAGCAAAAAGTCTGGACATTTTATCTAGGGGAAATAAGGCAAATTTGCCCTAAAGTGTTACATTAGGAGAGGATTTTTTGTTTGTTGTAAAACAGTTTTCTTTATAACATTAAATGTTGAAGGTTTTTAAGCCTCAGGCAGTAAGACCGTAAATGTTGTAAAGTGACCATCACTTCATTGAAAAGCTTGCGTGTGCGTAATACAGTGTCAGAAAGCTGAAATTGAAGTTGTCATCTTGCGGGTAGTAAAATTTTGTCGGGCAGGATTTTTGTGGTTATTAACTGTTATACAAAGTTACTAGGGATTGTAGATTTCATGTCACTTGCGGCTTGTCAATAATTGTTAACACTGATTTATATTATGTGGACATTACCTGATATTACATGGTTATAACACTTTAAGATTTGAATTTGTAAGTGTTAAAAGACAGGAATTAGCATGCAACAATAAGACGTGTAAAATAGCATGTTTACATTTTTGATAGTCACTTTAAACATTATTGGATAATTGATGGATAAATAATCGTATAATCAATGTGTCGGATATACTTTAGTTTCTACAGATAAAAAAGATCGGGAAAGGAAAAATGGGCGCAAACAACTCAACTGATGCTGCGGAATTCCGCGCTAAATTTGGAACCCATTACACAGAAGGTATGTATGGTGTTGTTATAGTGCCGTCTGTTTTTAGTAATAAACTCCACAAGGTAAGGGAGTTCAGTGAAATACCTGTAAATATATTGTGGTGATTTTTCTCTCTCTTTCCTTTATATAGAATGAACCAAGAAATCCTTTAAATAGTATTGTATATTATTCCATGATATGATGCCCGTATTTTGTGGTGTTCTACCAACAGTAAAAAAATTCCAATGAATGTTCCTGCCTGAAGAAGAACTATGAATGTTGTACCAGAATTGTGCTATAATTTTTTATGCATGTGTGCCGGTTTCTCAGATATTTATTTTTATATCAGATGTTTATGTTTGTATCAGATCTTTATGTTTATATCAGATGTTTATGTTTATATCAGATATTTACATTTATATCAGATATTTATGTTTATATATCACAGGTGGTCAGTGCGTTGATTGCTCACTACGTATAAATAAGTTAACTTACTAAATATATAAGTATTTTTATCAATGTTTTTTTATTGGGCATAGTGACCAATCAACGTGCCGGACACCTGTGATTTATATCAGATATATATGTTTATCTAAATATCATACTTAAAATCTTATTTCATCAACATTTTTAAGAATAAAGCTTCAGACATTATATCATCCGAAGATTAAAAAAAAAAAAATGATTTACTAAAATAATACGCCACCTGTCACTATAAGCTAATCATTTAAAGGTAGAGATAATTAACAAGTATATCCATTGATTTTATCTACAGATTAACTACTTAGTGATAAATGCCTTTTTTAAGGAAATATAATACTCTTATTGTAAATATTATAAATGGCTTTTTGTACTAAATCATCATGATAAATTGTGTAAGCTTTCAGTGGTGTATGTTGCAGCATGTTTGTGCTTTATTGTGACGCATGTCCCCACTTAGATACCATAAATAAATGTCAATATTAGTAAACAAAAAGATTTTTCTTGAAATAGCATTGCTTCATTTATGTCATTTATGCTCTTACCACTTGATATCAATTTCTTTGCTAATCTTATTTAAAGCTTTTTCACACAAAAAATATAGAATGTCATAAACTGTATTGAAATCCATGCTTTAATTTGATAAAGAATCTAATGATAATTGTTTAAGAATGTCCCCTATTTCCCACCATAGTGATGACAGTTTTGTTAGTGGTTTTCATTATCATTTTTATCACATTAGTAGGGCCCTTAATTGATTCCAGAAGTTGATAATTGATAATATCTACCATCTGTTTATTACTAATTATCAATTTGCCTGATCAGTTTATAGTTGCCATAGGAATATTAGTGGCATTTTAACAATGAGCCTAAAGAGATCAATAAAACCCCAAAGATGAACAAAACAACCTCAATATTATAAATACATGTGTTACAAAATTCTATTGGTTAAATGTCCTCACATTTTTATACCAAACCATATAGTCTGAGGGTTGACTGCAGTTACTTATATAAAATAAAGAAAGACTTACAACAGTTTTACAATTAACCCTCAACAGTGTAACTCAAATATTTTAGTATTTTTTTAGGACGCTCTTAAATGGTTGTCTTGAAAATCAATTTGTTCTGCTCTGTTTAACTGTTGAGAATTTGTAAACTGAAGTCATGGTGTACCCCATTCATACAAAATTTGTGTCCTCAGGTTTCCATAGAGACACGATACTCTTAAATTTGTTGGTCATTGTTCGGAGTGAAAAGCGTGTGCATTAGCATAAATGCGGGTATATAAAAGCTTGACCAAACGGATCACTAACTTCTCATTGTTTGTATCGAATTCCATTGTTGATCTATGAAATAATGTTTAGTACTTTTAAAATTTTACCAACTATGGCTTTCTTGATACATTTCCAAATTAGATGGTTAGAAAAATGTTTAATTAACAAGGAGATTGGCAAAGTTTCATGGCTGATTGTGAATAAATTAGGGTAAGAATGCCTTTAAAAGATTGGCAAAGTTCACAACAGGTATATATCTCTGCCTAATGCATTCCTGACAGGGCAATAACTAAATTAATTGACTTTACACTGGTGTAAAGTTTCCACCCAAATTCCAAACGCAGATGTCATTTTAAATGATATTTTGATTTAGATTTGATTCTGGAATGTGAGGGCATTGTTGTCCAATTTTAGAGATAACTTTGAACCCTGGTATATTGAATTAGATTTTAATTTTGATTCCATCTATAAGTAGATTGATAATCAGTGTGATTTTAACAACAATTAACAAGAATTTAACAATCTGCTGAAATATCAGGAACATCAAGGCTATCAGGAGACAAAGCTTCGGAATTTGTGTCAGTCAAAATATAAATTTTTGATTAGTAAATATGACATTTACTTTGTTTATCAGGAGTGTAATTATATAATAATATATGGCATACCTAGCATAATCATTTCTTCCATGTGACCAATTCAGAAATGTGTCTTGTACAATTTTCTTCCAATTTGCAAGACCTATCTGTTCCCTGATGGAGTCATTCTCCAAATTAAATGATCGGTCTGGAGCGGGTTTTAACCTTAAGTTCACTGTTTCCAGTACCTTGCTAACTAATGAATAAGTGTTTGAAACAGAACTGTAATTTTACCCTAAATGGATGAATGTATTTCAAGGACAAGTTTGAGGCCATATTAAATTTATATTAATGAAAACATGTCAGAACCGACCTTAAATCCAAGAATATTTGATTAGGTCATTTGTTGCCAATAATTGATACAAATACTGTTATAAACTGTTACTTTATATACCAAACATTACCCAACTGTTATAGGATATCTTCCAATATTAAAATACCTGGCAGACAAGTCTGGCATTGTTCATGTTTGCAATAATTGTGTTGAACTTGCTTGGCTTGTGAATCATGAAATATTCAAAAGAAATTCACACAATAGGTCAATTATATACATTTGACTAATTATTAACTATAATCATCATTATAACTGGTCTTGACCAGATTAGGGCTCGAACCCATGATCCCTAGCTGGACAGGCAGACACCTTTAACCCCTAGGCCACTGCTCCCATTTAAGTAGCTGACTTGGCCTGTCCTGTTTTGAATTTTGAACAGACCAGTATCAGGGATTTCATTATCAAAATATTCAAATTGAGCAACCAGTGTTACATTAACAGAGCCTGGTTAGGCTGCATGGCTGTACAGACTACATAATATTGTCCCATGGAAAAGAATTCACAAAAAATGAGCTGACAGTAAAAAATACTTAAGATGTCTTTCTTATCATTAAATTTTATTGTATGCAGTGCTTACTATACTCTGCAAGATAATTAAGAATTAATTAGAATTAGAATCTCAATTCATTGCTAAATTTATTCATTTATGAACATGCTTTTGTCCTGTATCTTGGACTTTGTTCTCCTTCTTTCATAATTGCTAGTCATAAATAATTGCTAGTCACATGCCACTAACTGCTGTGTTACATACATGTTGTCATCTTTTTGTAGTCTAATTTTAGTAAAATTATTTTTGTTTATGCAAGAGCACAATTCTGGTACATTGGTAAATAAATTGTATTTTTTTGTTACGATCAGGCCCAGATTGCATACAATGTCATGTATTTGTTTTGGACTCGTGTAAAGCAACAATCCCAGAAAGTTTTTGAGTTTTTGGACCTATGTTTTCTGTTCAATTAAAGTATTAAAGTATATGCTCATTAACAATATTTCTTTAAAATGACTATATAATTTGTTTTGTTTTGAGAATTACAAAATTCTATGACCTTATTTCTTACATTTCAGGAAAACCCAGCATCCCGGAGGGAATTCCCAAAGTCACAGACATTACCCATAATTCAATCACATTGTCATGGTTATCACCAATGAACTCTGGGAGGATTCTAGCCTACCAGGTAGAGTGTTGTAATTTGAAAGACAGAAAATGGAGGATTATAACTAGCACTTGTCAGGGCACGACATATCATGTGAGAAACCTTGTCCCCGAAGCACAGTATATGTTTCGTGTACGAGCTGAAAATATGTGCGGTCAGAGCAAACCTAGCCATTCATCGGAGGAAATCAGAACGAGGCCTGTTCCAACGAACTATTTAGAAGAAAAGCCAGTAAAAAAATTAGTGCGAAGACACAGTCATTATTTAAAATTAGACAGTGGACTAAATAATCTACTGAATAAGACGGAAGAAGATCAGGTAGATTCCAGTAGTACAGTTGGAAGCATTCCATTCAGAAGGAACAGCATGCGTGGATCCCTTCCACCAGGTTTCAGAACGAAAAGAAATTCAGTGACAAGTTTCTTACCTGGTACTAAAAGAGAAAGTATGTGTAACTTTAAAGAGTCGAAAAAATCTTTTGAAGAATCATCAATACCCGAAGAAGAGGGTTTGAATCTGAAACGAATATCAACATCGTCAACGGAAGCGTCAAGCTTGTTCTCGTCTAATTCAATGACTTCTATTGTAGAGGATGAGGAACTTAGAATTCTGTATGGACAACAGGACTGTCAAATGTGCAGTGACAATGATGATGCATATTCTACCACAAATTCTCATATCACAACAAGTTCTGGATTCTCGAGTGCGAGTTCTAGATCTTCCCATAGTTCATCTCATTGTCCTCATAGTACAACTCATAATACATTAGTTCATTCGTGCCCGCCTGTCAATGAAAACGAAAACATTCTTTCAGCTTCGATAACTGACGATAACAAAATGGATTTCATTACAAATCCAGAGAAAAACTTCAGTAAATCTCATACATGTAGTGTACCTAGAAGGGCTTGCAGAACAGTGAATCCTAATGCAGGAAAAACAATATTTGAAATTTGTGATAATGAAAACGAGATATGGAAAGGACGAATTGAAAGCCAAAGTCCCGGAAGTAGTCCGAACAATAATCAAAACATCGCTGCTAACATGAACCGGAACTCACTGGATTTGCGATCAATTCGTAACATGTTGAACTCTCAGGATATTATGGTAAAAACTTTAGACTCAAATGCGTTAGATAATGTTCGAAGAACTCATTGTGCCATTAAGGAAATGGATGAAGATATCACTGTAGATATTGTATCTACGATATAAACTGTAAATAGAAATTCTGCTGCCATGGATTTTTTCTCTGTGATTTTGTAATACACTTATACAGTGGAGCTTAATTTTAAAGTCTTAACTGAGAATTAATAAACAACATATTTATTGTTAAAATATGACACAAATTATTTTTTACCCAGTTTTTCTACAAATATGCAGAGATTTTTTTTAATGTTATAAAACAAAGTGTATTAGGTTTGCACAATGAAACATCATTAGAAATTGACTTTGGAACTTCCCCCCAAATTTCTTGTTTCTTCTTACCTTTGAAATGTAGTTTAGATTTATTTATTGTGTAGAATGATGTATATTTTATTTGTAAGTTAAATGGTATAAAAAAATTCCATTTTTAATTTTCTATTAGTTGATATTTTGTCTTAATTCATAATATTTTCAGAGCTTTAAGATTGATTTGAATTAATTTAATTTTCTGTTTTGTAAGATAGATTGTCTCATTTTATTAATTATATTAAGGAGACTTTTAATGCCTTAAAATGATATTCTTTTTTTTAATGTTTTGTTTGTTTTTCTTCAAACATTTGTTAAAGGGAGGTAATTGATATTTAGTGTGCACTTAATGATCTCCCTTTTTCTAGAATAAAATAGTCTTGTTTATTGTTTATTGGTGCTAATTTGTTAACCAAATTTCAAATCCATAATAAAATAGTTAATATTTCTAATTTGTTTTGGTTGTTTCTTCTGTAAGATTATTTTGCATCACATTATTTATATTTTACCTTTTGGAAAAATAAACTGTCCACAAATTTAAGTACCCACGAAAATGTTCTTTGTGACAAAATCTCAAAATTTCATGTCCACGAAATAAAGTGAATTCTCAGTAAACAGTTTACAACTTCCTAAAAATGTGAAAACTTCTGCTAAGGGATTAATCTGCCATATAGTTCTTGTCTGCAGTAACAATTGAAAGAGTGACTCAATGATTTAAAGTAAAAAATTAAAGAAATATTCAACCATTGTTTTCATCTCTGTTTAGTATAAACATTAAACATCAAACAGTCAAACTATATGTTAAAATAACACAAAGGTTTGGAATTACGTGACATATATAGTTGGTTTTATAAAACCAAAGTTAAAATGTAAATTTAAAGAAATTTAAAATTCATATCTAATACCGTATAACAGTGTTTTGCTGTTTAATTTGTATTTTACAAATCTTGAAAGTTACCAAGTTTCTTGTGTACAAAACTTTAGCCCAGTTCGAGCATTGTGTAACTTGGAACATTATAAAGGATGTGTGAATTCACAAAACTTTTAGATGGCTGTTTTTAAATTACAATTTATTCATCGTGTTTCACTAGATAAGGCAATATTGTGTCTAACTTGGTAAAAGATAGGATTTGATTTATTCAGTATTAACTGGAGAGTTTTAAGGGGGACATGTTGATGTTGTCAGGGAGAGAAAGGACCCTGTTCTTGATAAGGCCTTATTTTTATAGGAAATTCAAACAAGTAGCTAACACATGTCAATTACTCAATGTAACTGAAATCTAAATTGGCTTTAAAGTGACACAGAGATAAAACCAAGGTTATAAACACTCTATATGTTCACATTCCCAAAGTTATTTCTTACGAAACCTCCATGTTTAGTTGATAAGAAGTTATGGTTTTAGTTAAGTACTCAATACGGCTTTAAATTTACCTTTTCATTTACTATAAATACTTCATAATTAATTAAGTGGGTAAAAGAACTTGTATTTTTTATTATTTTGCATGTATCAGAAGTGCAATTTATAGACACATATAGCATGTTTTTTAAGATTATATTTTTCCCAATCTGGACCAAACAATACTGGTGTCTAACTGAAAGGAAGATTGGAAATGACTAGAGTAAGACTTTAACTTACAATCTGACACCTGAACCACTGAGCCAAAGTATCCAGTATACAACCAAGCATGTGAACACAATTTTAATGTAGTGTTTTAACACTGATACAGACATTGTTTATCTACAGCATGAATCATGGCAAAAAAGAACTAATGAAAAGAATTTAAAAGAAAAACAAAGTTGCTTTTAAACTTAATTACCAAACAATGCCAAGACAAATTGTTGTGCAAAAATCTCACAAAATTCAACCAAATATTTCGTAAATACAGTATAACAGTGGAATACTGAAAAAAATAGTCAATTGAAACATGATCTGAGGTTAAGCAATACAACCATTAGTGAACTATTATGAAGAGGGGGTGAACCCTTGAAAGTGCCCTTGAAACGTTTAATTTGATTATGTGTTCATTTCCTGTTTATATTTTTAGTGGTCTTTGTTAGGAGCATTGTGGTTGTGTAGAAGATTAGTTAGTTATACTGTAGTAACACAGAATTGGTTACAGTTGAGTTACAGGGTTCTGCTCTCTGATATTTAATAGTTTTCTTTTCTTTTCTTTTTTAAAATATGTTTGTCTTGAAGTAATAAACAAATCTAGAAAAAAAGTGATCCCTCGGAAGCATTAAAAACAGCAACATTACATGAAAATTGACATTTGAAAATTTAAGTTATATAAAGGAATTGAAGCCCTTATAAGGTATAAGAAATTGATAATGTTAATCTTTTACAAATCACTTTAGTTGGAATTATCAGATCATTGCTAACAGGTCATTATCAAGTAGAATTTTTTAATTATTAATTATTATCAGATCATTGCTAACAGTTAATTATCAAATAATTTTTTTTAAAAAGAAGTTTTAATTAAAATTTTGACCTTGTTGTTTGGTATGTTATAGTGCCGTTGGTCTAATCCCGATGGCAGGGAGAATGTCACGATACTAAACAAGTTAAGAGGGGAGACCCATTATCCCTCCAGTATTCTGTTGAGAAATGAGAGCCCTGATCAAATATGCAACAGCTACCTATAACGGAAATTTAAATCTTTGTCAATATCAAAGTTAGGGTTTTGATCTGCTTTGATTTATTGTAAATTATGATGATAAAGTTATAACAGTGAAAATATTGTTAAATTAACTGAACAAGGATTTAAATAAAAATTTGATTCGGGGGAGAGATATGAAATAGTTGTTTGATACTAGTAGTGTGATTATGTTGATGTTAAAGATGATTATGATGATGTTTATGATGATGATTATTATTGTGATGATGATGTTTATGATGAAGATAATGATGATTGATCATGATGATGATTGATGTTTATGATGATTTGATGATGATGCTAATGATGATGATGATAATGATGATTGAGTAAGATATCAATTCAGTTTAGACAGATAATTTCAAAATATATGGCTCTCACTACAGGGCCAGAGACTTGGGAATCCTTATGTGAGGATGTACTGAGGTAGATTACAAGTCCAAGTTCAACTCCTGCTTAGCACACCTTAAGTCTTCTTAACAATACACCTGACTTCCAGTCTCAAACACCACCCTCCCCTCCCCCCTCTCCCACACAAAGAAAAGAATATTATAGAAATTATTGTTATATGTTAACTATATATCATATAGAAAGCTTTCTTTTTGATATAAAACTGTTCATAGACTGATAAATGAGTTGTTTCTGAAGAGACTATAAAACAATAACTACAAGATAAAATACATCTTATGACCATATTACATTCAATTTTTGCCCATAAATTACCTGATATTAAAGGTGCGGTGTCCCTATGACTAACTGCAGAAATATGATGTTCGGGCTGTCTTACTATCAATTTACAATCATTGACTCAGACCTGTATCTCGTTAAGATATAAATATCAATGACATATTTTATTTATGGTTTTCCTCAACTTTTAATAAGAAAATATGGTGTCGAAAGAAAGTCGAAATTTTTTTCAGTGTGGAATAAAGATTAGATTGTGTGTTACACTTCATATTATGCTTCACATAAACCATGGCTCACTATTTAATGAAAATGATATTACATTAGTGTCATAACATTTTGATGTGAGGTCATTTGCGTTAAATACAAATATAGCTTTAATGTGCGCTAATGTTAGCGTTACAATATAGGCATGTCAAAGAAAAATGACTTTTTCTAACTGTAAACCGTAAATTATGTGATAAATAAAATATTATATTCGTAAACGGCACCCTGACCGGGACTCAAACCCGGGACCCTCAGAACACATTTCGTGGCTTTATGGACTGAATTATCAGGCGGCTTACATATCTTCTTCCCTAAATAGTGAACAGTTCTGAACCCTGACATAAATTTGATATTAAATTTATTGAACTTGTTGAATAAAACAGCATATAGCTCACCAGAGGATGGTACAATATGATTTTATTCAACTTGTTTAATAAATTTAGTATTAAATCAACAATCAACAATATCGTCTAAATTTGACAGTTTTACTATTTTTAATTTTATTATCACAGAATTAAATGAGCAAAAGTTGAACAGTTTATGCATATAAAATTTTTAAAAAATGGGTCTGGCTGCTATGATGTGAAAATGACAGGAAGTTGAGGTTTAACCATTTAATGAGAGTAAAAGTGGAAAATTGTGTGATTGGTGTGTCTTTAATTCAATCTGCTTAATCTAGTTAAATATTCAAATGTTTGGATCTTTCTTCAAATAAAGCAGATCCATTTATATATTTTACTCAAGTACTATCTTGGTGAATTCATTCACTGTTTGTAAATTTAGTGAAAAGTAAATAAAAACCAAAACTCTTCCTAACACCTGTGTAAACAAAAACGGTCACATGGTCTTTCATATTATAAGACTTAAGTTGGTTATTTTCCGGTGATTTGTTTTAGTGGTCAGTGGCCTGATAAAGAAGTGCATAGATGAAGTTATATAAATGCTGGGGACATTTGATTCTGTCATGTGAGGAGGCTATCAAGCTAGCTAAAGGAACATTGGTGGTTCTACTCAGGTGCCCATTCCTGCTCTTGAAATAATGCACGGAATGGCACCCAAGGTCTCCCTCCAGGCCTGCACCAGTAGTAAAACTGGAAAGTGGCCATATGACCTATACTGTGCTGGTGCAATGTAAACCCCAACAAAAAAACTACAAAAAAAGTAAAATTGTCGAACAAAAAGCCTCATACATAGTAAAGAAAAGACCACAAGACAGTATTACATGAAATAAGATCTCTGAAAAAAAAGACAGTCAGTCTAATGCTTTATTACAGGTCATTGATAAAGTTTACAATGTGCCGACAAGTTCACCATATAGGGGTAACACAGTAACACCCTAGTCACCCTCTATGACGAAATATCATAAATTCAAAATTTTTCTTTAGATAATTTTTGTGGAGAAATTAGTATGGGGTATAAGAGTTGGGTTTATTTTATTGGTTGATATTGTCTGGGTCTTTTGTAGTTAATTTACAGACATGGGCTAAAATCAGACGAACATTGTGACCACACCTTGTTTTATGAAGCCTACAATACATTGAACACAAAAAAAAAAGAATGACTTTTGTGTCAAAACTTGCCCACCGGCTCGTGTGACCCTATGAATTCTTTTTTTCAAGTCATTAGTCATTTTTCTTAATTAGCCATAAAGATATATTGACATGACTTGATATATTGTGATAATTTCACTGATATTTGTTATTTTACTGTATTATTTCATTGTTTGATTTTGAATAAGAAATTGCCACAGATATAATGTCCAGTTTGTTTAAGCTATCATAATGTAGATCAGATAATCCTTATACTCAACAATTCATATATATGTATAACAACTTTTTAACAAAGGTGTCGGACCATGCAATAAGTAAATTTATCATATTAGCGCTAAACAAAATATTATACCTGTTTTATATTGTATGAGTCATTCTTTACTTTTCTTTCAGTTATTGTAAGAGATAAGAATGATTTTCAAACAGAAAACTTTAGTCTATTTTTGTCGGCAAAACAATTACAGGAGTCAATAGACACTGTTATAAATTTAGAAATAAATACCTAACTCATTGATTGCTTACTTCATTAAAAACATATTACCACTAGGTGGTTGTGTTGGTAGTTTTTCACTTCAGATCACGGCAATAAGCCACATTCAATTTACCATAGGACAGTCCAGCCACCACTGCAGTCTTGGGCAGGCTGTCGATTCTCTTTTAAAAGGAACTGAAAACTTCTGTACATAAATTGAAATGCAAATGACTGTAGATAGGATTTCATGATCAATCACAACGAATGTGACCTGCATCTTTGGGAATCGAACCTGTATAGCTCAATTCAAAATCCAATGCTCTACCAAACAGTGCCAGATTACCACTAGCCAGATATGTCCGGTAATCGAACCCGGATTGCCTGATTCACAGTCCAACGCTCTGCCTATTGAGCTAACCATACTGTGCCATATTACCACTAGCCAGAATGATCACTGTCTATACTTTTGGCTAATAGGAAGCAACTCCTTAAGGTTCAAATATTTCCAACCAGGACAGATCTGTTATACAAATCTAGCATGGTTTGTTTGAGACATGCCTGTACAGCTCATCTGTTAGGTAGGTAGAGCTGAAGAACTTTGGACATTACAATTGACCCCTCCAGATTTAATAATTATTTTATCCTTCATTAGATGGTTAATTGTTGAAGAACAGGACTTTATTGGTATTAACCATAGTAACTGCAGGCAAGTGTGTTAACTAATATTCCAGTTCAAAACCCAGACAGACAATAAGATAAACAAAATGAATGAACATATACTTATATCTAAATTATACAGTTGAAGGAAGCTGTTAAATAAAGATAAAGAAAATGTAAACTTGAATTGTGTATGCATAGACCTTAGACAGAGGAAATGAACTGATTTATTCTAAATTAAAATTGTTAATTTGGAATTGATATTAATTAAACATCAATTAAATCAAGGAAATACAAGTGTAATGTTGACTATTGGTCGCTATGGGTGTCAAATTTCCTGTCATATTTTGCATGATTCATGAATAATTATAACACTGTATGACAGACAAAATAAATGTAAATATATAATAATTATCTGTTCCTACAGGTCTACCAGTCTGTCGGTCTGGCGTTGAAAATTTTAATCGTTAACTATATTGTTTATATTGTTAAAGGTGTATATGTTATAGACAAGTGACTCATTGTTTATGATTTATTGTAGAGATAGTATGTAAAGATTACATAGAGACTTTTATGAGCGTAACAAAAATTGTGCAGTATTATGCACGATTTTATCAACTTTATGAACTGGGTCATGTTTCGCTTTGATAAATAGCTGCACTGTGAAGAGCTTATAAAAATTGATAAGAGTACCTTAAAAGGGTCTTAAAGGCCGGGGAATGTGAACTCAGATATCCGTACGGATGGCCATTAAGCATATTAGGTACAAGAGGCGGGGTTTTATTATCATGACCTGAGGTCAGCACGCTTGTAAATATAAACATGTGGTCTGCAATAGTATAGGAGAGTTCAGCATTCAGGAGAGATAAAGAAGTTGTGTATTTATTGGGGGGTAATGATTTTGCAATTTGATGAAAAGGTAATAGCAGTGCTGTCAGGATGTATATTGCAATTACATATTTTTACAATGAAGTGTACATGTATAATTTATGAAATCGGTGATAGTCAGTATATACAAACAGTAAATACTAATTGTTTAGAAATGCCTTGTATATAGAAAAAAAATGTAACTTACATTATCTGTTTGTCTACTTGACTCTTTTATTTTTTTGGGAAACAAAACTTATTTTTTTATGAATTCTGGTGAACTAAATTATGGTTATGAAAAGTAAAGCAAAAACTGCTGCTCTACAAGGGGACAGGCGATTTAGAAAATATGTGTGGCACAGGCGTGATATTATAATACCAAAATGTGTTTTAAACATTGTGAGGGAGTGGTTCCCGAATCCAGTTGGTGAACCATACATGGGCCACTTGTGGGAATAGACAGTGATGCACATTTGGGTGATACATAAATTTGAATGTTTCTTTTACAGAACAATCAATATATCAACAATTAACTTATAGTGATGGCATTTCAAGTTAATAAATTCATGATTGTAGGGATGGAATATAACACAATCAATAAATAAAAATTCAAGTTCATTGCTTGCATAATATTTCTCTGGTAGTATTTATTGCCCTAGTATTTATTTCCCCGCCATCTGTCAAACTCTACTGTGAGAATGTTTATACCTAGAGAGATGTAGTTGGCTGAGAGAAAGGTCATAACCTCTGTACAACTGTCAATCAAATATACAGGGAAATTTGAATTTTTAACTGTTTTCAAAAAAAGATTTTTTTAAAGTAGTACTTCTAAGTATCACAGAGATCTGTAACTTTCAAGGAATGTTGCTTACATGATAAAGAAGTGATGTGCCAATTTATAGCAAATAATATGAGGTATGTCACTCTAAATTTTGAAATTTCATTTTTCTATCTCTCTCTGATTATGCTAGCAGACAGCATACAGAGTTCAACAGCAGTGGCCATTTTTCTGCTTGTCTGCCTTTTATACTTGTTCCCAGGCCTTTAAACAAGAATGACATTATAGAGACTTGGTAGTCAAATAAGGGAGACAATCCAAAAACAATTTAGCAATTTTCTTAACATTGGGTAAGGGAAGTAATCCATAGTGCATCAAATAATTCAATATTGACTGCATTACTTCCCTTGTGTAATAATATTGGAATATTTGTAAATGAAAAGATATTACATTGCTTACTATTTAAATAATTCTCTTAAATTATCACTAAGCTTTCAAACATAGGAAGATCTGAACTGTGAAAAATTGGAAAGTTATTATTTTGTGAAAGTAGAAATACCTATGTAGAACCTAAATGCAATTACTAAAAGTGTGTAGTATTAAACAGAAAATCAATGACATGTCAGCTTGAAGAGTCTCAAAGAAATGTCAAATGTCTTAAGAACAACCAAGAGCGAAATGTTGAAGGTGAGCTATTGTGATCTCTCAGTGGGCATTATAACCTTGTCTTTTAGTCAACTAAAACTTTTCTTCCTATAAAGAGAAACTTTGAAATTCTTCTAAAAATAAGTATTCATTTGATTCTGATATTTTTTCACAAAAATTACTCTTTGGTCCTTCCTCCATCAACCTTATGGCATGTATGATAATTTCATGAATACAGAATTTAAACTTTGCATCTCTGATCGTTATGACATGAAACTTCACCTAGAACTCCAATGCATTCTTTATAAAGTAAATCCATTTTTGATCAACCTTTTGAGGAGACGAAAATTAAAAAATTGTTCCATTTTAAGGCTTAATATTTTTAACTTGCAGTGACCATTTTACATGTTATAAGTTTACACAAGGGAAATAAATCTTTATTCACTATTTATGTACTGAGGAAAGGGAAATAACTTGACATTGACTTCAATGGAGAGAACTGGTACTGCCGCTCTTCTATGACATGAGACAGGAGTGACAGTTATTTGTTTGTGGCAAGATCTTTATCATCAAAATGATGTAAGACTCATTCATTTATGTCAGTTTGATATATAAGATTGCAGGCAGATAAATTAACATAATAATAGTTACAATTATTTCTTAATTTTAATTATTTAAAGAAATCCAAATAGAAATTTTTATTTTATTTTATTTTCTACATCTGAGGAAATTATCTAGATGTTATCACTCCCCTCATGCCAGAAATAACATAATTATTTAGGTGCTTGGTACTCCTTCAATATTAAAGCTTGAAAGTCTCCATATGTGGCACTCCTTCACTTGTAAAGCCTGAAAGTCTCCATATGTGGCACTCCTTCACTTGTAAAGCCTGAAAGTCTCCATATGAGGCACTCCTTCACTGGTAAAGCTTGAAAGTCTCCATATGAGGCACTCCTTCGCCAGTAAAGCTTGGAAAGTCTCCATATGAAGAACTCCTTCGCCAGTAAAGCTTGGAAAGTCTCCATATGAGGCACTCCTTCACTGGTAAAGCTTGAAAGTCTCCATATGAGGTACTCCTTTGCCAGTAAAGCTTGAAAGTCTCCATATGAGGTACTCCTTCGCCAGTAAAGCTTGAAAGTCTCCATATGAGGTACTCTTTCACTGGTAAAGCTTGAAAGTCTCCATATGAGGTACTCCTTTACTGGTTCAGCTTGAAAGACTCCATATGAGGTACTCCTTCACTGGTTCAGCTTGAAAGTCTCCATATGAGGTACTCCTTCACTGGTTAAGCTTGAAAGTCTCCATATGAGGTACTCCTTCACTGGTAAAGCTTGAAAGTCTCCATATGAGGTACTCCTTTACTGGTTCAGCTTGAAAGACTCCATATGTGGTACTCCTTCACTGGTTCAGCTTGAAAGACTCCCTATGAGACACTCCTTCACTGGTAAAGCTTGAAAGTCTCCATATGGGGTAACTCTTTACTGGTAAAGCTTGAAAGTCTCCATATGTGGTACTCCTTCATGGGTTAAGTCTTGAAAATTAACAATAAAAGTGTGACCATAAACTCCACAATGATAAAAAAGATTTATTTTTTATCTTTAAAAAAGAGGCCTATAATTACTGTAATTCATGCCATTTCTTCATTCAATGACTTGACAATGAGACTTTTTCATGGAACTTATAGACCAATAGGCCTCCTTCTTGGATAAAGCTGAGTCCAATGAGTACTCCACTAAATATCATTGTAATTCTATAATGATACTAGTCTGACTATTATGGGTTACAGGACATAAAAAATGGTAGCACATAATCGCATATAATTTGGAAAATTACATGTGGTTTTTTCAAAACTTAATTACTTGTCCATTTGTGTGTATAATGCTGAATAATTTTAATGGAACAAGGGAAATGAGCAGCTTAAAAAGGAAGATGATTGACAATAAATATGTAATAAACTGGAAATTAAGGTAGCTATTGTTGTTCTTTCCTTCAATATCCATGGAGGAACTTGAACCAACTTTAATTAATGTGGTTCAGGTGATTTAAAGTGAGCTTCAATTACCAACCATCTAAAGAACTATGAGCAGTTTCAACTAGTCTCTTTTAAGCATTTTTAATTTAAGCAATGAAAGCCTTTTCTAGTTTAAAAAAGAGGGGATACATTTATGTGATCTATAATTTTGTCACTAAAAACTGAAATGTCACATTGCCCTTTCATTCTGATAATTATGTTAAAAAAGTTTATCTAGGTAAAAAATATAAATAAAAATGACTTTTTATCTTCTTTTTCCTTTTAAAGAAAAGATTCAGATATGATAATTTGGACTTTCTTACTGCATAATTTATAGTTAAAAAAAACAAAACTTGTCATTTAACACAGTTATTTTATATACTACAGTAATAGTAAGAGCTGTAATAATTCATTTCATTATAGAATGTAAATATAAAATTACATCAACTTCCTTCCTGTATTCAACATTAAATTTCACATTAAACATTATCTATATAGCCTGTAGGGGTGACAATGTATAACATTCTTTCAAATATCATGCCCCCGTAGCTCATCAATTATATTCTTCGACAGTCATCAATTAACCTTCGACATATAAACTATCCTCTTTTTGTATTGTTAAACTATTCCCTCCCTTTTGTTACCCCTTTCTAAATAAAAAAAGGTGAATTTTTTGGTGGGGGGAAGGACTATATTTAGAAAAAATACGGACACATGACTGTTTTAACAGTATGTCAATCATTTTGACTGTAATGTACATTTTTATGTTATGATTTTTTATGTGGTGTGAATGACTATCCAATACATGTATATTATCTTATCAATTTACTTTCTGTTTAAAACACATGCTACCAGGACGGTTAAATTCCTAATGATACTAAAAATGTGACTTTTTTTACCCATAGATAAAAAAAAGTGTGTTTTATTGTTTATTTACTTTAAGATAAGGAGATATGTGTATTTCTTTTGAAATTTCAAGACGTTTTGAAGTATAGTTAACTTCATTCCAAAAGTGTACGGATTAAAGTGTCTTTACAGAAGTTGATGAATTTGGATTAGAGTCGGACCGCACTTTTAAAACATTAAAACGGGATATGAATATTTAATGAGAGAAAAGACATTCATGCTCGTTTAGATTAGAAACATGTTGTTCTGTCTGAACATTGTTTATATTTTACATGTGTCATTCAAATGAGGAAAACACTTCACTTCCTATTTTCTTATTCATTATCTAGTGAAACAATTTTAGCGACACTTTAAAACTTTATCAAATTTTAATACATAATTAGTGGTAATTCATTCATCGATAGCTTGGACTATTTGTATTAATATTTGTGAACTGATAGGGTTTGATCTATTGATATATTCACATGAAGTGTTAAGGATAATTCGAAAAATATGAAACCGGTTCAGAACGGACTTAGGCCTCGGACCCGTTTCACAGAGAGGAAGGTGTTCCGGTCCTCAATTCATCTACAGTTAGGTAAGATTTGTTGTAAGATACAATAGAAGTTGTACAAGAGGTTATTGTATTTATCATTGTAAATGTCCATCTAGACTGACGCTGGTTTGGAAAAGCGGGGTGGGTATCATAGTAACAAAGTAATATGGGTTTTGAATGGTAAAAACTGGGCCATGTAAATTATCTTTCACCTTGTGATAAAAGAGGACTTTCAGTCTAAGAGTCTAGGTAGTTGGTCAAATATATATTTATATATATATATATAATCTATCCCCCTTTAGTGATTTGCCTGTTTGTTGAGGATAAGTTTGAAAGTTGGTTGATTCAGCAACTTTGGTTTACATATCAGTAGGGTCCACAATTTTTTATTCACTTCAATTTATTTGAGATTTTGTGAAGAATGTGATGGTTTAGCTGCTGTTCTGGTATAGAATCTAGGATCACTGGTTTAGTTGATGTTCTGTTATAGAATCTAGGATCACTGGTTTAGCTGATGTTCTGTTATAGAATCTAAGATCACTGGTTTAGATGATGTTCTGTTATAGAATCTGGGATCACTGGTTTACCTGCTGTTCTGTTCTAGAATCTAGGATCACTGGTTTAGTTGATGTTCTGTTATAGAATCTAGGATCACTGGTTTAGCTGATGTTCTGTTATAGAATCTAGGATCACTGGTTTAGTTGATGTTCTGTTATAGAATCTAGGATCACTAGTTAAGCTGATGCTCTGTTAAAGAATCTCTAAGGATCACTGGTTTAGCAGATGTTCTGTTGTAAAAATTCTAAGAATCACTAGTTTAGTTGATGTTCTGTTACAGAATCTAGGATCACTGGTTAAGCTAATGTTCTGTTAAAGAATCTAGGATCACTTGTTAATGAAATGTTCTATCAATAGAATCTCTAAGGATCATTGGTTAAGTTGATGTTCTGTTTTAGAATCACTAAGGATCACTGGTTTAGCTGATGCTATGTTATAGAAATTGTAAGGATTATTGGTTTAGCTAGAATCTAGGATCACTGGTTGAGATGATGTTATTTTATAGAATCTAGGATCACTGGTTAAGCTGATGCTCTGTTATAGAATCTAGGATCACTGGTTTAGCTGATGTTCTGTTATAGAATCTAAGATCACTGGTTTAGATGATGTTCTGTTATAGAATCTGGGATCACTGGTTTACCTGCTGTTCTGTTCTAGAATCTAGGATCATTGGTTAAGCTGATGTTCTGTTATAGAATCTAGGATCACTGGTTTAGCTGATGTTCTGTTATAGAATCTAAGATCACTGGTTTAGATGATGTTCTGTTATAGAATCTGGGATCACTGGTTTACCTGCTGTTCTGTTCTAGAATCTAGGATCATTGGTTAAGCTGATGTTCTGTTATAGAATCTGGGATCACTGGTTTAGCTGATGTTCTGTTATAGAATCTCTAAGGATCACTGGTTTTGCTGATGTTCTGTTATAGAATCTCTAAGGATCACTGGTTTAGCTGATGTTCTGTTATAGAATCTCTAAGGATCACTGGTTTAGCTGATGTTATGTTATAGAAATTCTAAGGATCACTGGTTTAGCTGATGTTCTGTTATAGAAATTCAAAGGACCACTGGTTAAGCTGATGTTCTGTTATAGAAATTCTAAGGATCACTGGTTAAGCTAGTGTTCTGTTATAGAATCTCTAAGGATCGCTGGTTTAGTTGATGTTCTGCTGGTTGAAGACAGTTAACCAAACTTACATAATGTAATATTCAGTCTATTAGGGAATATATTAGATTTGAGTGTCATATTGACAGCTTCTGTTTATTCAAGGTTTTTTTTAAAGCACAACTTTTGAAATGGTATCTTTTGAAATATTTCAGGTAATACAAAAATTTTCAATTGCACATATCTAGGTTGAAGCTCTCATAATGACACAGGGTAAAAAAAAAGTGAATTTCTTTCATAATTTCATAGAGCATTTGCACTAATTCAAACTCTCTCTAATTCAACTCTCTGTTGATTTTGATGAATTTTATCTTTGTTAAAAATCTGAAAAACTTGTGAATACATGCTTCCGTAATGTCTGTGTGAAGTGAACTTAAATTTCAAAAAGACTAAAAAGGCGGATAATTCCTTTGTTATGTAAAGGTTTATTGAGAAAAGATTTAGTTGTGAAAAGATTGAGAAACGGAGACCAGGAATGTAATTTAATTCTGTGTTTGATTCATTGACAATAATAGATTTATATACCTCTCTTGTCTAGATTCTCTTTGGGCTTTTTTCTTGTATTTGGGTTTCTTTGAAACTTGTCATTTAGAGTTTAAAGCTGCATACCTACAGATGAGCCCAAATATTTCAAGAAAATCAAACTTGAAAAAAAAATGTACTAATATTTTAAGAAAAGTGAAAAGATTCAAATAATAATTTACATGTTATGTACGATTAATTATTGATTTTGCAGTGTTTATAGTAAGGGCTATTTTTGCATTATGCTATTTTGCTATTATGACCTCTTTTTTTCGTTCACTTCACAATATTTCACTTTTAAATACAAATTTTTTTTTCCTGAAAATCAGCATGAAAGACCATTGGCAACTGAGTAGGAACCAGTATGACCTTCCAAAAGCCTCTCACATGTTAGGGGGGTTAGGAGCAAGAAATACCTAAACCACTTGATAAACAATGCCATATGTTTGTTAGAGAAATGAAAAGAAAGTTTTATTCTTACACCATATTTCCCTTATCTTGTTGAAAGTGATTTTATAAAAAAAATGTATTTACTCTGGATATACATGATTATCTATTTAACTGACATGCTTAATCTTTCTTGAGAAATATACAAGGTATATATATGTACCGTATTACCTAATATAGATGGTTATGGTACCATGTCAGGGGTAAAATATACATTTTAGATTTTTTTATACAACTCAAGGGGAGAATTCGCTTTGAAATAATGTTTTTTTTATGTAATTTACACTGTTATATTATACCCTTTGGCTTCTGTGTTTGTATATTGTATAATATTTAAATAAAATAAGGATAATTTTTACTGGAAATTTGAGAAGGACATGGTCTACTTATATTTGCCTTGATGCTTTGATAAACTTTCGTGCATTTACAATAGGCAGTCAATTATAAATTTCCTGTATAAAAAAAGGTTCATATATAAGTATGTTGTACAAATCTACAAAATGTATTAAATTTACAGCAAATCAATAATATACATTGATATAATTTTACCATCTGTTCATCTACACAGATGAGACAGCTTATAAAATGTTATAATTATTAAAAAAAAGAAAGCCACATTTATAATAGAAAATTATGATAGGTATAATTATAAAACAAGTTACAGAATTTTGATCATTTTCATCTGTGTACCCTGAATGTGTGAGGCACACAAACATCTACATAATTATGAATTTATTTTCCATCCACCACTGTTGAATTTTAGTCTCTGTCCAAGTTGTACTTCTGTCCAGGCTGCCCCTATGTCAAGGCTGTACCTCTGTCTTGGCTTTTACCTCTATCCAGGCTGTACCTCTGTCCAGGCTGTCCCTATATACAGACTGTTCCTTTGTCCAGGCTGTAATTCTGTCTTGGCTTTACCTCTATTAAGGCTTTTCCTTTGTTCAGGCGTACTCTGCCTAGGCTGTATTACACTCTGTCCAGGCTTCCCCGATATCAAGGCTTATCCTCTGTCTAAGCTTAACCTCCGTCCAGGCTTTACCTCTGTTTAGACTGTACTTCTATTCAGGCTGTTTCTTTGTAGGTCTGCCATGTTTGACAACTAAGTTATAATGTCAAGATGACAGATCCATTACATAACTCAGCAAGGTGAAGTTTCAGAACCAGAAAGTAAACATATTAAATTAAATTATTGTGATTGTGGCCTAGTGGTTAACAAGGATAGTATGTTTAGGTCCTATGCCTTATGTTTCATGACCATATTTCCTCATATTACATCAGATCTACTTAGTTCTAAGAATTAATACTTGAGTTTCACTATTACATTTTTATTAAATTTTGTTTATTTAATTTATACTATGTGAACTAAACAAAGAAAATAAGTCATTGTAAGGGAAGGATGTTAAAACTTGATATTGAAGCATGTTGATATTATTGATTAGGTAGTTCTGTGAAACTGACAGCTTTAAAAACTGTAGGGCTTTTAGTTTATACAAATTTATTTTAGTTTGATTTTGTTAGAAGCTATAAACATATTAAAACACTTTCAAATCTGTTTCTGGAACCAACCAGTGCTTAGCAATGAGTGTAAATTTCTTGCTCAGGGAAACAACAACTTGCCCATGACTGGGTTTGAACCCACGGACTGCAATCCTTAGATTACTAGTCCAACATGTTAACCACTCGGCCACTCTGCCACTTGTGGGGCTTTTGTTCTACCATTAAAGAGTCTTTTGTAATTCACCATAAAATTGGTTTAAGGAGTTTTGGGGTTTTTTTTACGGTTTGAAACCAGTATTGAGCCAGGTCATCTTGCTGCTTCATTTAGTAATTGACAGTTTCATATATATAAACTAGTTTTCTAGTCAGAGTCCGAGGACAAGGGTAATTAAAAGGTTAAGATAGTATTCACTCTTATACTGCCTTCAAATATCAAATATAATTGAACTACTAATCTGTCTCAAATGTTGTCATAGTGATAAGAAATTTTGATAAAATGTTAAGATTTACAATAAATTTGATAATCCTTATGAATATATAAGATAACACTGATCTTAGCTAGGAGAGTATCTAGATTATGTTTGTCCTGATATAGACAGGAAGGGGTTGGACAAAATTGATACATTTAATACTGACTAAGTGACAGCACAGTTAAAATTGATACATTTACTAACTAAATGATGACAACAGAGTTAAAATTGATACATTTAATACTGACTAAATGACAGCACAGTTAAAACTGGTACATTTAATACTGACTAAATGACAGCCGAAAATTTGACACATTTAATACTGACTAAATGACAGCATCGTTTAAATCTCTAATAACAGCAACAGCCACCATCAGCGGTTGCATTATTAAATCATTAAATGACTTGATCAAAGAGCAACTTGAGCACTCTTGTTTGATCCTTCTCTATGTCATATTTATTCCATAGAATTATGACAATTTTGTCAATAAAAATGAATGAGTTATAGAACATATTGTTAACACTTACAGTAACTTCTTATAATATTGATGAGAGGGCTTTCAGGACTATTTGGTGGCAAATGTTTTGGAGATTGAATAATGGGTGGGGCAACAATGCTTCTTTAATATTTGTAAAGAACAGACAGACAGATGGCAAAAGACTTGACACCGTTTGACAAAGTCACACCTGTCTTATGTAATTTAACAGTTCATTCATATAATATACAAAAGAGCAGCATGAAAATACAAAGGTTATAACAAATAATTGTTATTAAATCATTGAAGGGTATTATTATTATATTATTATATTATAAGTTTGATGTAATAATTGGTAATATTAGGAGTTATTCTCCAGCTACAGTTGTTTACATGTAGGTGACAGATTAATTCAACAAATAGTTGATAAATGTGCTAATATGTTTATAATCCAAGGAATGACAGCTTTTCTCTATAATATTGTGTGTCAATTACACAACAGAAACTTCTTATTTTGACTCTGTCAAATGTCTCCCATTTGATGCAGGCAATATAATTTTAAAAATAATAAAATGCCAGGAATAATTAGTTATTTTTATCAGAAAGGTATGTTAAAATTGTGATTATTCTTAGAAATTAACATAGAATACAATATAATATGATCAGAGGATTTTGTTCCCTATTATATTAGGCTTTTCGGTTAACTAAACTAAAGAGGTTTTGTTTATGCATGATTCTACATGTGCAGATAATTAATTGTAGGTATTAATTAAATCTCCAGATTCTACATCTGCAGATAATTAATTGTTGGCATTAATTAAATCTCCAGATTCTACATTTGCAGATGATAAATTGTAGACATTTATTAAATCAATGAATGGAACTATTGACCATGTTTTTAATTATGTTTCTAAATTTTGGTGTTTCAAGATTTTTGTATACACTTTTAAATTTTTTGCCCATTTAACCTATATTTTTTTATCATAAAGTAATAAATATTTATTTAATCGTTTACTTATTTTAGCATTGTGGAAAACAAAACTCGAAAATATTTGTCCTCGAGGTTTTTCAGGTCAAACTGTATTGTTAAGTACCGGCTAATTTGTTTTCAAAATATTTTACTATGATTAAGTATAGAATTGTTATTATGTTAAGAGTTGTAACATGTATCTGGTTATAGTGTGATTATAATCGGTCTCGGTCAAAATCCTTTGCCAAATCACTCAAATGTTATTCTTACAAAAGAAAATGAGACGAAGTCCAACAAAAAAGCTTTAACCTATGTCATTGAGAAGTGAAATAAATAACGCTTTTGATTTTTTGCCCTCATTTTTCGTGGATTTTTTTTTTGCCCTCTTTTTTCGTGTTATATGTGTTTCATTTAATTGTACTAAAATTTTTCAACTAAAGGAAATGAATGAATATAAGTGGCAGCATGGACGAGTGGTTAACGGTTCAAACCCTGTCAGGGGCAAGTAATTGTTTCCCCGAGCCAAAAACTTTGCACTCATTGCTCAGTACTGGTTGGTTCCAGGAACTGATTCAAGAGTGTCTAGCATCCTACACAATCAAACTAAAATAAATTCTGTATAAACCAAAAGAAATATAAATGTAATGCCAATTTATCATTTATAATTAAGATCTATAGCAATCCATTTAAAAGAGCAACTTTCACAAGTTGTTTCAATATGCAATATTCTTGATTTTAGGTGTATTATTTAAGGTGGTCTCTAAACACAGGTTTCATATAACCATTGTAATAGTTTCATAAACTTTGATGAAGTGCCAGCTATAGTTTAACATTCTTAACTTGGCACTTACTTTTGATAATCTGTATATTATAATTTAATGTACTAATTTCATTTAAAGACACATTATGCCTAAACTAATATATTTTTACTTTTTCAGAAAGGACAAAATACAAATCTTTTAATGTTTAAATAATGGTTTTAGAGAAATTTGTTACCAGAAAAAAAGCAATAAATGTGGAATAATTTGTCATAAAATTAGCAAAATGTAAACAAAAGAGTATTTTGTCTTCCATACAAAATACTAATTCTCTATAACTTTATTAACTGTCAAAAAGCAACAGATGAAAAAGATTGTTCTGGTAATTGGTCAATGAGTAACTTTTTGGATACTTTGAAAGCACACTAAAATTAAAAAGCTTTTAAGAAATAAAAGCAAAAGCATTTTTTAGGCATACTGGGTCTTTAATACATATAACTTTAAGGTAAAAACAACAGATTATGCAATGTTTATATGAAGTATTAAAATTTTTTGAATGGGTTATTAAAAATTTAAAATCAATTGATCTATCAAAGTTTACATGTAGTACTGTTAAAGCATTTTAGATTATGACAAGATAGAATTGATTTGAAATTTTGATATTGAATTTGAATTGGAATCATATATGAGTCACTTGTATGAATGAAAAAATAGGTTTTGGATTAATGAATCAATTATTTGTATAAAATATGAAACTTTGAATATACTATAATGGATTTGTTGGCTTGGAAAGGTATAATTTTAATTTGTTTCCTAAAAAATTCACCTTTAGTGACAGATATCTTTGGATTATGAATTTTTTCTAACAGTGTGCATCAGGGTTGTTTTTTTAATTTTTCTTATTTGATTTGTTAAATTGGCGAACAAACAATATAATATGACAAAAACTGTAGTCTTATTGATAATTTTGTGTGTGGAGTTGGGGGGTTGAGGTGTGGAGATAGACATCACAGATTTTCAACAAGGTTTAGGAACCATTGTCTTAATTGTCTGAATGGTGATTAAATGTCACCTAAGTTGAGATTTGAGGTCTTGATAACTTAGTAGTCTACATTGTTTTAACTAGAAGTGTTCACACTTTGTCACTTTAGTGCACTAAGGGGTTAAGTCCTTCTAAATTTAATAGGAATTAACTAGTTATCGCACTAAGATGACAGCTTGATTTGTCTAATTATATTGTCCTGATTATCACATGACAATTTAATGACAAATATTTTGAGAAGTAAGCCTATACCTTCAAAATTTAAGTTATGCAGTAAATGGATCTGTACTTATTTTAAAGAAATATGTCTAAGACAGGCACTGTGAATAGGTTGTATCATTTCATTAGATTTGACCACATTCAATCATGCTTAATATTAATTTTGAAAGCTTTTATTTGAGAATTTCACTTATGTTATGGTCTACCAACTTTGCTTAATATGGAGAGCATAGGATAAGTAAGCAGGGTGTCACAGGTTTGATCCTTGGGCTAGGCGTAATAACTCTATGATGGTTGATCTCGTACGTTGAGTCTAAGATTTATTTATCGCTTATAACTGATTCAGAAGTTTTGTAGGATTAGTAGTCGGTCACTTTTGGGGACAACTTGGTTAGTTATTTTCAGGACAGCTGGTGAGGTGGATCAACTGTGACAATATGACCTAAAAGAACTTTTTAAATGAAAAAACTTTGTTAAAATCAGGTTGTCTCTGTTTATAGTTTGGTTGATTATATTTTTTCTTGGCAGAATAAAATCTAACAGGAGATAATATTTGATGATATAATAAACTAAATAAACAGACTTATGTCATATATATGCTGTGTTTGATTTGTACAGTGCAGAGAGTGTTAAAATATAGCTTTATTGTAAATCCTTAAAGAAAAATGAGTATCTGAAATTTACGAGATGTTATTTGAGGTCAGGGGATAATATATCTTTCTATTTTTGACAATTTGGGTACAATATGATTTATTTAAAGTGAGAAAGGGACTGAAAGTGTAAGTGAATTAAAAAACTGAAAAGAACAAACAAATATACAATTTGTTGGTTCCAGAAATGAATTTGAGAGTGTTTCAATAAGCTTATAGCCTTTATCAAACTAATAAAATAAATTAGTATAAACTAAATGTTGACTAACTGAAATACTGATATAATCTATTAAAACCTCAAACATTTTCATTGCATGACTAACATATATATATTTTTATATAATAGCTTAAAAAGTCAGTTTTTTGTTAATGATTAAAACCTGTAGTATAATGATTAAAACAGTTTAGTGTAGAATATGTTATATCCTAGAGTAGATGGAATTTTAAGTATCCCACCTGTAAACATGCATTCTTTATATAACATAAGGTGATAGTGTGACAGATATAAATATAAATAGTTGTCTCCAACTGTCATACCTTCAGCTACCACATTTAGGGATTTTATTTTTATCTAGTGAATATTTTCTATGAAATTAAATTCCTAAAATTTTTAAACTTTGTTCATATTAAGTTGGTAAGATAGATTAAAGAGAAAATAAATATTAAATCTGCTAGTACAAAAGAGAATCTTTACATTAATTATTCTTTTTTTCTTTTTGTAAATATATAAAAATCAGTCATTAAAAATTTGATTGTGTTGTAAAAATGTCTGATTATGTTACTTCAACATATCTTTCAAGTCTCAGATTATGTTATTTCAACATTTCTTTCCAGTCTGATTATGTTATTTCAACATTTCTTTCCAGTCTGATTATGTTATTTCAACATTTCTTTCCAGTCTGATTATGTTATTTCAACATTTCTTTCCAGTCTGATTATGTTATTTCAATATTTCTTTCCAGTCTGATTATGTTATTTCGACATTTCTTTCCAGTCAGGCTCACAGAAAATCCATAGTAAATTAATGTAGACAAGAAAAGTATTATATTCTAGTGAAATAATAAAATGTGTTTATTTATTGTATGAAATAATAAATTTATATTGTTCTATCTTTCTATCTTCAGGTGGAAGTAGAAGCAGAAGTATAGATGAAGGTTCTGGATCTGGTAAGATATGATTGTGTTCTTCCTTCTTTCACAGTGTTCTTCCTTCTTTCACAATGATAATCTTTCATCAGATGGTAGCTGTGATTACTAACTTTGATGGTGAAGTAATCTTAAAGGTGTCATCAGTTTTTAACTTTAGTCCGACCTGGCTACACAACTATAGTGTTGTCCAAATAGTCTACACAACTATAGTGTTGTACGACCAGTTTACACAACTATAGTATTGTCTGAGCAGTCTACTCAAATATGGTGTTGTCCAACCAGGCTACACCAGCCTACACAGCTATAGTGTTAATCCAACCAGGCTACACAACTATAGTCTGACCTGCTTACAGAACTATAGTGTTTTCTGTCCAGCCTAAATAACTATAGTATAATCAGAACTGCCTACACAACTATAGTGTTGTTTAATCACTCTACACAACTATAGTCTGATCAGTCTACTATCAAGTGTTGCCCGACCAGCTTACACAACTAAAGGGTGCTTGAACCACAGTATACCTATTTTGATGTTGATCAGTTAAAAAAAAAAGGAATAAGACTAGAAAAGTAAAAGTTTAATCCCCATTTAAGTTTCTCATTGCTATAACCACCATTTCAAAATCATGAAGAAGAATGAAAAATACATGTCACATAAAATATTCAGCTAATATCAATATTACTCAAGTAACAATAATCAATTATTTGTTTGCTAATGGAAATTCCTCAAAGATATTGTTGTAAAATATAAGATGGATTTTATTTTTGTTGTAACACAGCATGTAAAATGTTATTTTTCCTAATTAAAACCTATGACATGCAAAGTGACAATCAATTGATTACTGTATGTGGTGACTCTTTATAATGTAAAAATTGTTACTTTCTTTATGTATAGATTTGAAGATTTCATTATCAAAGTACTAGAGTTGAGTAGCCAGTATTTGAAACCTTGGTCAGACTGCATGTATGTCTGAGCTTACAAGACTATGTGGTGCTTGTGACATACTGTAGAAAAAAACTGGAAAATTAATCAGAACAAAATTACATGAAAATTGCAGACCAATTGATTATCCCACATAAGGGATAATGAAAAAGTGCAACATTCCTCACATAGTCACTAGTCTAACTTAGTGTTAATTTGACCTTGACTTTAAGAATGTAATATGATTGCTTATTTATTATTTATTCTCCCTTCTTACATGCTTTTTAAGGTTATAGAAAAAACAACATCAAGAAATTAATATTCCTTCTATTTGTTTTACAGTTGAATTCCATGTGGACCCAAATACAAAGAAGTTGGTTAACTCTGTTCTAAGTGCCCAAGAGAAAGAAAAATCTCCCGAGTTTGTCTCGAAACCCAAACGTCAGTTTGTCAATGAAGGCGAGACTGCCAAGTTCAAGGTCCAGATTGAAGGATCATCGTTACTCACCTGGAGCCTAAATGGAAAAACTTTGACCAATGGTGACAAATACAAGGTTGTTTATCTTTCAATATATAACTTACTTTTGTTTTAAAATGACTAAAATCGGTTGAAAATGAGTAGCTGCCAGAGTCACTCGTAGTATCAGGGAGTGCAATTGTCCAATTGCAGGAGTGGCTGCATGGCGAGTGGTTAACACTTTGGACTAATAATCTTATGATCGCTAGCAGCATGGGTTCAAACCCAGTCAGAGGCAAGTCATTGTTTCCTTGAGCAATAAAATTTGCACTCTGCAGTACTGGTTGGTTCCAGGAATGGATTTGAAAGTGTGTGTATAAACTTATAGCTTCCTACACAATCAAACTAAAATAAATTCTGTATAAACTAATTGTTCAATTTAGGAACACAAAACTCAAGGTAAGCAGTAATTTATATTAAAGAAATGTAGATCTACTTATCACATTGAAGGATATCTAAATAAGTTTCTATAAACTAATATTACATATTGGAACTCAAATAAGATATGTTCAAATACATTGTACATATAATACAAATATTACTTAGCTACAGATCTGCACTGAAAAAGATTTTTGTACATGATTGTATTATGTTATATAAGTAGGAATAATACAAGTATATATGCTTGGACTTATTTGAATTCAATTTGTTTTTGTGACAGATCTACACTGAAAAAGATGTCCATATTCTTGAAGTGTCTAAAGTGTCACAAGATGACCAGGGCTCCTATGATTGTAAGATTGAGAACACAGCAGGGGCTGCAACTGCTTCTGCTGAGCTGGAAGTTTTTGGTGAGTTATCTTCTCTTTGTCATAATATTCCAAATGAGTTATTTCCTGTCTGAAATACTTCCGCCATTTTGAATCAGAGTATAATAAATCTTATATAGCTTTTAACATTAAGTTTGAATACTGCTCATATTGGTGCATAGACAGCATGTGATGAGAGGTGATATCCATTGATTGTAATCAATAAATTATTTTAATCCTGATTCAGAACTGACTAAATTACATTTTATAACAGTGTATTGACAGTTGTAGGGATATTAACATAAACATTTTTTGCATATCAGACAGGATTTTCTACTGTCTACACCAGTGCTAGAAAAACTTGTCTAACTATCCCTCATGTAAGACAGGTCACATGACTTGACGTCATTCCCACGCAACTTTCATGAATGAATTGCATTCTTAGAATGTTTTGCTGTTATGAAAGAAGTTGTAAATTCATACACTTTTATAAGAAAAAAGTGCTAAATGACAATATTAGTTTTCATAATTTCTTTTCGAAATATCATTAATTTGTAATATGCAAGAAAAAGAAACAAACATCGGCTGTCAACACAGACAGGAATATCTATCTCTCGGGTAACTGTTTGCAGAAACTCAGCAGAGCCTCGTTACCGCCATATACAGTTACCTTTGAGCTAAATACTCCGGACTGTACCGGCAGCCGGTGTAAGATCCTTGTATGGTATAATGGGCAGTTTAATATCTTAACCTGCTTTGTTAGCTGTTTTAAACTTTATTAAGAAAAGATACTGTTTAAACTTAGTCTTATAATAAGTATAAAATCACTGATTCATTAGTGCTGTCTGCATGTAACATTTAATTGATCTGCACTGGAAGATTGACCCTGTATTACCACATTATAGTAAACATTATATAGCCATGTTGTAATGTTTTTGAATCTATCCAACAACAACAACAAAAATTGTGGTCAAAATTAACTTGACTGTCCCACTAACACACAATTTACTGTTTTATTCTATGGACTGGCCTCCTTTTTTGTTGCATTATTACATTTTGTTGTTGTTGTTGTCAACTGTCTGAACTTTAATATTACATTTTTTCATAGGGATTTGGCAGTTTTTTTTTGAGTGTACTAATTATAAATTTTATGCCATTTTGTATTATATAACTATTGAAATTGGATACACCTGTTTCCTGCATCCTTAGTATTGTACATGTACCTTTTGTGTTATTAAAAAGACAGCATTCAAAAACCCATTCTATAAAAAAACACTTATTTCAAACTTTCACATCCACCAATCAGCTACAGTTATATTGATGCTAAGTTTATAGTACTCAATGAGGTCATAACTTAAGATAGTACTTTCTTTAGAACTATTATTTCATCATCATTCAGAGAAACTTAAGGTAATCATTAGTGCATTCATTTTAATATCATGACATGATAACTGATAAAAAACAAACAATGTGATACTGGCGATCAAAGATGAGAAAAAGCCGAGCTGTCCAGCTATAAGTAGCTTTAACTATTTAGGATGATCTTTTAAGAACAATGTGTGGATTGTTGCGATATTTTAATGATTTTTGTCCCGAAATTTTATAAGTGGCCATTTCCTAGTACATTTCCTCAATAGAGGTTATTTATTGTTATTTTTTGCAGTGTTTTGCAATGAAGTATATATTACAACGATAAGTGTGACTTCTGTGTAAATCACGTAACCCTGGATTTGTGGATAGTATCATTTCATGGATAAATGTGTCATAGTTAGACCAAAAAAAAAAAAAATATATATAAATTGACTTAATAGAGGAAAAGAAATTAGTTGGTAATTCAACATCAAATTAACAGGACATTTGGTAAATTATAAATTCTAAGTTTGTTAACTGTTAAAAAAAAAAAGAAATATTGGTAAATTTGAAATAAAAGAAAAATAAGTACAAAAGTTATGTTTTTTTATTGTATGAATGAATGTTGGATTTTTTTCATACTTTTTGTTTTGTTTATGAAGTTTTTCTTTATTTTATAATATTTTGATGTATATTTTTGGTTGAATTACAGTGCGGCCAAAATCTAAGACAGGTAAATCATCAATGTTTGTTTCCCCGACGGTGGACATCCCCTTAGAAGACACAGAGTTTGCCGACAAGGAGAAAAATGCTACCCTTATTTGCAAGTTTCACAGTAAGTTAAATAATTAAATTTTATAACCATTTTGATGACTTGATACATTACTATCAGTGGAAATGATAAAAATGCAAACAATAGCTTCCAACAATGCATCTAATTCTTATGACATTAAAGCAGTCTTCAGCTTTTCTCAAAGTTAAATATGTTATTCTTGGATAAATTGTTTCATATTATTGTCATATCAAAAGAATTAAAGTGGAAAATGAAATTTGCAGATGATAACATAATAAACAATAAGGACACCCCTTGATACCTCTATTCTACTGGGCTGCTGATTTGTTTCCCTATCTTATATGGTTAGAAAGGAACATCACAACACGTATAATATAAGACCAAAATTTAAAACATCTTGTTTATCAAAGTGTTGTTTCGTCTAAGTTAATTTCAGCAGTAATGTATTTTATGATAGAATTTCGGATTTTTACACAAAGCAATTTTATTTTGTTGATAAAATAACACACTATTTGTTTATACTGTTCTTGTTTGAAAACATTTTGTCAACATTTAAAATCATAACAATATCTTTATGTGAAGATTGAACTTTTAGCATTGTGATATTGTAAATTTAAAATATATCAGAAAATGTTACGAATTTTTATTGTGTTTAAAAGGTATACAATAGTTATTTTATGGGTGTCATAATTTACTATCTATGTCATCAAATCTTATCTTGGTTCGGCTGTAAACCCGACATATTCCTATTGTTGTAATGAAATTGATGTCGATAGATTACTATTTGATATATAAGGTGGTAATAAAACGATACTCCCTATGTTAATCTTATGGAAGAGTGACTTTTATTTGTAAAAATTTTCTGTTATGTATCTAATGGTTGACTGACTGACATATTGATTTTGGTATGTGAGCATGTACTCACAAAAATTACCTCGTACAAAAGAAATACCGTGTGAAAATTATATAAATATATTTGTTAATAAACGTGACGCATGTTTGTGGATATATGTCATAGCTTAAGGATTTTGCTATTGAAAAAAAAGGAAATAAAAATTTATGTGAATTTAAACTAAGGATTAATTGAGGTATTTTTAATATTGTTAAAATAATTTTCTTATATTATATAACTTGTTCTTAGAGGTTTAAGGGACTATGATGATTTGACAGTTTATATGTTAGTTAGTATAGTAACAATATTGTAATATAAGATATGTTACAGTAGGTACAAAAGCTGTCATCGATAGAAACAATATGATGTATTGTTGATATTTTTCTGTCAATCAATAATCGATAACTCATATCAAAAACTCGATAATTTTGACTTATTATTAATTATCTTCACCTTATAGATTGTCTGAATAAGATATATAGTGTCATTAAAAAAAATGGCAGTTTTTTTTTTTTAAAAGAGACCAAATTTACTTGACGCAGCTTCCCATACATAGTTTTTATTCAAATTAGACACATTCAGTAAGAATTTAATAGATTTCAATAAATTTCTGTGAAAAATATTTTACTCAATTGAGCATGGTATATCTCTAAAAAAGTTTGTATAAAGTTAAAAAATGGAAGACTAAATGTTACACAATAATTATAAATAAAATATTATTATAGATGGAATTGATGGAACAGCCAAGTGGTACAAAGATGGCCGTGAAATAAACAATTGGCAAGCCAAGTCAACTTTTGACGGACGTACTGCCAAACTTGTTCTTAAAGAAGCCACAAAACGTAACTGTGGAGTTTACGAGTGTATTGTAACAAATAGTGGCGGAGAAGCCAAAACAAAAGCTCTTGTGTCATTACTAGGTAAAATATGATTTCATTATTTAATTTATTTTTCTTAAAGGAATCTAGGGGGAAGGGCAGCTTTGTTTGAAGATGTTTGAAAGAAAAGCGTAATTATTAAATACACTTTTTCTTGTGAAAGTTTGGGAAATGAATATTTTAATGATTATTTTCTGGGAAGCTTTGAAAGCTTCTGTTGTTATTTAGGGATATATAATTTAGAGGAGACTAAAAGAAGTGTGAGAGCACCACGCTATATACCGTATTCTGGTATATACTGGACAAGGCGCTCGAATAATTAAATGCTAAAATCTGATCTTTTCACCCGCCTAAATGCACTTTAAGACATCTAATTCATATGTTCACACCGATATACATACAATATTAAAATATGTAAGAATCGGTGAAAAAAAGCAGTATTTTTCTACTTTGTGATTTCTGCAAATGTCTAGAGGTACTGCTCCAACACTGTATTGAGTTAAATCCATTATATAAAGCTATATCATGCATTTTTCATACATATGTAGATAGCCCTTGATTTGTTAGAGGACTTTCCATTAGTTGTAAACACATAACAACATTAGAGACACTTAAAATACATGAAATATCTCCCCCATACCATTTTCTTATGAATATCTAAAAACATCAACCATACCATGTATATTATTGAACACCTGTGGTCTGTTTCATTAAAGTTTTCTTTATTGCAAATACTTGTGTGTGCATTGTTCATTAAAACTTTTTATTGCCATTACATGACTGTGTATGTTTGTGTGCACATATTTTAGATGTAATGAAACTTTGATAACATTACTTTCATTTGCAATGAAAAATTATTTTTTCCTGTTGAAAGGTATTTCATTTTGTCCACTTTTTTTGCTATCAATGAAATGTGTCAGTTTGTAATTTGGTAGTTTACGTTTTAAGTATATTTAATAAAATGAAGAGAAAATCTAAATTGAAATTGACTATCTTGAACATCTACAGTGAAAGAGTTTTCTGGATTATGGTGTCTGGATTTTTTTTTATGTTTGTGTTTTTTCTCTGCTTTTTTTGTTTGCCAGAATTTATAATAACTTAATATGTTATAATAATTCAGTCATGAAACTGTGTTCCATAATATCACAACACTTGAAAGTTAAATAACATTGTTAAAGCCAATTTTAATAAAAAAATAGTTCCTTAGAAAAAAAAATGTTCTGAGATGAGTATGATGTTTTTAATATAGAGTTGTTGTTTTTTTTTCTCAAAGACAATTTTTTTTTTATCTAACCATCTTTAACATAAATACATTAAATACATAAATATTAATTTATATCTAAATAATCTTGAATACAGAAGCTTGGTGCATTAATGTCTGTATAAAGGTGAAGAAACAGTTTTAGACATTTAGAGCGAAATTTAACATAAAAGCGATAAATCTACAAAACTATCAAAATTTCATTACTCCTTCAATTTGCTTTATGGCTCATTTACAGCCTTTGATAATGTTTGCTGAAGTCTTGTGTCAAAATTTGTAAATAAAGTGAAATTTATTGGAAAATCCAATCGAGTGAAAATTTCCACATTAATACAAATATATTAAAGGGGTTCTTGTGTTACACAAAAGATTACAAAATATATTAAATTGTTGTACAGAAAAAAACCAACATGTTTTTGCATAATGAGTTAAGATATTTTGCATGAGAGATTCTTTATGTAGTGTTTATTTTAACATATAATAGATAATCCAATAATGTGTGAAAAATATCATAATTGCTGTTTTTTTAATTGAACAGACCCAAGCGTGAAACCCACAGCTCCAAAGTTTACTCTGACCCTGAATGACCAAGCCATAGAGACCGGAGAGAAACTTGTACTTGAGACTCAAGTCACAGGTGGGTGAACTTTTTTAAATATCTGATTATGTTCAGATGTATTTATATTGACAGGTTTCTTACTGAGGTCTTTCGTGTGTGTATTTCAGTTCATTTATACTTGCCACTGGTTGCCCATATGGGCGAGTCCTCCAGAAGAATATAAGTGATTTTAGGTTTTTGGAGAATAATGCAAGATACAGATACAGAAAGATGCCCCAATTCCAGAAGCTTCTCCTGTCTGTGTTAAAGATTATCTTGTTACTTTTTAGCCATGACATGGACATACATCAACAAGTCAACTTATTTCAGCCTGTTTGTATTGTCATTGTTTAATGACACCTTACAGTGTGATATTACATACCTTTGTAGTAAATGAAATATTTATACCACAGAAATACTAATTAATTATTCATCAAGTCATAATATATCCTCTCAGTTTTCCGTTTAATTATCATATTATCAATATGTCAGTGACTGCATGGCCAAGTGGTTAACGCATTGGACTAGTAATCTAAGGATTGTTTGCAGCATGGGTTCAAACCCTGTCAGGGGCAAGCTGTGAGCAAGAAACTAGATACTCAATGCTTAGTACTGGTTGGTTCCAGGAACGGATTTGGTAGTGTTTCAATAAGCTTATAGCTTCCAACACAATCAAACTAAAATAAATTTTGTATAAAATAATATGTCAGATGGTTTATAGAAATTGTGATGATCATGTTTGTAAAATGAAAAAAAACCGATGAAGTGGTGGCATTTCCAAGTGGTTAACTTGTCAGACTAGTCATCTAAGGATGGCTATTAGCGTGGGTTCGGTGAGCCGTTGTTTCCTTGAGCAAGAAACTTTGCACTCATTGCTCAGTACTGGTTGGTTCTAGGAATGGATTAGAAAGTGTATCTATCAGACATAAGCTTCCTATACAATCTAATTAAAATAAATTCATATATAATAATACGCATTGGTGTAAGAGACATGGGCTGATGTCATATGAATAATTTTTAAAACAAATTTATCATATTGTCTTCATGTTTGTTTATATGTTTATAATATTTATATATTATAATGTTGTTATATATATTCAGGGACACCAAGACCATCTCTCAAGTGGTACAAAGACAACAAAGAACTGGGTTCCTCTCAAGACATCCGTATGGAATTTAAGGAGGGCAAAGGTCGACTCATTATAGATAACCTTGACCTTACAGAAGGGTCAAAGTTCAGCTGTGTTGCTAAAAATATAGCAGGAGAGGACCAAACCATGGCATCTGTCAATTTTTCAGGTATGTTTCAGTTGTCATGACATTGTTTTATTATTTCTTGACGAAAATTTAGGTCACTGACTTTAATTCAATTTCCCTATATTGCTGTGAACCATTTGTTCCTAGGCACATTGAAAATCTTTCTTTTACATAACTTGTCACTGGTCCTATTCTGGTGCCCAGGCCTGTTCTTTCTACCAGCATAGCTGGAATGACAATCATTTTTATGGCATTATTTTTAAAGTGTTGATGTGCTTTTAAAACATTCCAACAAAGATAGAAAAATTGTTGTGTCACGTGTTAAAGCCTTCAGATTCATGCAAATTTTCATGCAAAATTTAAACAATGACTTTTAATATAAATATTGTAAGTGAACCAGCCAGCAGTAACCTTAAATATTGCAAACGACACTTTCAATCCACAAAGCATTCTACTAAAAGGTCAAATATATGCAAAATATGCCCTTATTCATTAGTTAAACCAACAAGTGAAAATTATTGGTGATATACTATAAATCAGTCATGAATTTATCATTAATTGATTCTTGGATCTTTTTACTTTTCTTAAAATCTTATAAAACTTTTCCAAAGTTTGATTTTCTTGAAATATTTTGCCTCATCTGGAGGTATGCAGCTTTAATACAAAATAGAAATGTAATGTTTTGTCAACCAATTTTATTTATGTATGCAGCAAAATCTTTATCATGAGCTATATTATTATTTTAGGTTAGTTTACTTCTGAAAATAAATACAAAAAAACAAAAAAACTTTTAAATGATCAGTGAGCACACATAACATTATAGAAAGCTCACCCTTAAGCAATAAAAAAAAACACTTTATTACATTAAAGTGTTATAGTTATGTGGAAGTAAACCTTAAGCCTGGTAAAATATGTAAATCTATACAGTTTTATCAAAAGTTAATGATCAGCAAATATAGTGTGCATTGATAGCAAATGAATAATGCAGTACTAAAGTGTCTGGTTTGGGGGAGGGGTTGCAGGTTTGATCCCCTGTTATAATGTAGCAGTAAGACTTTAAAGATGTTGCTAGGTACCAGTATGTCTCCCTTGCTTTGTGCACAGCTCTGGCTCCACTTTTCAAAGAAGGAAAGTTGAGCTATTGTCATTACCACCTCTTTAGCGTGGGCATCAGGTAACTTTTTGTCAAGGGCCATTTTATCCAAAAAAAAATTTTGCCTCGATTAGCTTTTGTTAAAGTCCAAACTTAAAATATTTACTCACATCAGGAATGTGCAGATAGATATTCCTAAAATTCATTTTTGCTCAATAAGGATGACCATTTTTGTAACAAAAATTTTTTTGGTTAATCTTTTTTTATGAAAGATCATCACCAGACATTATTGTAAATTCTCAGTATACCTTTCCTTTTCAAAGTCCATCACTCACATTTTTTAGGAGTTAAAGGCACACTATGCCTGTAGAAAAAGCAAACATGTGCTATATAATGTTGTAATGTTAGATGCAGAACATGTAAGATGTTTCTCACATGAAGAAAAATAGTGCTGAATGGGATTCAATTTTTCATGAATGTATCAAATTGTAAACAAAGTGGTAGTTTGACTTCCATATAAAATACTAAGTCACTATAACTGTATTAATTGCCAAAACACCAAAGAAGATTTAAAAAAGATTGTTTTGCTCCATGGCCAATGAGTTACATTTAGGAAACTTTAACAGGACACCAAAAATAAAAAGCTTTTAAAAAATAAAAGTATTACCATTTTTGAGAGTCAGTGGGCCTTTAAGATTTTAAATAAATCAGCAGAAAGTAGTAACTGTTTCATTATGATATTTAACATAATGAGATATAGTGTATAAAATTGAATAAAGTTCTAAACTGTTAAAGTGGGTCTTAAGATGTTTTTAAAAGGCGTTAAGACACTTTAATCCTTGAAACCACCTGTCTTTTAGTTTAATTGCTTTTTAATCCTTTAAGGTATTCAGAAACTTGTAAGGAAAAAAATGGTATTATATTGCCAGTACATTATATCATGAATTGTATATGAATTATGAAATAAATTATTTTTTTATTCATCTTGTTTATCAATGAAAACTTCTGCTTGATTACATTGGTTGACTAGTGTACGATAACTATAGGACATCTTAATTATAAATGATATCCTAGGTTAATTAATCATGTATATAATTTAATTACACATAATTTTATCGTCTGAATTTACAATTATATCTATGACTCATCTTTATTTGTTATTTATACATGTATATATATTTATATATATTTATATCAACACACCTTTACCGCTGGACCACCACTCTTACTCAATATATACTCGATACATTTGTATTTTTCAACTTGTCACTTTGATTTGCCGACAATGTTACTTACAACCTTAAAAATTTGGGTAATGATATGGTAACCAGTAGTTTGACATACAGTTGTTGATATATCCCCGGCACATCTTTTATATAACCTAGGAGATAGTTCAATCATTATGCATGAACTTGTTAACTGCCGTGATGAAATTGTGAGAAATAATTCATGCATTAAATTTATAATAAGAAAAATATTGAAATTTGAAATTGTTGTGGTGGCAGAGGTCGACCTCCTACATCCATTAAAGTTTCGATAAAAGGGAACCAGTGTTCGTAAAGTAAATCTGAGCTAAATATTTTAACACTGAGTAACTTGCGTGATTGAAACTTGAGTTGGGAGTTTTTACTGAACAGAAATAATGGATTACTGAAAGTAACCGCCTAAAACTTTTCAAATGTCAGAAAGTTATGTTGTGTTAAACTGATTAAATTCTACTTTCTTTACCTTGTTGTCTGGATTATAAACATTCTCAACAATTATTCAATTGCAAGTTAGGGAGATGTAACTTTGTCTTCATTATAGTAGCATTTATTTTTTAATTTTCGACATTTTTAGTGAAATTTAAAATTTGATGGAAAAAAAACAGACATTTATACAGGAGTTATTTTTCATTGTAAATTGGAATAAATTGAAAAAATAAATGAAGTGAAAGTTGGAGATTTTCAAGTGAGTATTATAAAATGTATTTTGATATATTAGATTAAAGCTGTATAGCCATTTCTTGTCATATTTTGGCTATTTTCATTGGCACATTTAACCTATTACTTCATGAGCATTTTGTGAAAAATGGCTGTTTTCATTGAAAAGTCTCCAGTTACAAGTTCAAATTGCTATAAAACTATAAAAACTGCTTCAATACTTATCAAACTTGGCACAAATGTTGACTGGACCATTGCACTTTGTAACGACATGCCAAGGCTTAAATTTCCTGTTACCATGGCAACAAGGGGACATCTCAAAATTGTCAAAAATCACTATTTTGCATTGCTTTTTCCATCAAAATTGATTTCAAAGTGCTGCAACTTCTCAATGGATTGAGATAGAGTCAAATGCTTTTCAAAGTTGGTTACATGTTACCTTATGATCGATCTGGGGACATTTTTAGCCTCTCACAAGTCCAAAATTTTCTTGGCGATGAGGGACTACCCCCCCCTTCAAACCCCCCCAAACAGAATGGGGCACATCCCCCTTCTGGCAACCCCCCTGAAGTATCTTTTGGTTGGGGGGCCCGTGCCGAAAAAGTGGTCACTTTTTTAAACAACATTTCTCAAACAAAAACAAGTGTTTGGGGCCTTAAAATAGGGCATTTCTTCACCATTTGAGACACAGTAAAGGGGGGGAGGTAAAAAGGTGTGAAAAGACGTGTATATCAGGTAATGGGTTAATTTTGGATGCTAAAAAATACTTTGCCATCATAATTTAGGATGTACAGGCTAGAATGGTTCTATATTGTATAAATATTCAGACTAACCTGGCTCTATACTGTATTGACTGATATACAGACTGGCCTGGCTCTTTACTGTATTGATTGATATACAGGCTGGCCTGGCTCTTTACTGTATAGATTGATAAACAGGCTGGCCTGGCTCTATACTGTATAGATTGATATACAGTCTGGCCTAGCTCTATACTGTATTGATTGATAAACAGGCTGGCCTGGCTCTATACTGTATAGATTGATATACAGTCTGGCCTGGCTCTATACTGTATTGATTGATGTGCAAGCTGGCCTGGCTCTATACTGTATTGACTGATATACAGACTGGCCTGGCTCTTTACTGTATAGATTTATATACAGGCTGGCCTGGCTCTATACTGTTTTGATTGATGTACAGGCTGGCCTGGCTCTATACTGTATTGATTGATAAACAGGCTGGCCTGGCTCTATACTGTATAGATTGATATACAGGCTGGCTTGGCTCTATACTGTATAGATTGATATACAGGCTGGCTTGGCTCTATACTGTATAGATTGATATACAGGCTGGCCTGGTTCTATACTGTATAGATTGATATATAGTCTGGCCTGGCTCTATACTGTATTGACTGATATACAGACTGGCCTGGCTCTTTACTGTATAGATTGATATATAGTCTGGCCTGGCTCTATACTGTATAGATTGATATACAGGCTGGCCTGGCTCTATACTGTATAGATTGATATATAGTCTGGCCTGGCTCTATATTGTATAGATTGATATACAGGCTGGCCCGGCTCTATACTGTATTGACTGATATACATGCTGGCCTGGCTCTATACTGTATAGATTGATATATAGTCTGGCCTGGCTCTATACTGTATAGATTGATATACAGGCTGGCCTGGCTCTATACTGTATAGATTGATATATAGTCTGGCCTGGCTCTATACTGTATAGATTGATATACAGGCTGGCCTGGCTCTATACTGTATTGATTGATATACAGGCTGGCCTGGCTCTATACTGTATAGATACACAGGCTGGCCTGGCTATTTACCGTATAGATACACTAGCTGGCCTGGCTCTTAAAATACCGTATTGATTTACAGACTGTTTCAGATTCAAAACAGTAAAAGTAAATTGTATCAAATTATGCAGGATAGTGGATATTTAATATATTTGAATGAAATGTGTGTGCATATATTTCAAGGTTCATTATAAAACTAGTTTATATTCCACTCATGTGATGTATATGATTATATACAGCTGTTTATTTTGACAGTATGATACAAGAATATTTTTATATTGAAATGTTGATATAAAATTCTTATCATGTAATAGCAAGATTCAGAAGTGTGTGAAATTTTAGGAAATTGAAATACTTGTGAACTTTTTTTCCCCATGTTATCGGTATTGACAGATATGCGTGTATAATGCACCCATGATATAAATCAAGTTGTTTGTTTTGTCTTAAAATATTTAGGAATTCTTGATAAATGATTCAAGTGTAGAGCGCCTTCTAAAAAGGAACAAAAAATTATATTTTGGAAATCTGCAATATACAAGATAAGGTGGATTGTTATTTTAGCTGCAATAAAGAATAAACAGGTTCTATGAAATTTTAAATGTTTCTGAATATTTAAAGTTTTAGAGTAACAGAATTGCTTGTGTCAGGTATAGTACCTCGGTCAGGATATAGTGTCTTGGTCATCTTATAGTATCTCGGTCATCTTATAGTATCTAGGTCAGCATATAGAATCTAGGTCAGCATAAAGAATCTAGGTCAGGTTATAATAACTAGGTCAGGTTACAGTACCACGGTCAGTTTATACAACCTTGGTCAGGTCAGCCTGTATAATATATCTGTACATTTATTGTTTCTGTCACCTTTTATTATAGAATATGGCCTGTCAACTCTAACTATATAATGCTGGCCACTTGTTGACATTTATCTTTCAATAGTAGTCAAACCACTGGACAAGTTTATTATGTATTAAAGAGTGCTGAAAAATTATGTTAAAGGCACATTATGCTTCAGAAACAAAGAAATTTGAACCTTTTTAGAAATGGAAAATATGAATTTTATAATATTTAAATAATGGTTTTAGAGCATGAAAGATGCATATAACCTGAAGAAAATAGAATTAGATGTGAAATAATTTGTCATAAACTTGAAAAAAAAAGAGTAAAAAAGTAGACTCCCATACAAAATACTAAATCACTATTATTGTACTAATTGCCAAAAAGCAACAGATGAAAATGATGGTTCTGAGATAGTTGGCCAATAAGTAATTTTTTGGAAACAATAAATATACACCAAAAATAAAAAGCTTTTGAGGAATCTGAATAAAGCATTTCTGAGGCATTATGGGCCTTAAAGTATTAAGATATGAAGTTTGCTGCACTATGGTATAGCAATGGTCAGGGGACATGAATGTCTATTTAATAAAACTAGCAGTGTAAGGGTTTACTGCACTAGTATAATGATAATTTATAAAATTATTGCAGTTTGTCAGAAATGTTGATTTGACATTTTGATTATGACAGTATTTCATTAGGATAAAAGCATTCTTGTATGGGGCATTAATTTTGTAATATAGGAGATTTTATAGGGCAGTGACTTTTTTTATAACTTCAAGTAATGAATTCACAACATGCCATATTACTGTGTGATCTTTGAAATAATTTACAAAATGAATTTGATCTTTGAAGTAATTTACAAAATGAATTTTTGTGACATTGAGGTCTGTGAGAAGAGGGAAAAACAAGTATATTTTTTATGTTATTAGTGAAAGTTTAACATGCAACAGTTAGACTAGGTCAGTGACTCCTCCTAGGGGCCCATTTAACATGGTGTCATGAAACTTTTACTGTGTCAGCCTGACTTGAAATTTAAAGAAATCAATAAATAGACTCCTGTATAATATACCCTATGATACAAAACACCTGCATAATAAATACACTCATATAAAACACTTGTATAAAGTAATGTAAACCCTTATAAAGCACTAATATAATGCATTCGATTATTACACTCATATTAGACACTCATTAATTCACTCTCATAAAACACAACCACTTGTATAATACACTCATATAAAAACACTCATTGAATACTCTCGTATGAAACACTCATACCAAATACTTGTATAATACATTTGTATAAAACACTCATATAAAACATTCATATAAAACACTCATAAAACATTCATATAAATCATTCATATAAAACACTCATATAAATCATTCATATTAAACACTCATAAAACACTCATATAAAACACTCATGTAACACACTCGTATAACTCATTCATATAAAACACTCATATAATACACTTGTGTCATCCACTCATATAAAACACTTATATAATACACTTTTATAGATAACAATTGTATCATACACTCATACATGTATAATACACTCATATAAAATAAACACTCATAAAAATAACCCATATAAATACATTCATTTAATTCACTCATGTTTATACACTTATACATGGATGAAGAAACATAGAAAATGAATACTATCGGACACAGTTGTTTGCTTTTTAGCGATAACATAATATTAATCTTACAGAAGGTTCCGATGATAACGTTATTGTAATATTGATGTAGGTAGTAATATATTGAATTGCTGATTGACAGATTCTTATTTAATTTGCAATTCAAATAAGAAATTTAATTAAGCAATTTAATTGGTAATTTAATTGGTAATTATTATTTACTTGACAGGATCGGCTGAAGCTAGAGAACCCCCCATATTTACAAAGGAATTACAAGACATGGAAGTTTCTGACGGGGACAGGGTCGAAATGAGCGTGGAGGTCAAAGGTTAGAGTCAGACTTGATTTTGCGTATTTTTTTAAAACTTTGAAATTCTTTTCTCTTTATATATTCATTAGTTGAATATTTTTTCTCTTCATATATATTCGTTAGTTATATTCTTTTTAAAATATATACATTTTGTATCTATAGACAAGTATAATCTAATATTTTCATTATCATCTTATTAGAAATCAAGAAATAAAGATTTCAGTATTAAAATTTTTATCTTTTGATAAATACAGTTTTGTTTAATAGATATGTAACCACTTTTTTATGGTAATTTGTTTATATATGTAATTAGCATATCTTTGAACTTCCCCTTGTTTTATATTTTTCATGCATGATAAATATTTTGGGCGTGCATATGAATCCTGTATGTTTTAAAATGTTAATGAAGTTAAAAGTAGCATGAAGTGCATGGTTGTAAAGTGTCAAACAAAAATGCAGGTGGGAAATGGATATAATTTTGATGTAAATTTAGTCATAAATAGACCCCCTCCCTCCTTGTATTGGCATTTAATGTACCTTCAAACAACATTTTGTTACCTGTTTAACTTTGATTAAGATGTTATCGAAACAGCATAATGGTTTAAAGCACTGTTTTTTTATGTTGTTAAACAATAATTATTGTACTTGAACTTTCCCCAATTGAATGATTCAAGTAATTAAATATGGCTTTACCAAGAATATTGCTGCACATGAAATTTCCACCCAAGAATATTGTTATATATGAAATTTCCACACAGTATTCTTGTGAAGAAGTTATCTAAGTAGTGTAACTGTGTACTGTCTTTATATTTACTTCAGATCTATGTGCAAAATCTTTAGAGGGAGGGGAAGGTTTTGAATAATTTTTTGTTTAGATGGCAGATAACAGGAAATAACCAATGATCTGATTAAGTAAAATTTTTATTCCTAGAAACACACACCATACTCCCAGTGGTCTTTTTATTTTCTGGGCAGTTTTATTTTGTGGGGTTTTATTAATTATTGTGCTATTTTTTAGGTTATAACATTTTTTTCATTTCTGTCGACAGCTGTTCTTGATCTAAAAATAAGAAAAAATAGTGTATTCTTGTAGAATGAATGATCTAATTGATTCCACTTTATAACGCATCCCTGTATTTCAATGTTATTTAATGAGTGTAACAAATTATCAATGGAAAGACAGATGTTTTTTACTGTTTAACAGAATATGTTATAGTTTTTAGTATTTTGTATACTTAGAACTTTTTTTGCATGCTTTTATTTATTATTTTGTTATGTAGGTACCCCACCCATAGATATAGTGTGGGTTCATAATAATCGTGAAATCCCACCCCTAGATCCAGTATGCCGCATGATAACAAAAGGAAACACGCACATGCTCGTTATACCAGAAGTATTTCCGGAAGATGCCGGAGAATATGTTTGTGAAGCGTATAATGATTACGGTGACACGGACACATTTTGTCGTCTAAATGTGCATGAAGGTATTTTTATTACTTACATTTCAGAGTTGTCTTTCATGAAAAATGTGAAATAAGCATGTAAGAGTTGTTTCCCTTTTTACTTTTTTTTTTATTTCTTTATTTGCATGAGATTTTTTTTTCATATTCATATTTGAATTTGAAGTTACTGATATCAAATTACTGTCTAAACTTAAATGAAAAGTTATAATGGTGTTTTATAATTATAGATCGATAAACTCTCCACTTGTTTATAAATATTTTTGATATTAAGAGGTCAAAACATTTTATACTGGAGATTTTTAACAGATAAACATGCATTTTACTATGGAGATATTCTAGTTGTTTAAAAGTGGTCAAAAAATGGTCAGATCTTACATCAATCTGAGTTAATCTTTCAAAATCCTTACTCAAATACATGATTTAAGGTTAAACCAGTGTACTTTATAGCTAATATTTCCAAATATTTTAATGTGACAAATAAATTGATTTGTTTACATCTAAATTTAAATAGTTTGAAAGCTAATTTATGTATTAATGTTAGTGACATACCCGATTTATTCCTTGGATCAGAAATTGATAAAAGTTAGTATTAATACTGAAGACTATTTTAAAGGGACTTGACTGCAGGTTTTTTGACATGAGAGGACTTTGATTTTTTTTTGAGATTAATGTTTCATTTGTTGTAGGTCTAGACCAATAACTTGTGTGAAAAATTTCAGATCATTAGCTCACTCCGTTTTTCCAGGACAAGTATCATAATTGTGAAAATGACCATTGCAACGCTGTGTTAAGTCCTGTCATATTGAATCACATTTATACCATTAATACAAATTACTTCAAAAATCAATTATTACACAAATAGAATCCTTTGACTTTGTTTTTTTCTCCTTACGTAACCATTTTTTTTTAACAATTTTAGCTGAAATTCCTCATATGAATATAGACCAGATTTCATGAATACAAATAAATGGTACATTGACTTTAACTTATTACGCAGATGGTATTACATGCTTTACTATAATAGTAACTTATAGTACCTTTTTATTGATATGATTGATAAATTTAATGTAAACTTAATACCGGGGTCTTGTGTAAAATCTTCCTATAATTCAAGATAAAAGAGAAAATTGAGAACTGACTTACAATGAACAAAGATGGTCTATAAAAGCCAGAATATAATGGCGTGAATAAAATACTGCTCTTCATAAATGCTGGAAAAAAAATCTTTTTTGTGTATGGTGATAATAGAAATAAATTGGTGAAGAAAAAAGTATATATAATATTTGCTGAGTAGTGGTTAATGATGGATAAGTTGCAATTTAAGTGTTTAATGTGCACAACCAGGTATTTGTTGGTAGATGTTAGATCGTAGATTAATAATATTAAATCGTGAACAACAAGAATTTTGTGTCAAGATGCGTTAAAACGTTATAAATTATTTAAACACTGATCGTTTATATCAGTGACTGGAATTTACGAGACTCGATTTTATTGAACATTGTAAATTAAAAATTATTTGGAAGGAATGATATTGTACTGTACACGGATATATGTCATAAACATAACTTGGGATTTAAAGACAAAATTGAAACAAGGAAAGGTAAAAGAATTAAATTTTTTCATTTTTATGCTTTTATGATAATGAGAAATCAATGATAACAAGAATTCTTGATTATTTTCTATAATTATTTTGAATAAAATATAGAAAAATGAAAGAAAATCGAAGGAACTTTTTTTTTTATGATGCATAAAGGATGAGTATTTCTAAAATATATGTATATATTAATATGTAACAGTTCAATTAGGTAAAACCATGTTAGGAATTCAGTAGTGCATGCTTTTTAATGAAGATTTAAATTGCAAACAGAATGATTTTAATGACCTTTTATGATGTATGAAAATATTTTCTAGTTTCTCAAGAGAAAACTTTTCCTCCCATAATACTTTTAAAAGATCTTGGTGAAAAAAGACAAAGAAAAAAATGATATGAAAGTTAAATTAAAATATTTAAATGATTTTAGTGACTCCTAAAGGCTTTATGTGAAAGTTTTACATGTTCATTACCATTTTGATATAATATTTTGAAAATCGAGATTTCAAGTGAAGTGGTAAAGACTGTGTTGAAATAGTTGTGTAATATTTATTCGATTAAAGATATCACTTATAGATAGCATTGTCAGTGTTGTTTAGCTCTGATTAATTAAAAGTCCACTGCAAATAAAACATCTATTGAAATATTGACTTTTGGAGGGGCCATTTACATGGAGAAAAATAGAGATTTTTTAAGAGAAATTTGGTAAACCAAATTGATGCCAAATTGATAAAATCTTTGAATATTTCATTTAAATAAATAAAGGTAAAGACTTGGATATCTGATATCATTACCTATTTAAAAAGTAGATATAAGTCAATTCAAGCATTGAAGGGGGAATGTGCATTTAGTTATATGGTTCATTTAATATAATGTGTTCTGTTTAAAATTAAGTTAGGTCAAGTCATGAACATTGTGGAGAAATCTAAAATGAAAAAAAATCGAGGACTTAGTTTTAAATGTTTCATCCATCAATATTAAGAAAATAAATGTGATAGACTTTTGAAGTTGTTTGTTCTTGGGACAGTGTGTGTCCAAAATTCTTGCACTTTTCAAGGTATGTGATTTTTGTTCAGTCAGATACAATTTTTTTATTTATTTTCACAAAGACTTGCCTTCATTATAATGATTATGGCATCTTATAAACATAGATGTAAACTTGATGATTTACCAGATATTTCCGGCTCTGTTTTTTGAATCCTCATAATTAATACCTTGTTCATTATTTAGAAGGTGGAGTTATAAAATGATGTATCAATTTTGTAGAAAAAAAAAATAAAATAAAAATAAGGTAGACCACAGGGACTGATCGGCACAGTGTTTGTATAGTGTAAAAAAGTAATTCTAGAAAAAAAATGTAATGTATATATAATATATATTATAATATATACAGTATATATTCTTCTCTAGAATTACTTTTTTACACTATAGAAACACTGTGCCGAGTCCCTTTGAGGTAGACGTGCAATATTACAGGTAATTTTTTAAAAACCTGTTTATTCAGTTTTGGCTAAATTGTAGTGTAGTTTAAGAATACATATCTTTAATGTGGATTTCTTCAGTTTTTGGTTTCATGTGGGGATTTTTAAAGGTTATTTATCAGCTTATCTTGTACTCTTAATGCGCGATATCAATTTTTATGCCACAACTACTGTAATCTGTTATCATAATTTGAAATTTGAAATAAGCAAGGTTATTAATACTCAAGGCCATCCATGATTTAGTTATAACAAAATCATATCAATTTGGTGGTTATTCATTTTATGTGATACAGTTTAGTTCTTAAAACACTGTTTAAACACTTAATATTTATCTAAACGTGACACCCCTACTTACTTTAATAAAGTTTAAGGGGATTCAGTTTTACATTTAATACTAAAATGGAAATTTGGTCACACTTTACATACAGACGGACTTGATTCACATCTCATGTATAAGTGCTGTCCCTAAATGGCTGGCTGGTTAATATGACTTACCCCTGTCTACATTAGTTGGTTCCAAATTTAGCTAGATAATTAGATGTTGAATTTGTCCTTACTGAAGAAGCTATTGCAAATTAAGTTTACTAGAAGACCGATTTTTCTTCAACAGACATTTTTACCAGTTAGTACTAAAACATACTAAGCACCTGTAGTCTTTTGCCATCATTAAACCTAACTAAATAAAGTAAGAAAAAAAAAAATCTGTAGGATTTTTGCTTTACTTAATTTTGTAAAAACCACAGGACTGACATTTCAGAAAAGAAAAGTTGAACAAAATACTGTATAAAATATGTCTCTGAATACTTTTGTCACATTGTTACCACATCATAAAAGTGGTAAATTACTCTTGATAGAGTGTGTGACATCTGGCTGATGTACATATTCCAATTTGTTCGCATTTTAAACCTTACCATTAAAACGTACACTTTCATGGAGGGAGAGCTTATTAAAGATGTTTTTATTCAGTTGAGTGATACTATAGGAGTACTTTCAAGAGATAGGATAATGAAGATAGTAAAATGTTGTAAATACTCTATATGGTTGGTACAATTACCATGAAAAGATATTTGGATTAGACAGTATGAAAAATGACAGATGATTTTTTCAAGCGTTATTGTTGTATAGCACAAATGATATGTAGCGTGAATCAGCAAACCTCGTTGTATAATCTGTAGAGACGTTGTACAATTTGTCGGGACGCTCTGCAAGAGGTGCAGTTTTATCAGTGATATCTTAAAGGGTTATTCTTAATAACTTTTATAACTGAAACTGATTTTTCTTTTTTTTAAGTTTTGAGCTGGATTTGATTATTAAGTTTATATTTTACTTGATTTTAATTTTTGAAATTATTGCCTAGTACATGTGCTACAAAAAGGATTTTAGCTTGATGGATTTTACATGTTATTTTAAAGTTTTCTGAGAGATAAAGATTATATAAATACTGGTTTGTGTAAGTTTTTTTATTTTTGTTTGTTTTATTTTGTTTTTCATGTTTTAATGCATTGAATGGAATGTCTCTTTATGTTTTGTTATAAGAAGTTGTACATGTTTTTTTCTGTCTATGTTTTCAACAAATCTTCCTTTGCATGCATATCTTTGTGCACTTTGGACTGTTCCCTGAAATCCCCTGTTTTGCATGTCATTTAGGAAATAGTGTGTTTAACTGTGACGTCTTCTCCCGAACATTGTTATATGGCATGACCTTACTAAACCAGATCATTCCCCTTGAATCTGTTAAATTCTGTTTGAATGGTGTCTTGTTTCAAATCTGAAGAAACCCCTCTCCAATAGCATGGTATGGTTTTACAGGACCTGAGGTAACTCTTATAAAATTTACTCAAAATTGTTTCCCTTTTGTCTCTTTTCAGAGGGCCTTCGCTCACGACTCTTGAAACCAAAGCACTGAACAACAAAATAACCTCAAAACTTCTTTCTTTTTAGTTTGTCTATCTTTTCTTTCTTTTTCTTTTATTTATGTGTATGTTTGTTATGTAAAAACAAAGTGAACATTTATGCTTATTTCTATCTTTTATGTGTGTTTTATGTCGGTGACATTTTTACAAATGGAATAAATTTTCTATGTGACATTATGATTTTATAAAGTGACATTTTTACAAATGGAATAAATTTTCTATGTGACATAATGATTTTATAAAGTGACATTCCATTCAATGGTCTAGTGTTTAACTGGATCTGACTATTTTTGAGAAACAATGCATGTTTTTGTGTTTATTTTTTGTTACTAAAAAAAAATAATAGAAAGAGACGCGGTCCAGAACATATCGCAGAAAGCACCGGAATTTATCGTAGCTCCGAGGAATGTACATGTTGAAGAAGGAGCTAATATTACATTAAGCTGTCACGTCAATGGAAATCCTCCCCCATCTGTTCAATGGTCACGAGGTCGACAGATACTGAGACACGGAACAAAGTACAAGGTAATAGTTGTTTATATAGTCTGCTACATTCTTACATTATCAGACAGGGCAATTTACTGTTCACACCATAGCTAGAAAAACCTACCTTACAGCTGCCCATGTAAGACAGGTTGCATGGTTTAAATGACATTATTCCGGCGCGCCTTTTATAAATGAATTGCATTCTTAGAATGACATCAATTTGCGGCTATGATTGAAATTGTAAATTCATACACTTCTACAAGAAAAAAGTGCTAAATGAAAATATTATTTGCAATTTCTTTCTGAATTATGATAAACATGTAATATGCAAGAAAAAGGATTTTACACTGGCTTCGATACAAACCGGAATATCTTAACGGAAACTCGACAGAGTCTCGTTACTGTCGTAAACATTTACCCTCGAGCTAGAATTTCCGGTCTGTAATGGCAGTCGGTGTAAAGACTTAATAATATATTCTTTCTTACTTGATCTCAATGCTAGCTAGCATTTATTGTGATTTATCTATCAAGTCTGGTCAGTTTGTATACATGAACATGTAATTCTCAACTTTTTAATATTGAAATACATTGATTTTATGTTGGATAGCTATGAAAATGTAAATGTTGAATTTTCATATTGCAATTGTGAATAAGTCATGTGATTATTTCACAGTAACTGTTGCAAATAATTCATGATTCAGAATTATTATTTGAAATGCTGTAGAAGAATTTATGTGTTACATAATATTATAGACAGCAGATATTGACTGCTAATAATATATACAAACCTGTATGATCATTTATGCCACAGGTATTTTACTTATTGTTTCCTGTATAATATAATTGGTATATCATTATACAACACTTGAATAAACCATCTGTTGTGTGGAAAGAAATGGCATAAATAATATAATGACATTATTCATGTATTTATTCTTTATTCAACACTGCAGTCTGTGAGAAATGTCTGAATTTGTCTAGTAATCTTTAGATTGCTTTGATGTAATAATGAATAGGCAATAGTTTAGTTGAAGTTTAAAAATTGAGTTATTCATCACAGTATAAAAATAGATTATTATCTGCAAAACTGCAGTAACTTATATAAAATAAAGAAGGACTTACAACAGTTTTGTAATCTACACTCGACTGATGGTTATCAAAATTTCCTTAACAAATTTTACCAGGAAAAAACTTCAAAAAAGGCTTTAAAAATTTAAAGTTTCTGGATTTTTAGAGAGGGCAAACGTGAGTTTTATAATGATTACATAACGGTTGTTTAAACATTTTAGATGCATATCTCTTGAAGAAAGTAGTGCTGAATGTGAAAGTATTTATCATAAAAGAAGTAAAATGTAAACAAATTGTAGTAATTTGATTTCCATACAAAGTGTTACATTACTATAATTGTATAGTATGAAAGTTATGCACCAGAGAGATAAAATTTTTTATTTGAATTTTTTTACAGCTGTTTGTTTTTCTGTCAGTTTATCATTACCTGTATTTGCTATTTTCAGATCAGTAGCATTGGAGAAGAACATTTTCTGGACATCAGCTCTGCTAACGTAGAAGATATTGGACCGTACACATGTACACTGTGTAACCCTACTGGAACAATCAGCGCTAACTGTCACATTTCCGTCGGTGACGTTCCCACTCAACCAACTCAACATAGTCAAAGGTCTCATAAAATTAGGTAATAATTTTTCTTCAAGTTTAGATTGTTTTAGATGGTTTACATGTACAGACTTGTAATATTGATATAATTTATTTACAGGCTGCATTATTTTAACTTGTATTTATGTGCATGTATATGCACTTGAATTAAAATATAATATTAAATTTGGTGTATATAATTAAAAAACGCAAATTTGAATTTGCTGTAGCTTTCGGCCTTCTTTAGCGGCATTTATAATACGTATTGTATTCAGACAAAACAAGGGAAGTGATTTAACGTCATTGAGCCGCACCATTGTGACGTTGTGTGCTGTCTGCCGCATTATTCTTTATTGTTTTCACTGAATTTAAATATATTTTTTAATTAACAACTTCATGTTGGTCTTTATTATGTGACTTGATTTCAACATGGCCATCAATAACATTTTTAAGATATATCAAGAATTGATTAATTAAACAGAAATTTTTATTAACTTTTCAGGATACACAGAGACCATTCATCAAAATATAACGGGACTGAATCCGAGAGTTCCGATGTATCGTCACTAGATAGTGAACATTTTCAAGCACATTTGGCTGTTAAAGCTAAAACTGTACCTATTCATCGTACACAGTTAAATTTTCAAACAAATGGTGAACAGTTCAATATTGAACAGTCTAATTTTACAAAAAGTGAAGTGTTCCATGGTACACAGTCTGCTTTAAAAAGAAACAGTGAACCATTCCATGTTGAACAGTCAGTGAATGAAACTGTACTGGAAAGGCAAGTCAGTGCGCCAGTCAAAAGAAATCCAGTAGAGGTAAATATAGTGAACACAAGTTCAAATGAAATTAACTCAAACTCATGCAGAGAAAAACCATTAAAAAGGTTTGAAAATAGAGAGACAAATATTGCCAGTAAATTTATCCAGTCAGTAAATGTTAAGCAATCAAATGGTTCTCAGTTTAGTTTACCTATTCCAAAAAGTCCAGAAAAACGTAGAGAACCAGTCATTGAAAAGAAAGGGGGAGTCAGTCAAGTTGATTTCCGTGGAGTACTGAAACAGTCAACTAAAGATTCCAGTATTAGAGACATTAATGGACAGTCTAGAAAGCATGTGAATGACACAGTTGAAAAGAAAAATCCTGAATCAGGCAATCTTCAACAAAAACTGTCTCGAACGCGACAACTTTTTGAAAAGGATTTAAGCACATCAGTGCCAAAATCTCATCATTCAGTGAAAACACCAGAAAGTGTCAGTAAAGGACTAAAGGTGAATCAAGCCTTGAAAAAATTTGAAGAAAACACAGCAGGTGTACAGTCAGATTATAGAAATATACTAAAACCAAGAAAAGATCATACTGAAGTGCATTTAGCAGACAAAACTAAAATTATAGAGAAACCAACTGAACAATCAGTTTCACAATTAGATTTCAGAAATGTTCTTAAGAAGAAAACTGAAACAAAATCTGTTCCTGAAAGTAATGAATACAGAAAAGTGAAATCAGAATTCAGAACAGATCATTTGAGTGATAGTAGTTTTGAAAAGAAAAGCCTTCAGAAACAGCGGGCTGAATTAGTTGTCAATGTAAGAAAAAAAAGTATCGATAAAATTGTTACTACACCAAAACAGAAGAAAGAATTTGAAATACCAACTCCAAAACAGAAAAAGGCATTTGATTTACCTGTTAGACCTTCTCAGGATATACATGCTAAAAAGGATTTAAAAGGATCACATAAATCTGAAGTGGAATTACCAGTAGTGAAACCAAAAACTGTAAAATCTGAACCTCAACTTGTTGAGTTCAGAAGTGTTCTTACTAGACCAGAAAGACAAAATTCTAAAGAATCTGTTGGTGACATTATAAAACCAGTTGCCAGGAGACTGTCACAGTCTAAACCATTGGCAATGGATATAAAACCAGAAATAAAAGAGAAATTGGAGAACCAGTCAGTTGATTATGGGAGCGAAGTAGTGTTACAATGTCAGGTCACCGGATCACCGAAACCAGAATTAAGCTGGTCCATAAATGATAAAGAAATTAAGGTAAAAATTTTCATATTTGAATAATTTGTAATATATTTTCAAAATTTTAAGAGATGAGTTACACTCTTTTATATGATAAAGTTATCAAAGTTAAGATCAGATTCTCTGCATGACATCTTTACTATGGTTACCCTGTATTTAGTATAGGGAGGGAACTATAATTTTATGTTCATTCAACTGAACAAAAAATATGAATTTTATTATATGATAAGATTATGTAATGAATGAAGTGTATAGACATAATTTGGAATGTTTGAAATAGTTGTAGGAGTTTGATAAATAAAGGGTTTTAATTTTGTTAGGAATATCTTCCTATTCTTGTGTTCAGCAGCTGGTTTTATATACAGAAGGGTATAAAGTACATTACATAATTATCAGGTTTTTTTTATTTACTTCTATATGTTAAACTACTATGAATGTACTGATATAATGTATGTTGATATTGTTAAACTCTTTTATGTACATGTTTTATAGGTGTAGTGAAACTCTGGATTTTTATTTTTTATTTCCCCTGTTGGTTTCTATAGCATAATTTATTATCATTCTTTGATGTGGTTGAGTGGGGGGAGGGGAGCTTGTTTTGGGATATTATATATGATTATATGAGTCATCGTATTTTGTAGTTTGTTTCATATAATATTTTCTGCAATCTAAATTTTTAGTATATTTTAGCAATTCAGATTTTTGATATAATATTTTCAGCAAACCAATATTTTGATGCAATATTTTCAGCAATCCAAGATTTTTGATATAATATTTTCAGCAATGCAAATTTTTGATACAATATTTTCAGCAATCCAAAATTTTCAACAATATATTTTCAGCAATCCTAATTTTTGACATAATATTTTCACCAATCCAAATTTTTGATATAATATTTTCAGCAATCCAAATTTTTGACATAATATTTTCACCAATCCAAATTTTTTCAACAATTTAAATTTTTGGTATAATATTTTCAGCAATCCAAATTTTTCCGAATGTCATACAATGATGATCAAGCCAAGTTGGTAATTGCCGAGGCATTCTCCGAGGATGAAGGGGAATATACATGTACAGCTCAAAATACAGCCGGAGTGGCAATAACATCGTGCAATCTTACAATAGAAGGTATACTTTAGAAGACAATATCCTATTTTCTTTTTATAGGAAATACATTTGAAATTCTAAATCTAATGCATTGATGAAAATCCAAAAGAGAAGAAAATATCTTGATGGTTATTTTGGAGAATTTGTTATAAAATATTTTATTCTTTGTGTATGGTTAGATTTCAGAGGTAATTTTTTTATGGATAAATTGCGGTTATACATTTTAATCAATATATTTTTCATTGAGTTTAATCATTATTTAAGTTGTTTTTAAATATGAAGATCTATATTTCATTAAAACACAAAAATTAATGTTTATTATAATTTTATTTCTTATAGGTACGCTACATTGGATATGATTATTTCTTTAAAAAAATAGTAATTGCTGTGTGTTTGTGTGGATTATTTGTTAATATAAAGTCTTTTCGATATTTATAATTCTATGAACATTATAAGCACATTTATAAGAATTTATATTCAATAGATAAGTATATATTTCAGATCGTCCAGGGACACCAGAGAATACAACAGATACAATAGAAGAACCATTTTCTCCAACTGCTACCCGGCCTAAAATATACAACATATGTCCAGCTGAGTTTTGTATACTACGAGGAGGTACCATTGAGTTTAAAGCCTCATACACTTCAGTACCACCTGGGACTGTCACATGGTCTCGTGGAAAACAAGACTTAAAACAAGGTATGAATGTGTACATGTATATTTTTAAAAAATTATACAGTTTGTCACCTTAGTGCAGAAACTGAGTAACTTCTTTGAAAATTTAATAGGAGTTAACCTGTTACTGCACAAAGGTGATAAGTTGTGAATAACTTGACCTACCTAGATTTGTGTCATGGATTTATCATGCTTTTTAATTTATAACTGTCTATATTTTGTTAGTTAAAGGTACTTAAATAACAGAATTTTAAAAACTAGCCAACCTTATATTATTAGTTATAAAGATTTTTGACAAGTTATATGGCCCTATATAAACAGTTGTTAGGAAATATAACCCAAGCCGCTAGGTTGTATCATATGAATGTGCATGTATTTAAAATAGATACTTTGATATGTAAATAATGTTTTTGAATTTTCTAACAATATACTACATGTACATGTTATCATATGATAATAAATTTGTGTTTCAGATGCAAGGATGAAAATTGAGACCACAGATTGTTTTAGTACATTAACAATTGTTGACATTGAGCCGGAGGATTCTGGGAGATTTAACATTAAAGTGGAAAATAAACTTGGATCTGACGAGGCATTTGCTTCACTATCTGTTGAAGGTAATCATTATTCACCCTGCAAAACCCCACGGCTGCAGGACCCAAGCTCTATCTACAAAATGCTACCCCTCCCTTCACAGCATAACATCAATATCAAGTATCAAAACACTACTTCTTGTTCATACATTCATGGTTATATAATATATTCATAATTAACAATAATTTCCTTTTACTTGAATGTTTAAGTAATAGTAATTCTATTTATAGCTGTGTTGAAGATTTGAGTTTGCTATTTATAGATGTGTAAAGGTAAAGTGTTCTATTTATGAGTGTTTTTTAACTGTTCTATTTTTAGAAAGTGCCGTCACCAGTAGGTCATCCCTGTGTTAGTGATTAAATTTATATGCACTCTTTCATGGTATGGGCCAGCTTTGAGGTGGGGTTTTCCCATAATAATTTTCGGGGTTTAAATGGTGACGCCGAAAAAAAAGTGGACACTTGTGAAAACAAAAAAGTCTGGGCAGTGGTTTTTATTTTTTTTTATATATAATTTTAATTTTCCTTTTACAATTTAATTAAAATTGGAAAAAAGCTTTAATCTTTTTTTCAGTTTAGAATAAAATACCCCAACCCCCGAAATTTTTTGTTTTCTTTGAAAATATTGTTTAATAAAATAAATTTGCCTTTTTTAAAATGAAATAGTTTTAAATTGAAAAATTTTTTCTTTTCATTTCTTTTTTTTGAGTGATGAAAATATTGTATATAATTTAAGAACATAAATTATCTTAATGATAAGATATATGGATGGATCTGTGCAAAATGGTAGTAACTCCTTCATTATGTAATATCAGTTATAGCTGTTTTGCACCAAACCTTCAATTATAGAACTATGCAGATAAAAGGATGTCAATCTACTTTAATGAAAGTAATGTGAAAAAAACTATAATTTCCTTTCTTTTATTACAGAACACCACATATAGAGTAGAGAAATTACAGGCCCATACTCCATACTTTTTTAGAGTGTTTGCCGAGAATAAACACGGCCTAAGTAAACCATGTTTGACCCCAGATGTCACGGTAACCAGTGACAGACGACCTTCAGCATTATTGAGGTTACCAAGTACAGAATCAGATGGTAAGAGTTCAATGTCAAGGTCACTGTGATTTTTTATAATTCATGGTACTGGTACTGCATTTTTGAGTTTTTGTATTTAGTTGTTTTTTTTATCAGAGCATATTTATATTTCACCCTATTTTGCTTTTTTAAAATGTACTTTTTTAAAATTGGAAAATGGAAGCATTCGTTCATTGACATTTGGAGCAGAAGGATTTAATGCTTTATTATGAAAAGAGACATTTTGCACACAAGCTTGAGTGCATTAATAGAGCAGCATTGTATATTTGCTTTACTTTGTATTTGTGTGATCAGTACTTGTATATATTTATATCATTGAAATATACAACACGATCGTGACTTCAAATCGCAATTCTACACTTCATTATTCTGTGAAACGTATCTCAGAAATATTGCATGCCGTACCTTATTAATTTAGTTTCTCTAATTAAAATTCTCGATGGCTGCATTTCCTCTCTTTATTTGTCTTTCTCATGGAATAAAAAGCATGATCTGACCTCACAGGCAAAATGTTAATATGTCTTTTCATTTAATGTTTCATTAATGCATCATCTTTTGTATTACAGAATATTTTTAGCAGACTGTAAAGATAATGAAAATCAATTTGTACTTGTAAATGACTGGGTTTCCTTGTACTTTAAATATGTAAATATTAATCATGGTTTTGAAAGAGACAACAACCAAACAATCATTATCAATTTTGATTATTGCAACAATGGCCCGCCATATTTTTCAAGTGTTTTTTATGCAGGTTAAGATAGGTTAATATCAAAAAAGAATTTTTTGAAGTGTTCATGTCTGGGAAAACATCCTGTTTGAGAAAATGACATTTTTCCATTTTTCCTCTCTTATTTTGAAGAAATGAAGAATACTGTTGTTTTTTTTCTAAAAAATCATCCACTGTCTTTGTTAAGAAAATGTGAACCATATATAATTATATTTCATATACTATATAAATTGTATTTATAAAATACAGCTGTGTAAAATATGCATAGTTTGCAGATTAGTAAAAATGCAAAAACAAAACTTTACATAAATCACATCATACATGTATGTGTAAAGTTTGTACAATGCTACATTATATGATCATAACTCACTTTCTAGGTTATCTGTTCTTCTGTCTCAATCTATATATAATTTTATATTACATATAAAATAATCTGCTCCTTCCTTTAGCTGCTGCAGGAATAAAATAATTTGACACATTTATAATGTCTTTTATAGTAATTGTTTTCATCTTTAAAGCCGCATGGCTCCAGATTCATGCTAATTTTTAATGAAAATTTTGAAAATTTATCATAAAGTAAAATAATATGAAGTGAACAAAAATGTAATTCATGCATTATAAACAGCATTTATAATCCAAATTAATTACTGGAAAAGAGGCCAAAATTTGCACAAATTTGTCTTTATTGCATTAGCAAAACAGTAGTTATATGGTGTTTAATAATGCAGTGTAAGTCATTAATCGCACATAGCATGTAAATTATTATTTGAATCTTTAATCTTTTTACTTTTCTCAAAATCTTAGCACATTTTTCTAAAGTTTGATTTTCTTGAAATATTTTGGCTTATCTGAAGGTGTGCCACTTTAAAAGTTAACCATGTATGTAAGACATGAATATGAATTTTTTATGCTATGAAACAAATACATAATTATGCTATGAAACAAATACATAATTATGTATTCAAAAAAATTTCATTGTGTTTTTTACTAAACAATATTGAGACAGGAGTACAGATTCTGCTTCTTGTATTTATCTTATGATCATGTAGAGAAATATACAGTCAAACCTCTGCTAGTGACCACCCATTTGCTCAGTGATGCATAATAATTGTATTTATATTTTTTCTCCATTTATTGTAGAACAAACTGATTTGGCTTGTTTTGAAACTTAAAACATAACTTTATAAAGTAGTAATTTCCTCTTAAAATTTCTAAAATCTGGCGCTTTCCTTCATCTAAGCCCTGTCTGTTTTGTTGGAGTTGCGTAATAGATTATTTGTTATTAATTATTTAAAGTCATACACAGAGGTTTTATTGTAATAGAAAATTATCATTTAATTAAGTGCATAAATATGCCAGCTTCAAACTAGGTTGACATTGTGCACTAAGAATGCTGTTAGATAGTTTTATTGTGGGCTGGGTACAATATGCTGAACTTTTGCAGAACATTGTGAAAAACTAAGTTAAATACTTTTTTTATTATTCATGTACATATGATCTTTATTCATGTACATATGATCTTAATTCATGTACATATGATCTTTATTCATGTACATATGATTTTAATTCATGTACATATGATCTTTATTCATGTACATATGATCTTTATTCATGTACATATGATCTATGTTGAAACAAATATTTTTTATTACTTTATAAACTTTCAGCAAATTGTACCCAGTTTACAAAATCAGTATTAGTTACTGTTTTCACTCAGTCATATGTTCTAAATTGTAATTTTAAACCAGTGAAATTTGTTGTAAAATATATGACATTTCTTGATGTCATTGGGAACACATTGTTCCTGAAGTCATCAATGTATGAAAGGATATTTCATTAAATTTGCTGTTGAAATTGTTTTTTAGTCTTTCCAAGAGGAAGCATTTATTTAATTTAATTTCTATATTCTTTATCCTTTCAAAATGAATAAATAATTAATTATCATGTAAAAGGCAAAATTTGTTTTCTAGATTATGTGTAAATTTTAGAACTTCAAAACATTTGACTGAGTGGATATTTCAGTAAGATATATTTAGTAATGCCTGCAGTTTGCTTAATGTGTGTTCCACCCTTGATTAACATTACAGATGTATTTACGCACGAGAATTCCGAGTTGTTTACACCAATGTCTGAGTATGGTCTTGTTTCACCATTATCACCAGGTAGGTCACAGAATGAGGCTTGGAAATCCCTTTCTATTTTAGTTTAAGGTTTTGAAAATGAGGCTGGGGAAACCTTTTCTATTTTTAGTTTTAACTGGGGAGTCCCTTAATTTCTATATCACCTGCAGGCAATCTTGAAATAATTATATGGCTTGAAATGACAATCTTTTGATGTCCAACTTTTTAAGCAGTTTCAATGAAAAACAAGCTGTGTACTCAATATAAGGCTACCATTTTTTTGGGCTCAAGTCGTTTAACATCAAATAATTTTATGAGAATCTGAAGGTTTTCTTTTATATTACATAGCAAAAGCAGAAAAGAAGTTGTCAGGTACTGAAGTTTCTTTCGTTTCTATGTCAACATGTAATCTTTTACTTTTCTCTCCTTTATATTAAAGAACAGAAGTTGAGTTGATATGTATACAAGAATAGTTGCATGAAGCATAAAATAAATATGTCTTTTAGCATTTTGATTGTATTTTACTATATGTAACAATAATTGTTTTACTGCAGTTTGTGGATATTCATAGTTACTAATGACTGAAAATTTGAATTTTACCTTTTTTCCTTAACAGTTTTAGAATCTGGTATGATATATTTTGGGTAAATTACAAGGGTTTGTGGGAGACTGGTGAAGGTTGTTTCACTCAAGAGACAAAATATTATGTGGGAAAATCTTAGTGATTTTTGTGGTTGTTTCACTCAAGGGACATTAAATGTTATGTGGGGAAAATCTTGGTGCTTTTTTAAAGCACTATCGGTATCAATGCAATTATGCAATGGTTCATGCTGGTATTGTTTTATCTGATTGCCAGTAATTTGCACGGACTTCAAGTCAGAAAAATTATTTTACTGATTTTAAAAGGACACAACTTTTAAATTGAAGTTTTTCACAAAATGTTTTTTACACTAAGGTATAAGGTTTTACAATTACAAATAACAATAATAAAAAGTCAGTTGGAATGTTGACTAACATGTTATATTTGATTGTAGAATAATTTGCATGCAGCCTGACACATTAAAGTCAATATATAGTTGAATGAAACTGATTGCATTGAATATGTAGCTATTAGTAGAAAACTAGAAACAGTCAATAATGTAATACTATAAAGCTATTAGAATAAATAAAAGTTTTAGAGATTAGTTTCTTCTAGATTTTAATTAGTATAAATATATAAAGTAAAATTGATTTGACTAATACAATGTTAATATTCCCTCATCAGTTAGCAGATTTACCTTGCCCACACTAATGTTATTAATGAAATTCAGAAATGCCAAGAGGTTTGCCTGATCAGTATTACCTGTTAATTTTACATAAATACATAGAAATAAGACTGATAAAATTGAATATTAGATCTACCTATTAATTTGACAGAAGAATGTTAAATTCTCCCACCAATTGGACTGAATATAAATTCATCATAACCCATTCATTTGACAAGAGAATGTAAACATTATACCCACCAATTACACTGAATAAATTCATTATTATACATTAGACAGATGAATTTTGATATTACCTGCCATTTTGAAAAAAAATCTAAGTATAACCCATTAATTGTAAAGGGAAATTTCAATGATACCCACCATTTAGACTGAATAAACTTCATTTAGGACCCCAGTGAAAAATTAACCAAAATTGAAAAGCTTTTTCGCTAAAATCAGGCTTAAAGAATATCACAAAAACACTACTTTTAATTTATTTTTGAGTTTATTTCTTTAGGAGTGAAGTTCCTTTAATTGGACTAATTATTTTCAACTCCGTTTGAGCACTATTACACTTGCTAACATGCAAAATGCATACAGGCGTCACCCTCTTTAATTTTATACACTTCACTATATGTACACATTTATGATACTACAATAATCTAATGAAATTATTCATTTCTAATCCATTTTCAAAATCATAATTATCATTTCTTTCTGTTTATAGTGATTTTTATTGTTACATCTGATTGATTTGTTCAAAGACAAATCTTTATTTTATTTATTTTAAAGTATATGTGTTTTAATGATAACATTGAATATTTTAGATGAAGTATCATTTGAACATAGAGAAGTGACAGTTCTAGCGGGCCGGGTGTTTGAAAATTTCTACAACTGTTTACAGGAAGTTGGAAAGTAAGACGATAATATTACAGCTGTAGTACTGATAGACAATAGTTTTATGTCTTTACTTAAATATCTCGTTGACGAATATTCTTGCCAATAATTAGAAAAAAAAATGAAACCAAAAAAAAACATTTTATAGTAAAAAAACAAGTTTAGTTTATATTAGTTTATTTTAGTTTGATTTTGTTGGAAGCTATAAGCTTATATAAACACACCCATGTCCATTCCGTACTAAAGAATGAGTGTAAATTAGTTTCTTGCTCATGGAAACAAAAGCTTAGCCCTGAACCTACACAGCCAGTAATCCTAAAAAAATTTGTCCAATGTGTTAACAACTCAGCCACGCAGTCACACATGAAAAAACAAGTTTGTTTTCTAATTTATTCAATTAGCTAAGAAAAGAAAAGACAGTGTTTGCACAGTTAACAGTGAGTGATGTACAGAAATTGAGAATTGGTTACATGCACTTAAACTATTTCTTTCCAAAAAATTTTATATGAGTATATAACACTTTTTTCAGAGGTAAATTTGGAAGTGTTTACAAATGTGAAGAGAAGTCATCTGGGAAAATTTGGGCAGCAAAAATCATCAAATGTCGAGAAAATGAAAAGAAGAAACTACATCTAGAAGTGGAGATCATGAACAAATTGAAACATCCAAAGATTCTCCAGTTATGGGACGTATTTGATGCTCCGAGAAAAATGATCCTTGTAATGGAATAGTGAGTGAATTTTACATACTTTGCTTGATTTTTTGCTTGATTTTTATAATATACTAGCAAATTATGGCGTAACAAGTCATCAGTAAATAAAGGGATTAAATTTCTTTCCTTCCTTCTTTTTTGCTTCTTTTTTCTTCAATTGGCAGGTTTATATAGATTTTTATTAAGTATTTTAGATATTAAGAATGAATGTGTTTTGATAATATACGATTTTTGTGTCGCCTCTACGGAGTAGTGGCGACATATAGGGATCACTTCTCCGTCGTCTGTCTGTCCGTCTGTCTGTCCGTCCGTCACAAAACTTGTCCGGACTACTCCTCATAAACTACTGGTGCAATTTCATCCAAACTTTACAGGAATGATCAGTACCAAGTCTAGTTGTGCATATTCTCAGGATTTTCCGGTTCAATGATTTTTGTCAGAGTTATGGCCCTTTAAAAAATTTTATTTTTAAAGTTTGTCCGGACTACTTCTCTTATACCACTAATGCAATTTCAATGAAACTTTACAGGATTGATCTGTAGCTCAAGTCCTTGCGCATATTGCACGGGTTTTCTGGTTGAATGATTTTTGCCGAGTTATGGCCCTTTGATAAAAAGGTTTCTTTTTTCTGTGTGTTTGCCAGATACACAAAAGCTTGTCCGGACTACTCCTCATAAACTACTGGTGCAATTTCATCCAAACTTTACAGGAATGATCAGTACCAAGTCTAGTTGTGCATATTGTCAGCCTTTTCCAGTTCAATGATTTTTGTTTGAGTTATGGCCCTTTAATAATTTTTATTTTTAAAGTTTGTCCAGACTACTTCTCTTATACCACTAATGCAATTTCAATGAAACTTTACAGGATTGATCTGTAGCTCAAGTCCTTGCGCATATTGCACGGGTTTTCTGGTTGAATGATTTTTGGCCGAATTATGGCCCTTTGATAAAAAGGTGTTTTTTTCTGTGTGTTGCCAGATACGCAAAAGCTTGTCAGGACTACTCCTCATAAACTACTGGTGCAATTTTATCCAAACTTTATAGGAATTATCAGTACAAAGTCTAGTTGTGCACTGTCCGTCTGTCTGTCCGTCTGTCACAAAATTTGTCCCAACATGAAATTGGCCATCATGAGGCGACACATGTGATTACTGATCGCTCTTGTTAATAAAACATTTAAGTAGTTAGGTCAGGGTCTTTCAAAATTAGGTAAAATGTATTGACTTTGTATCAGTTGGTTATGGATTTGGTTATCAAATTGTTAATATTGTTTGTTTTTGCCACAAGAATCTGTGTATCAGTGGTGTTCTGCTAGTATTGACACCTTGTCCTATATCTAAAATGATGATGATTGTTTCTATTTATAGTATCGGTGGTGGGGAATTATTTGAGCGTGTAATTGATGATGACTTTGAGCTCACTGAACGAGACTGCATCCAGTTTATGCGACAGATATGTGACGCAGTCCACTACATGCACGGTCGAAATATTCTTCACCTTGACCTTAAACCGGAAAACATCTTATGTATCAAAAATGAAAGTAACAAAGTCAAAATCATCGACTTTGGTTTAGCAAGGTAAATTGAAGAATTATATACCAATTATATGTCTATTTAATGCATTTATAACATTTATAGATAAAGGGAGAGATGCCCTTTTCAGCCTGATGCACAGAGGGGCACCTGACGTCTCCCTTCACTAGTAAAGCTGGAAAGTCTCCATATGACCTATACTGTGTTGGTGCAACATAAAACCCAACCAACAAAAAGAAAAAGGGAATCGAAGTGGTTGAGGTGTCTGCCTCACAAACAAGGGGAAGTTGGTTAAAACCCCTATCTGGCCCCAAGTTTTAATGGCCATGTTCCCTCGTGTAAGTTATGAGAAGTGGTAGCGGGGTTTTTATATATACTGTATAGGTTCTGTCTTTTTATCATAATCTAGATAAATAAATATGCTTAAACTCATAATATATTTAAGATTGTATATTTAAATTATGACTTATAAAATTGCAGTAGATTTATGAAAGTAAAGAAATTATGAATGTTCATGATAACAACTATCATAATTAATGTTTATCATATACTTGTATTTAGCTTTCTGCTTTTTACCAGTTATCTGTTCAAGTTTATATTTGGCTATAGTAAGTAACGCCTTTATTTTACGAGGCTGGCACATTCTATCTCCCGATTTTACATGTGGGCCTCAGAATATGACTATGTTTTCTCATGAGGCTTAACTGATGATATTTACTTTACATGTACAATGTATTAAATTACAGGTATTATAACAAAGGTGAAAGTGTGAGAGTAATGTTTGGAACACCAGAGTTTATTGCACCGGAGGTTGTCAACTATGATGAAATAGGATTTACAACAGATATGTGGAGTATAGGGGTCATCTGTTACGTTTTGTAAGCATTGTCTTTGTTTTATTTATTTACTTTATTAAGGTATATATTATTTATAAGAAAAAAAACTTTAAGTGTACATAGCTTTCTCCTGCCATTTTAGACTTTATCATGTTTATCATAATTATGCATAACATTTTTAGCACAAATTCAAGAAAATAGTAGGATTTTTCTGTGCAAATTCAGCAATTTGCCTCCAAATACTTCTGAAAAATTTAAGTGTAAAATAGCTTTTATATTTGTAGATTTGTAAATTTTAAGATCATTTCTTTCATGTACACAAGTGAGATTACTTTTGTGTTTGTTAGTGCTTCTGTTCCATACTTTAGCAATATGAACTTGTTTTATTTTAGATTAACTGGATTGTCTCCCTTTATGGGTGATTCCGATGCAGAAACCCTCTCTAATGTAACACAGGGAGAATTTGATTTTGAGGAAGAGGAATTTGATAGTGTATCAAATGATGGGAAACATTTTATTGAGAGCTTACTTGTTAAACAGAAAAAGTAAGTTTTTAAAGTTCTTTTGGTTTCCAGATCATTGCAATACAGTCCAACCCCGTTTATTCGAAGTGCCTGGGACTGTATATTTACGATGGGTTCGAATAATCAAAATCGAAATATTGTGATATACGAAAACTACTCCACTTTGACCAATCATCGCTAAACTACCGTTTACAACACACTTGCTTCCTCTAATCAATTGAGAAAAATAAATATTTAAGAAAAGATGCGTAAAAATTATTGTATTGACATTGAAGACATAAATACTTGCATTTTATTTTACATTATGTATCGTTTCGTTTCGCGCAAAGCCTTGATAATGGCCGTGTCGTCACTACGGTATTTACAGCTAAACTCTGGTGTTTTCGATTAGGATAAATTAAGGCTCTCATGTAGCGTTGCAATTAATGAAAAAAATGTTTTGCATTTTTTGACAAATTCACATATACAGATTGTATAAAAATTATTGCTGTCATCTTCAACAAAATCGGACACGGTGCATAGCTATTCATTTTCGGTAATTAAAGTTGATTAAAGAACACACAAAGAGTTATTATCATGATTGTCTAATTACACGCATGACTGTGGATATTTTTCACAAGTCCACTGGTCAGCGAGTGGATCTGCGCCAATTAGTCTGGCTTCGAATAATAATTAGGCTGGCTTCGAATAATAGGTGTGAAATTCTTTCATAATTGTATAATCTGGACCGAAATTTTACTTCGAAAAATAGGAGGTATTCGGATAATGCATTTCGAATAATACGCTCGTATTTATATTGTTTTATATAGAGATAAAAACGGGACCGCCGATCTACTTCGGATAATGCCGGGTATTCGAATAAAGGGTTGTCGAATAACCGGGGTCGGACTGTATATTAACAATGATTGTTGTTCCTAGATAGATGGCAGATAGATGGTTACCAGCATTGACAACCTTCCCACATGAAGGAATGAAGTGTTCATGTTAGGATTCAAACCTAACCAGAACAGTGCTGGAACTGAAAGTGATCAGCTGTTACCACCAATGTAGAGCTAGGCCAGTCCTGCACTTACATGTTGTCTGAATAGGCTCTTAACTGTTGACTGACTTAATATGACTTTGATCATAATAAACCTAAATGTAGTCACAGAGCTTCAATATTTTGAGTAAAATCTTTTGGCACATCGTAGACCAGCCTAAAAACTTGTTTAAGTTTAAGCACAGATGTCAATTTGTATCAATTAGGGTTCTGATTTTTACACAAACTTGTGTACAAAGTTTGACATTATTGTTTTACATAACAGATTTGAATAAGTAACTGTAAATATGTTAGGAAATGAAATTGAAAATATATAACATTATATTATTGTTAATTATAGGAACAGAATGACCAGCTTGCAAGCCCTTGAACATGCTTGGCTCGCAAATGATGCTGCCCGCTTGAAAAATCACAGAATTAATACAAAAAATCTTAAGAAATTCATGGCCCGCAGAAAATGGCAGGTATGTATTAAGATGACCACTGTGTCAGAGTTGTTTTATCTTCTGTAGTCTACACTGCATGACTGTCTTCTCTTCTACCTTTGCACCATCATAAATGTTTGGTCGCGCTATAAAACCATTCACAATGAGAAATGTTACTTTGAAGAAAAAAAAGATTTAAAATTCTTATGAAGCATGATGTTTTTGAAATTGAAGTTACACCACAGTAGATGTGTGTTTTTGTAGCTTAGACTAGAATAGAAACAGATCAAAGAATGCAACATTGTAACAAACTTATTATTTTAGCTTTTTGAACAGTTTGAAATTTTAATGCTAAATCTTTTCATCCTAACATGCTTCACAATATTCCCCTATCAAACAGATAGGTCAATCAAGTGCATATTACATGTTATATGCACAGCATAAATACTACACTTACACCTTACATGACATCAATTAATCAAATGATGTCAGGAAGTATATTTCTACGCTCCATATAGTTCAACATATTTTTTATCAATTCTCTACTGTATTAGCATGTTAGATTGGAAATAGATATTAATTTTTCTTGCATTATAGTACAATAATGAACTGTTTATTGTTCAAATGCTTTGAAATTAATCATCGGCCTTCGTGATTATATTCCTGGGCATTTGAACTATTATACAACAATGTACTCAAGTTTGATATACACTCCCTAATTAGACTTATTTGGACACCTTAACTAATGATATCAACATTCAAGTACAATGTACTTATAAAATAAAATGTTCTTCATTTATTTAATGCCTGTTAGTAAAATTGAAATTGTTTTATCTTTGTAAATAAATAAGTTATAAATGAGATTTTATTTTAAAATAGTTTCAGATCATGTAGATTTATATTTGTTTCATTCCTGTATTTGGAAAAGATATTATTGACTGCTGTTTATTTTCCATGTATATTTGCTGTGAAAATAGAGCTAGATTTCAGAGTGTCTGCTTGTTTAGCTTTCATATGCTACTTTGGTGATGGTTTTTGTGTATTTTTTTATCCAACAGAAAACTGGCAATGCTATCCGTGCTTTGGGTCGCATGAGGAACTCTCTTCAGAAATTGATGAAGACGGGTACCAGTACTGGTTCTCCAGGTGCTGATAGTTTGTCGTCTGCTTCTGGTGTGGGGTCGTCTAGTTCAAATAGTAGTATATCATCCATGGGCTCTCAAAATGCCATCTCTGATGTCATAAATGCTTCCACTCCATTAAAGGTCATCCCTGATGAAGACATTGTAACAACCAATCAAAATGGTGGAAAAACCGCTGAATCATCATCAAATTTCAATCAAAAACATACATCCAGTTGGAATACAACTGAAATCAAAGAAAAGAATTCAGATGTGAATGGACATGGCGTGGATATAAACTTGAATTTAACTAATGAAAAAAGCAAATCTGCCTTTGTAAGTTGTAACAGTAACAACAGTGAAAAAAGTGTTGAAAATACATTGAATCCTGTGAATGTGTGCAACGATTGTCAAACTACTGCTTCATCCAATCAAAATGCAGTAGAGGATTCTAGGACAAAACATCTTCCGGTATTTAAGAAGGAAATGGTAGACTCTAAAGCATTTCCGGGAGATGTCGTTAGGTTTGACGTTGAATTTATCGCAGACAAAAATACAAACGTTTCTTGGTATTTTGAAGATGAACTTTTGATAGAAGATATAAACCATTGTGTTCAACAATCAGGCAATGGTGTATGCTCATTGATAATAAAAAATGTCTGCGAAGACGATGACGGTGAATATATGTGTAAGATCATGAACAGTTCCGGAGAAGAAACATGCTCGGCGGAACTTATTGTTTATGGCGCATTGTGATTGTTTACCATTCTGAAATTTGATTTTTTAATGTGCCATGTAAATGTTTTAAGCTAAATCTTATTTGGAATTCGTTAATTGAATCATACGCTGGTTCAAATTAACTTGAGTTCATGAAATCATTTTTTTCAAACATCATAAGAGAGCGCGATTGAGATAACACATTTTACATTACTTGGTACATTCTTGTACCATTGATAGGTGTCATTAGATCCAGACCGAACTCTATCAAGGTCTGTTGATCCACCTGAGCATTTATTTTCAACCAATCAAAGTACCAGTCCAGTATTTACTGCTGACTGATTTATTGTAACCAATCAAAAATCAGTCCAGTATTTTAAAACTGTTGACTGTTACATTTCAACCAATCAAAATTCAGTCCAGTCTTAACTGTTGACTGACTCATGACAACCAATCAAAGTGCGACAAACACGACTTGTGACCTTATAACCTTAGCTCAATGCCTCTTAGATATTAGTCATTAGTTAAAAATAAAATATGACAACAACATTAAAGTTTAAAACAACAAATTACAGAAATAACATTTACTGTATTTATATGATTACAGAAAAACATTTACTGTTTTTACATGAATATCATAACTTACTTATAATTATATTTGATGAATTTGTTTTATTATCCATCTTGAATTATGGAAGAAAGTTTGAGATTTTGTTAAGAACTGTAAAGAAGCTTTGTTTATTGTTAAGGAGTTGAAAGTTTATTATAATTATAAAACTTTGATGTTAGTTATCGTATAATAAGTTTGTGAACAGTGTATGATTTATTATAAAGTTTTATTTCTCTCTGCGATGCTTGTAAAATCCATTTATTTCTGTTTGAATTCTTACTTGACCCTACATGTTCATGATTTTGTAGTTATATCCGCAAACCAGACAACCCAAGTTTCATGTACATGTATGCTCGTGAAAATTCATTTTTCGTATTTCGACCCTCGGATAACCCTGACAAGCATTTCACAGACAAATGAATTCAGCTGAAAAAAATGTGCAATTTTTTTTTGTTTAAAATATATATTTTTCATGTTTGTAGATATTTTTTTATTTTTTTTTTTATTTCTTACTGTTAATTGTTATTAACTTATAAAAATTTATATGCAAAAGTAGTTGTAGATATTTTCAGAGTCTGTTATAAGATTTTTTTACGTAACAATAGTATTCTGTATATAGTGTAATGGAAGTATTTATTAATATAATTTCTTTTTTTTATTAAGATAAAGGAAAGATTAAAACCAGCATTGTATTGTATTAAAACAAAATGACATCATTTTGTGATATAACATTTTAAGTATTACATTGTGATAATATGTTAACTTATATTATGTAGTGATTTGTAGATTAACTTTAACATGAAGTTATGTTTATTAACATATAAAATCAGCTGCATACACTGTCCTTGAACTTTGACCCAATAAAATTAGATAAAAATATTTTCTGGTGTTTTTTGTTGTTAGCTCACTTTTGTGCTCAGAGTTGAGAATTTGTGATGGCAGTGTGTCCATGGTTCATTTTGTCCACAATTTCTTTAAAAAAAACCCATCTCTCCTCCTAAACCACTTGATGAATGTACCAAATTTTACAGGAATGATCTATAGGTGGTGACAGGTCCTCTACAAAAGTTTTCTTAATGGTTCCAGTATGATGCATAAGTAGGTCACATTAGCTAAAAATAGACTTTTCAAAATCTACAATACTAGAGCTTAGATATATGGTAGGTAGTATCACCTTGTGTCTTCCAGAAAAGTTATATAAATCTTGCCTCATGCAGGGGTCAAAAGTGGCCTCGCCCTAGTTTACATAGGCCTATATAGAAAATACATTTAAAGTTTTCTTTAATGAACAGCAATGCCTAGACCCTAGATATTTGGCTGTATCATTGTCAAGTGGACCTCTACAAAAGTGTTATATATGGAGTAAAAATTGGCAGCACCCCAGGTGTCACTTAATTTATATAGACTTGTATATAGTGAAAGACTTTTCCTCAGAAACTACCATACCTAAAGCTTAGGTATTGGGCATGTTGCATCACCTTGTGGTCTTCTACTGAGGATATATAAGTTGATTTGAAAGCAAGGGGTAGCTAGTTTGATCCTCGGACGATGGTGAAGTTTCCACGAGACTTGATCTCGGACATGGAAGCTAATGGTCATTTGTAAGTTCTACAGGAAATTTAAATATGTTTGAAGGTAGACTGACCAATGAGAGATGACCAAAAATGTTTTATAGTTATTGCAAAAACCAAATAAACAATCAACAATAAAGAGTAACCCTTAAATTAGATTTCTAAGTCATAATTCAGTCGGGTTCTTTCATATACATTAGTTGTATTTTATCATGGTCTACAGAAGCAGTCTAACAATCCATTATTGTGTGAAGTGCAAAATAAAATGTCTGAATCATAAAAGTATCGTGCAAAATACATAAAACAGACAAAAATGATGTTGACTAGAATAGTGGTAAAGGGAGATAAGTCTTATATAGTCCATATGAAAGCCAACAAGAGAAAACATTACAAACTCCAGGCATAAATCTTTTTCTAATACTCTCATTTTAACATGTAAAATATATTGTCAGCAATTTTTCTTTTCTTGGACTGTTTCTACCACATTGAAAACAAACACTAATTTAACATTATTTTACGATAGAAATAGTGAAAACCTATATAAAATCTCCCAAACCACAACACATACATTGTAGAGCTTGTAGCATTCTCTAGTGGACCTCTACTAGTATTGTTCAAATAATGAACCTGTGCAAAATTTGGCCATGCCCTGTGTTCACTTTGTTTTATATGCAGTACAAGGTAGCTTTTAAAAAAGCTAGTAGCGACTCACTTCGTAATTTTTTTCCAGGGTGTGTTTAAACAGGCAATCTAAAGTCCAATTCTATCAAGTTTATATTAATTCAATGCGGATAAACAATGGAAAATATTTGAGATTTTTCAATTTGATCCTGATCTTGATCCTTGAACTTTAGTGAACATAGGGCCTGTCTCTATAATGATGGCTAACCACTTTCAGTTTCCAGCAGGTAAAGGGCCCAAACCTCCAAAACTTTTTCCGGAATGTAAACCAGGTGAAACGATTGACTTGACTCTTATGACCATTTAACAATGAACAACAGTTAATTTGGAAAGTATCAGATAAGCACAAAAGAGTTGTTTCCCCTTGAAAAATAAAACTTGTATTGCTGTGCAAGAGTTTTCTCCCTTACATAATATGTTTTTGTTTGTTTTTTTGAAAACTTGAATATTAAAGTAAATTAACCAAACATTTAATGTTGTTTACAGCTTCATGTTGATACCCTTTAAAATGTTTGAATAATGGGCAAGTTTTTTTGTACAATGAGAACAATGCCCAGCAATCACAATAGCTTCTTCAGATAAGTAATAATAGTAGATGTATAAATAAATGACTTTAACTGGATCAGTTAAAGGATCACTTAGCTCCAAAATCAAAAAAAATAAAATTTTAATTTCTCACATAGATCAACTGGGGCACTCAAAACAGAAATATGTACAAAAGTTAAATAAATAATATACTCAGAAATACATTGAAAATCATATGTTTTTGCCATTCTTTGTCCGATTTGAGTGAAAAGCATTGCAACGCTTTTCAATTTTTGGGTCATTTTTCACAAATAGATTAGCTTTTCTGGAAAATTTGATCAAGCTTATAAATGGTCTAAAAGTTTGCACATAAGTTGTTGGTATAGAAGTACATGAAATTGAGTAATAATCACAAAAAAATTATTTTCAGTCCCGTTATATCAAAAACAAAACACAGTTGAGTCCCTTTCACCAGGTAAAGATATTTGTATTAGCCATAAGCCAAGCATCAATACAAATGTCTGAGGACAAATAATGAGTCAATATGAAATATCACTCATGTTATGTCAATTTTATTCATTTACAACACTTTGTATATATTTCCAAACATTAATATATCAATCAGCTTATCATAAAACAGAGAAGAAAAAGAATATGTTCTTTTTTCAAAGGACATATAAATCATACCATAAATGTATTATCAATATTCATATTTATTCAAAAGAAATTATTATAAGAATTTTCTTTATTAATATTCTTAGTTTAAGAAAGACTAAGAAACAGGACAGCATTTCTTAACACACAAAAAAATGTACAATATAAATATATGTTGAAGGAACTCCAAAAGCCTAAAAAGATAAGCTATGAATATCATTTCTTACATAGATGGGCTTAGGTCCTTAAAACAGAAAGATATGCAAAAAATAATTATTAAATAACTCCAAAATATATTGAAAATTGTATTTTATGTGATATTCATATCCTAATTTCAGTGTTGTAACACTTTTCAGTTTTGGGTAAATTGTTGAAATTGGGAAGAAAAAAGTGAGCAAATAATCTGAAATTTTGCACAAAAGTTAATGGAATAAACATACATCAAATGAAACATCTATCTTGAAAAATTATTTCCTGTCCCATCATGTCAAAAAATCTTAGTGGAGTCCCTTTAAGAATGCTTGATCAATAAATAAAATGGTGGTCTCTGTGCAAATCAAATCTAAGATGGTAAAATATTTAAAGGTTATTTTTTTTCCGCATTATCATCTGAATAAACACAAGGATGCATTTAAAATCCATTCATTGACGATAACTTAGGATAAAACACTTTTTAAGAGCATTTTTAGAGTGGGGGAGACTTTAAAATGACACAAAGTTTGTGTAGTTCAACTTGTGTCATGCTTTCACACATGCTTTCTATTCCATGAGCAGGGAGTTCCCCAGGATTTTATTTAAAGTGCTATACATTTGTAATATGTGTTGGGGTGAGAGGGGAATGCGCCACCTCCTGCATGTCGAAAAAAAAAATTCATTTGAAGGTTCAATGCTGTTACCAGGCTGTTATTAATTAAAACAAAAAAAAAATTATCTTTTCACTGTATAAATAATTATTTGTATCATTTCTTCATCAGTTAGTAGTTTTTTATTTGAAATTCCTTAAGGTAGTCTTACTGTAAATTTCTTTACCACCAAAAAAATTCTACCATCGGCCAATACTGTAGCAAATCAGTTATTTCCTATTATAAGAGTGAAAAATGAACAAAACATGATAAGGTAAGCAGACGCTGTTTGTTCAAATAATAGGACATCGAAATCACACAAAAAATCTATTTTCTATCAAATTCAAGTGTGTTTCTTTATTAACTCTCACATTGTTTCCATTTTCAGTGCCCAAAATGCTCTATGTAGGAATTTCAAATTTTAATGAATTTTTGGCGATTTGAAGGTCTTAGTGTAATGCTTTCCTGCCAAAAAACATTATAACATAGGCCAATATTGTAGCAAATCTGGTATGTTTTTTTTTAATTTTGGGCATAAGAGAAATGTGATGTGAGAAACATTTTTAAAAGCCGTTACAGGATAGGAAATATAAGCCGCAATCTGCAGTCCCATTCCCAAGTTCCTTAAAATAGAATATACATGAAAAAGAAATAATTATAAATATTTTACTTTTAGGCTCTAAAACAGACCCCTGCTTAATATTTTACTTATATCTTTTAAAATGTTTTTTGCAAACCTAAACCCCTGTAAAATACCGAGAATTTCTGCTCTTAAAGGAAGGATTTTCTATCCTTAAAGCAGCTTGCCTCCAGATTTATGCCAATTTCCATGAAAATGTATTTCAAAGTAAAATATTATTAAGTGGACAAAGAGTGCAGACACTCACAATTCATGTAAATTACCAAAAAAAGGTCAAAATATGCAAAAATAACTCATAATGCTGCAATGTAAGCAAAACAAAAGAAATATGGTGATAATTACAATGAAATCAGTCCTTAATGAATCTCAATGCTTTTCCTTTTCTAAAAATTGTACTACAACCTTGATTGTCCTGAAATAATTTGACTCATTTGGAGGCATGTAGCTTTAAATACTAATTCAAGAGTAAGAAAAAATGCTGATATATATAATTTTTCAATATCATTAAATAATTAATTAAGTAATAATTACCACTGCCAAAATTTTCGAACCTTTTGCAGCGTACAGTAATCTTATCGTACCAAAACTCTTCGTACATATTAATTTTTTGGACAACAAGACGCCAATAAATACCTTTGCATACAAACATTTGCTATGCAACGCTATAATGAGTATTTAAATAAGTTGCAATTTACGGTATGGGCTCTCATCTTATCATTTTTTCACCAACACAAAATCAGTTACAGCCAATTTACCTTCAATATCATTTTCACTATGGTTTCGAGATAATATGCGTAGGTCAGAGCACCACATGATCCACGTAAAATTTCCGATTTTGATAGTAAATGACTCTAGCAATTTTATAAAATATACCCACGCCGACGGGTGTTAACATGCTAAAATCCTCCATTACTCCGTATCGTACCTTTTCACCTCGCTTAAAAAAGTATCTTACCTCTATACGTTCGACACCCCCTAAAAATAATAATAGACTTAACCACGCAAATTGACGGTAGTGAAATTCACTCATCTGATAATTCGAATTGGACGTGGAGATTAAAATTTTATACACGAGGAAAGCATTCTAATCTTTGCCAACAGCAAAAGAAACATATGATATATTGAATCGAATGTATTTGATTCAAATTACTTTGCATTGAAAAGATCAGTTTATATTAGAGTAAAACAATTCCCGCCAAAATTAAATCGCACGGTCGTGTTGCTGTGCAGCGACATGGAATACCAAAGGCGAATTCATTCTAGTTCTCCTAACATGAGGCAATGTCATTTCACTTTCAATCATTGAGGATTCTATCTTTACAGACATTTTACAAAAATATTTTTTTTTTTTTTTAAAAAAACGCATGAATCCACCTTTAAAGTGAGGTTGATAACTAGGGTACTTCTAGTTAAACGATTGCCGTAGAATGTAAAAAATTTACAAAGTTTTCAAATTATTTAAATAATTATGTTGTGCAATTTTTGTATACAGTAGACATGCTTTGCGTCGAAAAACATGATGTTGCATAAAAACAAAATTGCATTGTGAATAGTACATATTATATTTAAAACAGTATTTTTCCATGGTCTTTTATACCGACCATGTAAAAGCGCGTGAATTTCGTGCAAATCGACTTTCAGAGCACAAGTACTTTTAGAGGTGTCATGTATGACATTATATAAACAGCATTTACTGTTATAAATAGCCGGTGAAGGAACGCTTTTATTTAATGTTAGAAAAGCATGAAATAAGAGATAAAAAATAAACATTTCGAAATATGTAGAAGATAAACTTGTTGAGAAAAATATAGCACATATTATTATATTATCTCCAAAGGCAAATCATGCGTCAGAAATATATTTATTTTAATTCTTAAAATAGGTCAATCATGCGTTTAATAATGGTTTAAATAATAAATTTAGAGCATATTAGATGTTTAACAACTGAAGAAAGTTGAGCTGGTAGCAAAATGTAAACAAAGTAGTTTATTAAATTCCGTACAAAATACTCATTCACTTTGATCATACTCCTTGCCAACAGAGCAAGAAAAGTAAAAAAAAGTTCATCTATGTGGCAAATCAAGTTTTTCTTTCAAAACTGTAACAAGATATCAAAAATAAAAACATTTTGTGAAATAAAAATGATAGCATTTCTGAGGCATAATGAGCCTTTATTTTTTTTAATTGATTAATAATACCGTCTTACTGTAACACGTACCATACTTAGAATCACTGTATACTATTCAATATTTCATTTGTCATGACATCAGTACATGTAGTGGTCTAAAAATACACATAAGGTAATTACAAATGTACTATTTTCAGGACGTATTCCATATTTTCATATGACATCAAAAGTGATTAATATAAGTTTCGCCATCGAGCTTGAATAAAAATGTTTAAACCAATCTTATTTTGGTATTTTTTGTGTTCACACAAAAATCATATCTGCCTATTGTTGTATGTAACTCCGCGCCACACTCGGATGTCTTCCTCTCAAACCCAGGGATCATGGGTTCGAGCCCTTATCGGTTCACTTCATATCACACCAGTACTGGTTGGTTTCAGGAAGCGGACTCGAAAGTTGCAAGATCTTTTTTTCGCAATGGAGCTAAAATAAATATGTTTAAACCAATGTTTAATTATATTTTCTCGTTATAAATTTATTATGGAAACATATTTTAAGAGATATTTAACATTTTCACTTTCAATTATCTATGAAAATCGAAAACACCATTCTAATTGTTTCAAGGCGTGCCAAAACAATGTTTAAATGCAGTTCAACAATCTTTGCGTGCATCCGCTGCTTTTGTCTGATCGTAAAATCAGGCTACTAACGAAAATATAACGTTGTAACCATAGCAACAACCTATGTTGTTATGAGAACACCCATCAAGTGCTTTATGTCACGTGATCCACTTAATAGTTCCCCTCTAGAATTTGTTTACATATGTAAAACAATATGTGTATTATACGTTTCCGAATTCCACTGTTTAAGTAAAAGTAACATATAAAACTGAAAAATACATATGAAAGAAATATCTTTAGAATAATGTTTACCAAAATTTTTGTATTTGGATTAACGCTGATTTACGCCGTTGGAGCAATTGATATTTTGGATATAGAACGTTCAAAGAAAGAAAAGGGTAAGTTAAGTTGTTGATACCTTCGTAAAAGTGAAATATATATAAAAACATATATACATGTATCAAAAGTGATAATACTTATTAAAGGCCCATTATGCTTCAAAAATGTTATTTTTTATTTATCAAAAAGTTAACTTTTTTTTCATACTTTCATAGTTTTCAGCATTTGAATCTGTTTTTATTTCTCAAAAGTTTTTATTTTTGGTGAACTTTTATAGTTTCCAGAATGTTACTCTGCGGCCAATTACCTTAACCATCTTTGTCTTCTATTGCTTTTCAAAATTGACAGTAAAGTTAGATCTATAGTGATTTTGTTTGAATTTTGTTACTTTTATGACAAACAATTTCGCATTTAGCTATTTCGCTATTTCTTCAGGTAGGAATCATCTAAACCATTGTAAACCCATTATTTCAACGTTAAATTGTTAAACTAATGTTGCCCTTTCTAGAGAAATAAAAAAATCTTTTCTGAGGCATGAAGTGCCTTTAATTGATATCAACGAGAAATATAACAAACATGTTTATTCTTTGTTAATCAGTGAAAAGGGCACACTTCTTCAAATAAAAGTGGTATATTATATTTCATTGGCCGAACTGTATGTAGCATAGAATAACTCATATGTATTTCTCATATTATAAATTTAATTTGTGTGTATCATTTTTTTATTGGTTTAACTTCTGAGGGTATAACAAATTCATATACTTTCTTCTAAATTATTTACTGCTTTTTCATTAATACATAAAAATACCTTCGGTAAAAATGTCTTTGTAGAATGTTATGGCTCGAACATGGGGTTCAGCTTTTCTGGAACACGCGAATACCATTATGAGGCTTTACGCAGACGATACATCGGATGTACTCATGTCCAAGGAAACCTGGAGGTCACGAACTTATTTGACAGTGGAAATATGACCTTTGACCTTAGTTTCCTGTCAACAATAAAAGTGGTGACTGGTTACGTTCTTATTGGTCTGTTAAACGTAGAAACTGTGCCGTTGACAAGTTTACGTTTAATAAGGTAACGTACAAGATATAAGGTTACTATACTGTATAATATATAATCACGCCTATTAAATAATAAATAGAGAATATTCAAGTTTCTTCTATAAATACAGGATTTATTTTCATTGAGTGGTATGAAAATAAATATTTCACGACTGGCAGAAGCCAAAGTTTTTCTCTTTTTTAATCTTATGTCAGGAAGAATTCCCTTTTAATTTTATGTATTGGCTAACTGAAGAAAGTAGTTCGGCAAGACACCAGTGAAAATACGGAAAATATGTTTCACTGCAGTGAAAAATAAATTTTTACACGGAATATCACAAAATAAGCATTTTATTTCATCAAAATTCTCAATATTTCATTTAAAAGTATATAATAAAGCAAAATACTTTGATTTAAATGGGTAAGTGCCAGTAAATTTCACAGGGACACTTTTCTTAGAATTCGAGAAAATGTGTACCAATAACACTACAAATATACGATATCAGAAATATAATGGCTCTTGAAGTTAAAAAGGTATTTAAAGAAAAACAAACCATATGAAGTTGGGATCGGTTTGTGCTCATATGTACATGTATGAACCCGGCCCTTGAAAAGTTTACAGTAAGTGAAATAGATGCTTATCTTATCTTGAGTGAGGAGGTAATCGAAATATTTTACCCTTTTATTACCAGGGCTGATCGAACGCTAAAACTTGGAGAAAAGAAATATGCATTGTTGGTGGCACTTACTTCGGAGGGGCAACCAACTGCTGATAACCCCACCCCCGGGCTGAAGGAAATACAGATGCCAAGCTTAAGAGGTTGTATAATATAAATGATGAGTGTTTTTTGGAAATTTAATAATTCAGGTTTTGGCGATGTAAATTTCAAAATGTTATCAAACAGTTTATAAATTCCACAGGTTATCGGCGTGGGACGGAGCCCACCCCCAGAACAGTCTATTTTACCCAAATATCTTTCAACCCATTCAAAATACTTGTCAATACAAAATCAAACAGTTCCAACATTATTTTTTTACTGACACTATTAACTATGAATACAACTCATAGTTTATAGTATCTGTAATTTATTTTATACATAGGTTGGCCCCTGGGGGTAGGGCTTGGGCTCACGCAGGTAACATGTGACTAATTCTTGCTCACGTTTATAGTCAAACTTCGGAATTATGCCGAGTTGTTGCAATTGGTTTTAAATTGGCAACCATTTCATTAAGGTGAAACAAAAGTACATTCTCTTTGTATCCTACTTTCATAAAAATCAGAAAGTTGATATATTAATAATCATGGGTGTATTTATACCAAGGAAACTTCCCAATAAAACACAAACAGTGCTGTATTGTATAGAAACACTCGGGCAATTATTTTACTTTTTCGAAAAGGTTTTTGTATTATTTGCTTCCAGAAATCTCGCAAGGAGAAGTGCTATTTACCCAGAATCCGTTGCTGTGTTATCTAGACACGATCGATTGGAGCTCTATAACGAAAGGGGGAGTTGAGCTGAAGAACAATGCAAATCCAGAAAGTTGTATGTTATTTAATCGTCATGTTTTTTTTTTTCATTTTATTTCATTATATTTTGTCTTCATACTTGGACACATGGACTCATTGGACAAGACCTTCAAATAGATCACACTGAACTTGACTCGGAAATAACTTTGACCTTCAAGGTCAAATGTTTGAAGTTTTTGCTGTAATTGACCATCACTTTGTATAATTGACCAATCTTTGTTATTTATGAATGGATTGTCTTCAAACTTAGACACAACTAACATTTTGACAAGAAATTTAAATAGACCAAATTGATTATGACCTTCACTTATTAACAATTTTGACCTTTTGAATTTTGCTACAATTAGCTATAACCTTTTTTATTTATTTATGGATTGTCATTATACTTAAAAGCGCAACTACCTTGGACAATGTCAAAATCTTGAAATTGGCTTAAATTGTCATATCTTTGTTATTTATTTACAGTTTTGATAAAAAAGAACACCTATGACGAAACCGACATGTTGAATTATTCTTTAATGACATTGACCTTTAATTGACCTTAACCGTCATGATCAAATTTCTGAAATTTGCTTAAATTGCAGTAATTTGTTATTTATTTCTTGATTTGATTCATTCTTTGACAAAAGAGCGCTAAAGACAACACTGACATGATGATTATTTCAAATGTGACCTTTACCTTTAAAATGATCTTGATCATTATTGAATTTGCCGTATAACCAAGAAATGATGTCAAAAGACGCACTGCTTATTGCCGAAGTATTACGAGAAGAGCCGAAAAGTTGCGATTTATAAACTATCATATTGAATTGATACAAGGTCAGTGAGAACAAAATAACGCAGTAATGGTGACTTATTTACTTGTTTCAAGTACCGGAAATTCTCAGCTACTACTTTAATTAATGCTTAAAGTGTGCATCTCATATTTACACCAGTCACGCGTTAGAGGCGCCTTTAATGTTTTATAACAGGCGGAAATAACAGCAACATTTATGTACCATTTGATCTTAAATTATAGCAGGGATCCATGATTGTAGCTATCATATTGCATTTTGTTATTTAGGTTCGATTATTTATATCTACAATGAACAAATTTTCCGCAAGTATTTCAAATATTGTTAAAAAATAATAAAACGGTCACATTTGGATATTTGGATTTGTCATATTTAATGAAAAAAATAATGTGATCGAGTTCAATTAGTGATTTAATATGAACTTTTACATGATGTATAATAACATTTTGTTCTAGATTAACTTATAAACTGTGTATAGAGATGGTTATATATTATACCTGTGTATAGAGATGGTTATGTATAAAGATGGTTATATATAAAGATGGTTATATATAATACCTGTGTATAAAGATGGTTATATAAAATACCTGTGTATAGAGATGGTTATATATAATACCTGTGTATAAAGATGGTTATATATAATACCGGACCAATTATCTCACATTTACCAACAATATCCATAAATGAGCCGCGTCACGACAAAACCAACATAATGGGTTTGCGACCAGCATGAATCCAGACCAGCCTGCGCCTCGGCGCAGTCTGATCAGGATCCATGCTGTTCGCTATCAGTTTCTCTACGTTTAATAGGGTTTGTAAGCGAACAGCATGGACCCTGATCAGACTGCGCGGAGGCGCAGGCTGGTCTGGATCCATGCTGGTCGCAAACCCACTATGTTTGTTTTGTCATGACGCGGCTCAAATGGTTCTTTTGTGATTTGTTATCATGCTTGATTCTAAATACTATCAACGTAATCATTTTTACATAACAGACCTTCCATTACGGACCAACCTACTTTATGCGGATTTATAATACATCGCATCCACTTAACAAATAAACTACTAAACAATAAAAAACACTAAATGAAACCGTTCCGTGTTACCTGCAATCGGAACTTTTCGGCCATTTCCGTCTGTCTTCGGATAAGGACCTCGAACACAATAGTAGGTTTGGTTTGAAGTCACAACAACATTTTAAATGGCATACGCTGTTGTTTGTTTTCTTCATAATTTTCTTAAAGGATTTCTAATTTACAAATTGTTTCATTCTGCATTTCAACAAGCTCCGCTTACGTTTCAACTTCAGTTTCACTATTTCAATCGTATCTTCTCGGCCCCTTCCGTCAAACTTTGGAAAAGATTATTTCCAGTGAAATAGAATCCACGATGGCTAGGTGACATTGGTTCTAAATAAGTGTTAAAAAGCAACCCCTCTCGCTAACAGGAGGTAGGCGTGTCTCGGTAGTTACCTATTTGTTTATGATATGGCCATGCTTATGTTTAGATCAAAACTATGAAGACAACATATGATCTGTAAAATTATACATTTTCTATACATATGTAGGTCCAGGATGTTCCTCGGACTGTAACGATGTTGATGGTGTTGCTCATTGTTGGGGAAGAGGACTAAACATGTGTCAGAGAGGTAAGGCTATGATTTATCACATTGACGTTTTAGAGATAATACTTATATTATTCATATCGAGTATTTGGCATAGGTGTTGGTAGTTATCACTCCAGATCACGGCAGAAAGCCACATTGATTTTTCCAGAGCACAGTTCTGCAACCGCATTGTTCCCGGACAAACTGAAGTTTTCCAGTACTAGTTGCCTTCACTTTCGCGAGGTAGTGATAACTTTTGTATATGTCAGAGCAGAAGTACAGTGAAAATTACCAAAGTAAGGATTTCATGATCAATCGAAACGAAAGTGACCTGCACCGTCCGGGAAACGAACCCGGGTCACCCTATTCACAGTCCAAAGCTTTACCTATTTAGCTAACCGGGCGGCACGCAAACTAATGGATACAAAGATGGGTAACAGTCACGCATTTAGAGCTGCGTGAACAAATTAAAAAAAAAATTATATTTACAAATTTTGTTTACGCAATCCGCATAACGTTTAATATGCCAAAATAAGAATAAATTAAAAAAAAACATCGTCATAAGAGAAGTCATGATTTTCATATTAATATACACTTTTAAATAGATTTCTTAGTAAACTCTTTTATCTGTTCATAATAGTCTAAATTTTCATAATAATAGTTTTAATATGGATGCTATCGATCTTGAAAATTCTCTTATATGGCTAAAAGCGCAATGAAGGGTGGCCACTTAGGTGTTCATTAGTTATTAAAAAGAACAATGGGGACTAAAGGTAAAACCATTAAGCGTCCATTAGTTATTACGTCCGTTCTGTTATTTTACATGGTCACAAAGTAAATTATTCCCCTTTAGCTTGTTGACGAGGAGTAGCTGTGCCCGGGGTGTTAATTTTTGACACAGACCTTCATAGGAAACGTACTAGTATTTAAATCTGCTTGTGGAAACCACATGACCCAAAGACTAATTCTGTTACTTTCCGAGCTCCAAGGTTTGAGATTATAAAGATCTTTTCTAAACCCAAAATCAGATCTCGGGCATTTGATTGGCCAGAAACTGCCACAGAACACTGACCAATGAAATTCCTGATATTTGTGAAAGAATTATTTCTAACACCAAGGCCAGTAAGCCTGATCAGCGACATTGATAATATGCCGGAAAGTACGAGTTATAGACGGTCGTATAAATTTGTATAAGGCTGTTTAATGTAGTCAACGATATAATCTGAACTTTTGTCTTTGGGTTTCGGATATGTTCAGTTACATTACTACAATAAAACATTTAAATTGTATTGTTTTTTTTTCTGCCTATACATGTACATATATTTATTTTTATATGTATAGTTGAGCCTTTGAAGTGTGACTCTACCTGCAAAGGAAAATGTTTCAAGGAAGGAATTCTCGGATGTTGTCATCCACAGTGTGCCGTTGGTTGTAGAAGTGGGTTGGATACAGAGTGCGAGGTATTTTTGTAGTTTGTTTATGTATTTATTAACTTGTAATGAACATGACCTTACATAAAGGAACTCCACCGGGGTCCAAAAGCCGGAACACATTTTTTAAACGGATCAAGTGGGGCACTTAAAACAGAAATATATGCAAAAGACTACTGGAAAAATTCCACAGAAATAAATCGAAATCGTATTTTTTGTGATATTCTTAGCCTATTTGAGTGAAAAGCGTTGCAACGCTTTTTAATTTGGGTATGTTTTTACAGTTTAATAATAATTCAGGACAAACGTAGCGTGGAACGATCTGCAATTACGCTCACAAGTTGTTTTTTGTCATGACCTACATGAAATTGTACATTAATCTAAAAATTTCTTCACATTTTCAGATGTGTAAAAATTATCGACATGGACTTAGATGCGTGCAACAGTGTCCCGAAGGAACATATCCAATTGCCCAAGAGTGTATCGGCTTCTGATGAAGAAAATTGTATCATTCATTATTCAAATAAACATTTGGTTGATTCTTTTTCCATCAAGTGAAAATCCTGGCCCCGTGTTCACTAAGAAAAGATCAGGATCAGGATCAAGGGATCCTTATTTTATTTTCATTGTTTTATGTTACTAAAATTAATCGTATTTTGCTAGAATTAAATGGTAAATATTCAAAATGTAGAACATTGCTAATTTGCAAAGAAACCAAACTTTTTTGGGATAAAATCAACAAATAACAAAACAAATACAAAAAAAATCGGATCAAAATAAGTATCAATTTTTAGGATCAGGATGAATATTTGGATCAACTGTAAAATGCCCATATCTTGCAAAAATAACAATAAAATTATTCTAAAATTTCATAGGTCCATTTTATCAAAATAATGTAAGATATTTAATCTATGAGGATAAACAATGAAGAATACTAGAGTTTTAAAATTTGATCCTGATCTTTTCCTGATCCTTAAATCTTTTAGTTTAAACATAGTTTATTTCAAACAAGTATACACATTTACAATTTACAAATAGAACTTTACAACACATGAAATGAATGAAAAAGGATCAGAACCGAAAGCTGATGCTTATATATATAGGTCTTATCCTAGTTTTTATTTGCTAAATATTGGCAGTGTGTATATGTGTGTACATGAATATGTTTGAAAGTACAACGAGTACTTGTTTTATAAGAATGAATTTTATGGTATACAAAACATATGAATTTAAATCTTTGTGAACAGGGGCCTGATATAACACATATAGTATGATTACATATAACAAAAGTTTATGTTGATGAGTTTAAATCACAAGCCACTGACTGAAGAAAATATTTAAACCAGACAAGATGGATTACTAAGTGTAAAGACGTTACTTTGATATATGTGATATTGTATTTTGTATGTTGTGATAAAAAAATCACCTAAAATATTATTAATAAAAGACTAAAATTACAAGTTGTTTTTTATGAACTTTAACTGTTCTTCATTATAGAGTCCCCATTACCGGGTCCTCTATGAAGGTCCCCATTTTGTGTGATAACACAAAATATGCATATTTGAATACTGTTCAGTTTCCTAATAACGAATTTGTTCTTTTAACCTGAATATCAAAAAAATAAAAAATAAATACATTTTCTCAAAGATATTCACCAAGAAATTGTACAATAAGGTGTTCTTCCATGTTAAAAAAAAGACTCTAGGGTCCCTCTTAGTGCGGACATGCCATGTCATCAAGCATGACATTGCAGATGAAGCTTTACAAATTGTAATAAGTCTGAACTAAATGTTCGGGTGGGGGAGGGTAATATGTCGACTAGCTTATCGGACGATTCCAGCTCATTTTAAAGTATATCTTGAAAAGGAAGGTGAAGCAAAGAGCCAGAGAAAGATGTGATTACAATAGAATCACGTGCTTAAAACTGTATTCACCAAGTTATAAATATATAAATGAAACTATATGAACAAAAAATCAAAGGAGGGTTATAGTTTTCGAATACTGTTCTAAGACTACTTGCGTCTGATTTATTATGAAAACATGTGTTGATTGTTGAGGAAAATTGACAGGAAGTTAGAGGTGTTTATCAACATGTGCTAGCAATTTGTTGCTATCCTTAAATATATACGTGTATTGATGAATCTAGCTATGTATTGATAAATCTAGCTATGTATTGGTGAATCTAGCTATGTATTGGTGAGTCTAGCTATGTATTGATGAATATAGCTATGTATTGATGAGTCTAGCTAAGTATTGATAAATCTAGCTATGTATTGGTGAAACTAGCTATGTATTGATGAATCCAGCTATGTATTGATGAGTCTAGCTAAGTATTGATAAATCTAGCTATGTATTGATGAATCTAGCTATGTATTGATGAATCGAGCTAAGTATTGATAAATCTAGCTATGTATTGGTGAATCTAGCTAAGTATTGATGAATCCAGCTATGTATTGATGAGTCTAGCTAAGTATTGATAAATCTAGCTATGTATTGATGAATCTAGCTATGTATTGATGAGTCTAGCTATGTATTGATGAATCTAGCTACGTATTGATGAATCTAGTTAAGTGTTGATAAATCTAGCTAAGTATTGATGGATCTAGATATGTATTGATGATTCTAAGTATGTATTGATGAATCTAGCTATGTATTGATGAATCTAGCTATATGTATTGATGAATCTAGCTATGTATTGATGAATCTAGATATGATTGTTGAATATAGTTAAGTATTTATGAATCTGGCTAAGTATTTATGAATCTAGCTAAATTTTGATGAATCTGGCTATGTATTGATGAAAATAGCTAAGTATTGATAAATCTAGCTAAGTATTGGTGAATCTAGCTAAGTATTGATGAATCTAGCTATGTATTGATGAATCTAGCTACGTATTGATGGATTTGGCTAATTATTAATGAATCTAGCTACGTATTGATGAATCTAGCGTAGCATTGATAAATCTAACTATATATTGATGAATCTAGCTATGAATTGATGAATCTAGCTAAGTATTAATAAATCTAGCTAAATTTTGATAATCTGACTATGTATTGATGAATCTAGTTATGTATTGATGAATATAGCTAAGTATTAATAAATCTAGCTAAGTATTGAGATATCTAGCTTATTTATGATTAATCTAGCTATGTATTGATGGATCTAGCTTAATGTTGATGAATCTAGTTACGTAGTGATGAATCTAGCTATTAATAGATAAATCTAGCTATGTATTGTTGAACATATCTAAGCATTTTAACCTAGCTAAGTCTTGATAAACCTTGCTATGTATCGATGCATATAACTATATAGTAATGAATCTAGCTAAGAATTTATGAATCTGGCTATGTTGTGATGAATCTAGCTATGTTAGTGATGGATCTGGCTGTGTATTGATAGCTAGTATGTATTTGGGATTCTTGATATGTATAGATGGATTGAATTTTATTTATAGACAGGACTGATTTTAAGAAAATATGAATGCTAGAGGCATTTTATAGTACAAGTTATATCTTGAGTGTTTTAACCTAATATGGGTATGCTAAAGACGATGAGGGTGGATACCAAGAAAATAAAATTGACCTTGTCCTTCAAAAGGTCAATTCAAAATGGCCGCTTAAAAATACTAAAATAGGTCATTAAAACTATGATACAATATGATGCAATTTATTATTCTTGTCAAAATCAAATTATTATTTAATATGATCAGATTTTAATGAGATTGGCCACCAAATATAGCGATTATAAGCCTAATGTCTCAATTAACAGTATATAGAGTAATGTTTTACAAGCGCGTTAAGGTATAATAATAAGATTGAAAAAATCACTTTTTGTGTTTTTTTTACTTGACTTATATTTAAGAATAAGCTTAGTTTATAAATATTACCAAAGAATAAATATTTCGTAATAACAAATTAATATTCCATATATTACGAAATAATATTTCGTAATAACGAATTAACATTTCGTATTTACGAAATAATATTTCGTAATAACGAATTAACATTTCGTAATTAAGATTTTATATTTCGTTAAAACGAAATAATATTTCTAATTGGGAATTATTATCTCGACGTAAAAACGAATTCAATTCCGGGAGAAAGTGTGGAAAATATCACTTCAGGTGTTCCGTAATTTTCAACATTATTTGTAGCTATGATATTTTTTTAAGTTGTTCATTGTGTTTTCATATATTTTGCACTTATTATGGTATTTATGTTTTAAAATGAATATTTAAAAATTATTTTTAAATGTCAAAAAATGTCATTTCAATGCCATAAACACAACACAAACCGAGACAAAAAGTGTTTTAAAATATATACTGCACCCCCTCCTACCCCCCCCCTCCCCCGAAAAATAAAATAAAAATAAAATAGGATATCTTAAAGTAACAGCAAAGTTATCTATAAAAATATTATTTGTTGTAAATCGAGTAATATTTTCTTTGACCATATAAAAGTCACGTGGGTAGGCTACATAGTAGAGGTGTTAAAATTTAATTGTAATACACCCTTTGTTAGCCATTGAAATAGTATTTAATGTATAAAGGATTTTCAAAAATGGTTATTATTCAGAGCGGGCGCTATGGTGCAGTGGTAACACTGTCTGCCTACAAATCAAGGGGTCGTGAGTTCGATCCCCCGCTACTCCACTGAACGATCGAATAAATGACTACGAGATTGACATAACCAGGACATAGACACAGAATGACGTCAACGATAGAAACAAGAGAAGACCTTAACGGAACAGGAAACAAGTACCGAAAGTACAAGACCGAAGACGACGACCGATAACAGAATGAAAAACGGAGACAAGAACTGACAACAAGCGAACAAAGACGAGGATCGATAACATAAGAACAGAGACAGGGACCGATAACAGAAGAACTGGCAACAAGCGAACAGAGACAGGGACCGATAACAGAAGAACTGACAACAAGCGAACATAGACGAGGACCGATAACAAAAGATCAGGACAGGGACCGATAACAGAAGAACTGACAATAAGCAAACAGAGATGTCGAGACCAGAACAAGAAAACGGAGACCAGGACTGATTACAGAAGAAAAGAGACAAGAACTGATGACAAAAGAACGAAGACGAGAACCAACAGGACAGAAGAACTGACAACAAGACAACGGAGACGACGATTGATAACAAAAAATAGAGACCAGGACCGATAACAAAATAACACAGACCAGGACTGAGTAAGGAGGAATGGAGACGGGGATCGATAACAGAGACGGGAACCTATGACAGAAAAATTGACAACAAGAAAACGGAGGCCAGACTCTGATTACAGAAGAATAGAGACGAGAACGGATAACATAAGAACAAAAAAGAACGAAGACGAGAACGGATAACATAAGAACGAAAAAGAACGAAGACGAGAACCGATAACAGAAGAACGAAGACGACGACCGATAGCAGAAAAAACAGAGACGAGTACCGATAACAGAACATCTAACAACAAATGAACTGAGACCAGGACCGATTACAGAAGAACGGAGATCACGACCAATAACAGAAGAACTGGCTTTTAGTTAATGTATATTTTGCATGCACACGTTTTAACACCCTCATACATCTTGACGCTGAAGGCATCCGAGTAGCCACTCTATATGCCTGCATAGAGTGCCAGATAAAATCTAGCATATAGGGCAGGAAAGAGTGTAGTGTTCGCTGCGTAAACCCTAAATATGTTTAAATGCCTTTAAATTTTCAGTACTATCTTTAATATTACTTCTATATTACTATTATATTAGCCTATAGAAAAATGTCTGCCATCTTGGATTTTTCGGCCATATTGGATTGTTTTGTGCTTTTAATTCTTTTTAGTTTTGGTGTCTAATTTGGTTATACGTAAACATGCTTTCTGACAAATTTCAGGCTTTTCCTTTCTTTGATATATCATCCATTTATAATAAAGAAATTTGGCGGCCATTTTAGTGGTCATTTTAAATGGCCATTTCAATGGTCAAGATCAAGTTTTTCAATTTGGTATCCACCTTTATCGGATTCAGCATACCTTAAATAGGTAAAATACACCAAGATACCACTTGTACTTCAAAATGCCTCTAGCATCTTACAGGGAGCCAAATTCTCAAAATCAGTCCTGTCTATTAACCTGATTTTTTTATATTTCTTCTGCAAGTTCGGCTACAGCAAATCTAAGATTATTCAGACGTTAACTTTGAACAGATTTTTAACTATTCGAGAACAAGCAAATAAATAAATAAATTAAACAACAAAACAAAACAAAACAAAAAAACCCATAACATTTTTAACATTGATCATTTATTCATCATTTAAAAACTTAATTCATTCATAGGTAACAACATATAGTATAATATAGTATATGACCTAACCTTTAGTGTAGTACAGTTTGAACTTTGCCTGAACTTTGTATGTCTGTATCAAATAATAGGAAACTATGTGAAAACAATATAGTGCAAAGATGTTCAGTATGAGTAAAAGTAGGATTTGTTGAAGAATTTACGCCGTTTATATGCTGTATGTGCAAGGTAAGCTGATTTATATCTTTATTATACATGTATACTTACATGAAATATTGAGAAATATTGATGAAGTAAAATGCGTATTCTCATTTTCCATATTTTCACTGTAAAAATTGTTCTAAATTCAGCCACTACACAAAACTAAAAGAGAATTTTTACGAATTGTAAGGTCAAAAAAGAGAAAAAAAGTATATAATAAATGGAAAATTCAAGTTGTTTTTCTATAAATACAGGATTTATTTTCTTCTCCTGTATAATGTGTACATTTCACGGTAGACCTTGAAAACATTGCACGTACTTGCTACGAATTTCTTTTTTGGTTTAGAAAAATGGGTTTTCTAAACTTAACAATAACAATTAATATATAAAAATGTTTAATGAATTTGAATCGTTTTGAAAATGCTCTTAAACCATTATTTAAGCTTCATGAAACTCATGTATGCCTTTTTTCTAAAGAGGAAAAAATATCTCTGGGGCAGTTTGTTGGGTTGGACTAATTAAGATAAAATAAAAACAACAACATCCTTTATATTATGAAACTACCAGACACACTTTACGCCAGTCGTTGTTTCTTTGTACGAGTATTTAATAATATATTTCAATATTCTGGAAAAACTCCAGAAAGCTATTTACCGTTTGACGAAGCTGATTGATCTAAAAATATTACCGTGCACTAACTTTACCTTCAGGTATTACTTTATGAACGTACAAGAACACGAGCTATAGCTGATACATCGGGTTTATATGTTAGTGTTTTATATGTTTCTGTTATATATGTTTGTGTTATAATATCATGCTTGTTTTACAGATTGCTTGGAATTGGTGACTTCAAGTATCCGTAATTGGGAAAATTATTGTATAATTGTGTAATGTATAAATTGCTTGGAACTTAAAAGACTTCTAGCTTATTATTATCCATAATTGTGAAAATTCATTCTATAATTGTGGGGATTCTAAAGCCTGGTAAGGCGGTACGGAGATGCACGGCTGTTGAACTCAATGCTCGTTTAACTGTCTAAACTAATACACATATTAAATAGAGATAAAAATGCTGTAGTAATATAACTATTATAAATGAAAATATGATAATTTTGGTACGAAATGTGTTTTTATGGGCTGCATTAATATATGTATTTGTTCAAATTATGTATGTGTTATACGGGTTGCATTAACATGTACAAATTATTTGGTATGTTATTCTTTCCTGCACTTAAATAAGTATTGTGCTCTTTATGCTTTACTCATGCTACTATTTTATATATTCGTAAGTTTTTAATTCACCGAGTGAGCTTTAAAATCGGTATTCTCGTAAAACCATTGCTATGTAATTTTTTTTTCTTTCAGACTTACAATTAGACAACTATGGGTAGTGGAAAAGTGGTTGCGGGTTGCGCATGCGTGTTTGTTGTTTTAGTTATTACCATGATTGTGGCCCTTGTTGCAAGTTCTTTAAAGAAGCTGTCATCTGACCAAGGTTTGCATCAAACATTTTCTTACCCTGACCACACCTTAACTATGAAGCTAGTGATAATTAAGTCTATGTAAGTCAAAATATATTGACGTGCCAAAGCTAGATTCTGAGATATTTTGTTTTGGGTGAGAATCTGGCTTTTAGAGGGAAGATATTGCCCAGACACAAACTAGCATACCCATCGTGTAGTACAATTAGTTGGACTAAGTATGCTATTTTATATAGTACAGTAAAATTCGGTTTTAGGAACCCGTTCGGAACATGACCAATAGTTTGTTATATCCGAGGTTTTTTTTATAAACAATAAAAGGAAACAGTATCTTATAAACAATGCATTTGCTTTTCAACACTGTCATACAATGTCTGTTTTGTATTTATTCACTATGACTGTTTCAAATGCATGAGAATTTGACAGATAGTTCGGAAAATCGTACCGGTATATATCCAGGGACACTGAAAAATGTTAAACCAATGCTGTATCCAAGGTTACAAAGGTCATAGTTTACTTTATATTTTATTACATACTATATATATTTACTACATATGTATGTATATGTACCGATAAAATTGTCAGGAAAATGGAAAATCTGGCAGAATTTTTCCCGCCCTCTCTGTTTCTGAAATCTGAAGAGTTCACGCCTTTCTTCAATAGAGTTGGGGCATACTTGTGCTGATTTGTTGTTACAAGATTTTAAATGTTTTATTTAAAGGTATATTCTGGGTGGTAAAAAAACATCATTTATTTCACACTTATAATTGTATTAGCCAATGAGAATATGCTGATTTATTAATTGTCAATTTTTGGAGTTTTCATATTCACACCGTATAACTGGCACCTGTAATGACAGATTGATGCAGTGATTACAGAAATATGGAACAATTTAACAAATCTCTGTAATATGTCAGTAAATATTTTAGATGTTTTCACTCAGTAATTAAAAAAGATATTTTTACTTATTAATGAAGATGATTGTTTTTGCTCATCAGTAAAGATGGCACATGATTATTTTTACAGTTGGTATTGTGTACGATGCAACAAATAAATTTATTATTTTACAGTTGGTATTGTATACGATACGATAAATAAATTTATCAATTTACAGTTGGTATTGTATACGATACGATAAATAAAGATCTCGAGAAAGAGCCAATGACAGAGGGGCTCCATCTTGGCCCAGTCGGATATCAGTTCATAATTTTCCCAAGCGTCTACAAGACACTCGCATTTGATGACTTAAAGGTACAGTAACTATATGCGTTGTTCAAGTTTATAGGGATTATATAATACATAGTAAAATGATGGAAGGGCAGCTTTTAATGTTGAAATACATTTCGTCCCAACCCTTTCATATATTGTATACAATGTACGTATATATTATTCGTCAAAAGATTTATGACCGTAAATAAACGGTTGTTTGCAATATAACATTCGCCTAGCGACTTGGGTTATATTTCCAACAACCGTTTATACAGGGAACTATAATACTGCACGTTTGTAACGTCTAAAAATGCTGCTTGCTGTATTATAAATTCGTTATAAAGATTGCGGCTCGGGTCATATTTACAAATAGCCATTTATATAGGGCCATATAACCTGTCAATAATCTTGATAACTAATAATATATAATGTATTTTTCATTACTAATAATATAAACTTTACGATTATCCAATGAAAAGCCAACAATATAGTACTCTTATATAACTAGATGATAAAATGGAAACCAAAACCGTATTAAATTCAGTTTCTTTGAATATCCATTTACTTGTAAATACCCCCTTAAGAGTATGAATCTTGCAAACATAATTTTGTATATGTATATATATATATTTATGTACAATTATATTTTCAGTGTTTAAATGCTGATGGTGTGATAATCACATTAGACGTAACATTCCAGTATAAAGCTCAAGCTCCTAAACTCTATGACATTGTGATGAACTTCAAAGACTATGAGGGCTATAAGACTGTCTTACAATATACAGGTAATGAAAAACTGTCTTACAATATACAGGTAATCAAAAAACTGTCTTACAATATACAGGTAATAAAAACTGTCTTATAATATACAGGTTATGAAAAACTGTCTTATAATATACAGGTAATAAAAACTGTCTTATAATATACAGGTAATAAATAACTGTCTTACAATATACAGGTAATGAAAAAACTGTCTTACAATATACAGGTAATAAAAAACTGTCTTACAATATATAGGTAATTATAAATTGTCTTACAATATACATGTACAGGTAATGAAAAACTATCTTACAATATACAGGTAATGAAAAACTGTCTTACAATATACAGGTAATGAAAAACTGTCTTACAATATACAGGTAATGAAAAACTGTCTTACAATATACAGGTAATGAAAAAACTGTCTTACAATATACAGGTAATGAAAAACTGTCTTACAATATACAGGTAATGAAAAAACTGTCTTACAATATAAAGGTTATTATAAATTGTCTTACAATATACATGTACAGGTAATGAAAAACTATCTTACGATATACAGGTAATGAAAAACTGTCTTACAATAAACAGGTAATGAAAAACTGTCTTACAATATACAGGTAATGAAAAACTGTCTTACAGTATACAGGCAATGAAAAACTGTCTTACAATATACAGGTAATGAAAAACTGTCTTACAATACAGGTCACTGTCATGTTATATACAGGTAATGAAAAACTGTCTTACAATATACAGGTTATGAAAAACTATCTTACAATATACAGATAATGAAAAACTGTCTTACAATATACAGGCAATGAAAAACTGTCTTACAATATACAGGTAATGAAAAACTGTCTTACAATACAGGTAACTGTCATGTTATATACAGGTAATGAAAAACTGTCTTACAATAAACAGGTAATGAAAAACTGTCTGACAATATACAGGTTATGAAAAACTATCTTACAATATACAGATAATGAAAAACTGTCTTACAATATACAGACAATGAAAAACTGTCTTACAATATACAGGTAATGAAAAACTGTCTTACACTATAGATCTGCATGACTGGTAATCATGAGTTGATGTTAAACTGCGGTCTCACTTACTCCCGGCAGGGACCAGGACCACCGGGATGATCCTGGACGATCCAGAGTGAAATAATTATTGCAGTCACACGTACATCGACAGCACTATGGTAATTTCCATTCAACACCCAGGATGCGCCCTGGACGGTTCATGCTTGTGCTACCTCTGTCGTTCCCGGATGACGGCAGCAGAGACACGGTTGACCAAGACAGAGTCCCGGTCGATCAAGACAGAGTCCCAGCAGAGCCCAGGTGGGTCCTGGTAGAACCCCGGTGGATTGAAAACGCGCGAAAATAATGACGTTGATATCTAAATTTCATTTAATATAATTTTAGATGATATTTTCTCCTATCTAAAAAGTAATTCATTATGATTTTCTGGATAATTCTTATGTAAGACTGGACAGAAGGAAATAGGAAAGGGTTTTAATACAAAAAAGTGTTATCATCGCAAAATTGCCGTGACATGAAATGAACCGGGCTTTGCCGGGGCTCTACCTGGATCACCGTAGCCCAGGGCTCTGTCGGCATTCACCGGGGGTCTGTCGGCATTCACCGGGGCTCTACAGTAGCTCTACCGGTATATCATTCCCCGAATCATCCTTGGTTTGTGCCGGCAGAGCTGCATTGCATCCCCGTTGTAACCCCGCCGTTCTCGGCTATACTTTCCCGGACCGGGGTGATATTAAATATTTCATTCCATCCGGGGTCGAATGCCGGATGTTCCCGGATCATCCCGGACGTTGACGGCAGAATTACGGATGTGCCCCGGTTGTTCCCGCTCGTTCCCGGATCACCCCGGGCGTCTACCGGGGCTCTGCCGGAATGTAAGTGATACCGCAGCTTTAATGTATAACAAACTTTACCAACAGAACATTGTTGATAATTGAGCTAGTAGAATATGTCTTGTCAGTACCTTCAAAGTCATAACCAAAATATAGATCTACATGTATATTTCTTTATATATTTTAAAGAGCTTTGACATATATTTTGATTTGCCATAAACCAGCGTTCCCTTAAAACTAAATCAATTACTAGTAGTCTACTAGATAATTTGAAGCGGTGTACGTATTATTTTTTTGTTGCTCTGCCTTCCTTTGGTGAAATATTAAAGCTATATGCCTCCAGTATTTTTCTTTGAAAATAAAATCTTGAATATTAATCTTGTAAACATGTTGCAGGCGAGTCAGCAATACATGAAGCATGTAGTTATTTTACTACTGCACAGTTCCAGTCACAAAGAGGGAGTCTCCAAGAACAATTACGTAATAAGATTATCGTGAAATATGTTGTCCTCTACTGTGATATTACTGACCTACAGGTATCTTTTCTGTTAAATTCTTTGACAGTGTCTTATTGCGTAATTGATACGAAATCATAGCCACTGGTATCCCATGAGTTATACAAAATATAATAACAGTTTTGTTAGTATAACATAAGGATAAAAACTAGAGTGTATTTTTATGTCCTGTTGCTGCATATAAATCTATAAATATTATTGTGTATTAAATAAGCGTTAGAAAATGAGAAAATTTCACGCTAGTCATAATTGTATTCTTTTATTTTGATATTAGTGATTTTTGACTGTTATTTTTCTGTTCGTTTGTTTTTAGCTCGACTTTTCTATGAAAAGGGGAGCTATCCTACTCGCCCCGGCGTCGGCGTCGGCGTCGGCGTCGGCGTCGGCGTTGGCGTCACACCTTGGTTAAGTTTTTCGTACCACCCCACTTTATTTCAGAAGTATTACAAGTATGGCTTTGAAACTTACCATACTTGTTCACCATCATAACCTCCATCTACAGACAAGAGTACATAACTCTGTCAAGGTTTTTGACAGAATTATGGCCCTTTTTTGACTTAGAAAGTGTATTGAGCTTGGTTAAGTTTTTTGTACCACCTCACTTTATTTCAAAACCATTGGAGGTATTGCTTTGAAACTGACCATACTTGTTTACCATCACGACCTTCATCAACAGACAAGAGGACATAACTCTGTCAAGGTTTTTGACAGAATTATGCCCCTTTTTGACTTAGAAAATACATTGAATATGGGTAAAATCCACTTATTGCCTTAACCCTTTGAAATATTGCTTTGAAACTTTTAATGCTATTTCACATCATTACCCCCATCTGTACGCAAGAGAAGGTAACTCTGTCAAGGATTTGTTTTAAAAATTAAGGCCTTTTATCGACTTACAATCTTGGTTAAGTTTTTAGTACCAGTCCACTTTTTGACTGAACTGTTTGAGATATTAATTTGAAAGTTGGAATACTTGTTTACAATCATGATTCCCAAACATGTCCAGGAGAAGGTAATTCTGTCAAAGATTTTATTTGAATTATGGCCCTTAACTAAATATCTTAATGCTCATGGCCATTGTTCACTTTAAAAATACAGAGATTCTTGTATTGCCTTTTACTGCAAAAACTTTTTTTATTGGCAAGCAATAAAAAAGTCGAGCGCGCTGTCTTACGGACAGCTCTTGTTATACAACCAGTTGCATATTATATACCTTGTTTTAATAAAAACTGAAACTGGGGCCTGGCTATTGCTTTTTGTCTTTGTTTTTGAGGCAAAATGTTTTATTTTCTTATTAGCTTATGACAAAGTGTAAATTTTAAGAATGCCTTAAACAACAAAGAACTCTTTTCGCAAATGCATCAACATCAAACGGGGAAAAATATATTAATGAAACATGTACGTACTTATTTTAAATTAATTACAGGTGAGTGATATATCTCGACCAGAAGAGTATGAAAAGGCCTTAAGGAGCAAGGAACGCGCACGAGAGGATATTATGGTAAGTACGGTGTTCCGTTTGGACAATTATGATTTTTGTTTCGTTCTTAACCGCAATGCACGATGGTATGATGGCCAAAACGCGATGGTACGTTGACATATGATGAAAACACAATGGTATTATGACGAAATCCCAATGTCGTGATTGTATACGATGGTGAAAACGCGATGTTATATTTCACCATCGTACAACCGCGCCATTGTGTTTTCATCATCGTACCACCGCGCCATTGTGTTTTCATCATCGGTCCTTCGCGCCATTGTGTTTTCACAATCGTTCTATTGCACCATTGTGTTTTCACCACCGCGCCATTGTGTTTTCACCATCGTATTATAGCGCCATTGTGTTTTTACCATCGGTTCATCGCGCCATTGTGTTATCATCATCGTGTCATAGTGTTTTTACCATCGTATCATCGCGCCATTATGTTTTCACCATCGTTTCATTGTGTTTTCACCATCGTATTATCGCGCCATTGTGTTTTCACGATGAGTAATGGAATTATTGAACGTGAGCGAGTTAACCCTGCGTTTAAGTTGGGGATGAGAGATATAAAGATGATGATAGAACAAATACAAATATTTATTTCTGTATTACATAAATAGGTTGCTTTCAATGAGAGACCAAGGTTGATCACAGAGGCTGAAACTGAGAAAAGGGAGGCAAATACTACCGCACAAATTATACTGGATAAGGCCAACTCTGATGCTAGAATTCTGAAAGCAAGGTAATATTACAACGTTTTGAGGCACACAAACCCTGTCGGTGAAAAGCTAGCTCACCGCCAAGAGTGATTTGTGTCCTTTTACATGAATATGGGTGAGGCACACAAACCCTGTCGGTGAAAAGCTAGCTCACCGCCAAGAGTGATTTGTGTCCTTTTACATGAATATGGGTGAGGCACACAAACCCTGTCGGTGAAAAGCTAGCTCACCGCCAAGAGTGATTTGTGTCCTTTTACATGAATATGGGAACATTCCCTTATGTTAATTCACCAACTTTAGTCTTTGCAAATTATTATGCTCTTATCAAAATTATGATGTTCTAACAACGTCGTTTAATTACTTTCCCTTACAAGAAGTCTTGGGACAAACTTGTTTTTTTTTACATTATCATCATGTGAATGTTTTACATTACAGGGCAACTGTATGTACATGTTTTACATAACAGGGCAACTGTATGTACATGCTTTACATAACAGGACAATTATATGTACATATTTTACATTACAGTTACAGTGTTATTATAATAATAATGTTTTACATTGCAGGGCAACTGCCGAGGCTGAGGGTATTATACAACAATATCAGAAAGAATCGGAGGCTTATCAGCATATACTAAGTCCTGATGGTCTTGGTTTTACTGTTGACGGATTTATATCTTACATGGGTGTCCGTGTCATCTCTTCAGCAAAGAATCCAGTCTATATCGGCCTACAAAGTCCAGCAAAATCTTCATACCAAATACCCTAGTTACCATTGCAACTTAGCATGACGTTAAGAAGAGCTCATTCAAGAAAAAATTGGTTAGAATGTGAAAATAGAGCTTTCACATTGTAACGATCATTAAAATCTGTATAAAACCTTTGAAAACAGAAAACCTCATGAAACCGTACAGTAGGCCATGTCCGATCAGAGTCCGGTTTTCAGAGTTTTTACTGTATAGGCATCTATTGTTATCTTTTCGTATATATTTCATTATAAATGGTCGAAAACGCTAAAATTTCAATCAATTGAAACCATAGTGGCAACAATGTACAGAGTATTTTGTTTTTGTGAGATATAGTTCAAATTGTTTTGTTGATTTTATGTTTTAAATCAAGATTTTTGTATGTTGACAAACGTTTGTGCAATAGGTCAAGACAAATTTATCCTTCATCGTTTTGTTTAAAAACCTTGTTATTATATTCAAGTTTACATGTATATATATTTTATTCTTAGAGTTGACTTATCTTTTATGTTATTTATGTATATATTACATATTAATTGTAAGTTGTACTTTTATTAGATGTTATTTAATGATAATATTAATTCATTAAAATAATTTACCCCACATCGTGTATCTTTTTACATATTTACTGAACAAAAAAAGAAACTTTCCCTGTGTTTAAGTAGAGATATAAGTGTTATTTTAAAAAGTCAAAATGCCAAATGAGCTACATATACTCGGGCGAACGATTCCGTGCCCGATAAAACAAATTTAAAGTAATGGATACAGTACGAGTTTTTCTTTAAAAGTGTCTTCTTACAGACGTTAGAAGACAGTTTGCTAGGATAAACACCAAATTATCCGATAAAAAAGAGGATATTGAATGAGTGTAAGTTCAATACTGAATTTATTGCACGAGTTGAATAAAATTATATTATGCGAGCCTACCGCATTTACGGAGTCGCAAAATCGGCACGAGTGTGTGATAAATTGTTTTTGTTAAGCTGTCTTCTTCACGTCTGCAAGAAGACACTTTTGAAGAAAATACGAGTAACTGTATACGACGTTTAAATATAAAGAACAGATAAATTAATAAACACATGTAATACTAAATATATCTTATTAAAATTAAGGTATGTTCTTGTTAAAAATATAAAACTATAGAAAATATATATATGGCCTAAAAGCTTTAGGCAGTGCAATGTGTGGGCAAATTGTATTTTTCGTGCACTTAATTCAATCGGACATAATTCATTAACAATATTACAATGGCTGCCCTCAATATAGAAAGACATGTGCACTTAAATCGATTATGTCGATCATCATTAACACAGACACTAAACCTGTATTTTTCGGACCTCACATTTTATTTTGGTAAGTTTCCTAATTCACATTTCACATACATGGCCTTTTTGATTTTTTTTGGCGGTGGGGGGGGGGGGTGTGGAGTTCATGTTATGAAATTGTTTTTTTTTCTATTATAAAAGAAAAGAAAGAAGTTTCAGCAGATACAATGCTAAAATCAACAGATACTAAGTTCCTGGAAATAGGCATTCAATTTATTTTATTCTTTTTCCGATAAACTGAATATTACATCTGAGTTGCGCTGGAAAATTCGTTATTACCGTCTGTCAATTTCTATGGTGTCCTGGGTGGGGCATTTAAAATATCGCCTGTTTTAGCGCGACTCTTTGAAGAATACGGAGCGCTATTGTTATCACAGGCGACGGTGTCGGCGTCACACTTTGGTGAAGTATTTACTTGCAAGTTGGTATATCCAAAACTGCTGAAGGGCTTCAAACACTTATTTAAGAGCACAATAGGATGTCACTGTCCAATGCTCATTATTCTATTATGGATTGTGACAGAACTATTGCCCATTTAACTTAGAACATTCTTCATTATCTAGCCTCTTGTTCTACTATCAAGCGCAGAGAATAGTCAAGAGCACTGCTCTTGTTAATAGATAAAATATATACATGTAACATTCTCTTTCGAAGAACTTTCGCTATAGTCACCCGTTCCGTGAATAAGCTACAATGTGAGAGTTATGGTAAATCATCTTGAAGTTTCTTACATTTTGATTCTCATGAGTTTTAACATAAATGCGTCAAATTCAACGCTGAAAGGCGTCAAAAGTTTTATTCGCTGCTTTATTTATAAAGATACAGAAGGGCGACACAAGACTTTAAGAGAAAAAAATTCGCATGTCAATAACTGTCATTTTTCTGGCCCAAGCAGGCCACCGTATATTTCAGCTGCACTAAATCCACTTGAAAGGTAACAGTTATCTTATGGACGTAAGAGGATACTTTTTGAATAGGTATGCGTGGGTATAGTCGTCTAACTCGAATTTTAACTCGTTTTGCAGGAAACCTGCTGAACGCAATTTTCACGGCAATGCACGGGCCAGTAGATTCGTCTATATTTTATGAAACTTTTGTTTTTGATGTGCCTAGAATTCCGCAAAATTTATGCGAACGTGCCATTGGCATGCTGAATGCTGGTATGACGAAGAATGCCGTCGCTAAGATTACTGTATGATCTACTTGTGCTATTTCACACCTTAGGCAACGTTTCAAGGCAACAGGGCGTACAGATTGTCAACCACGTTGTGGACGTCCACGCGTCTTGACGGGAATATTTGGAACACCCATCCGCGCAATCGCTTCCAAACTGACACAGCTACGGCTGCTAACATCCCTGGTACACATAACAACCTTCAAACCACTTGCCCCTCACTACTGTGGGTTCGAATCCCGACTGGGACTTTGAATTATTTCATGTGAGGAAGCTATCTCAGATACCCGCACGAAATAATGCACGAAAGGGCACCTGAGGTCTTCCTCCACCAATAAAGCTGGAACGTCGCCATATGACCTATACAGTCTCAGTGTGACGTAAAACCCAATAAAACTAACACACATAACAACCGTATATCTGCCCAAACTGTGCACAATCGCTTGCGCGAGGGTGTCCTACATGGACATAGACCATACGTTGGTTGTGTTTTGAGGCGACATACCACAAGCCTAAACCATACGCTGATATGTTCTATGCGCCAAGAATGTTGCCAAACAATCCTTCATGCTGAAGGTGGTTATGCCCGATATTAATTTGTGACTATTGGGCGACCCCTTCTGCATTTCAACTATCATTTCACTACTTTTGGATAAACCGTCAGTAATAATTTTTTGCACAAAGAAATCGCAATCAAATACTTTTTCAATACATATAAATCTACTTTAATCCCGATTTTCCTTTTTGTGTATATCTGCACTGCACTGAAATACAGGGGAAGTTTCTTTTTTTGTTCAGTATTATATTTGTTTTTCTTATGTCTATAATGTCATATGTTTTGAACCATAATATTTGAATTTCTTACATAGGATGGGGGGGGGGGGGGGGTTGAAGGACTCCGAAAAGGAACGATATGCAAAAGGTAAGTAAGACATGTTCTCCGAAATAAATTGAAAATCGTATTTTTGTTCTGTTCTTAGCCAGAGCGTTGCATTGCTTTTCAAGTTTGGGTTATTTTGCAATTAGAATAATTATTCTGGAAAAAACAGAATGTGCGAATTGTCTGAAACTTTGCACACAAGTTATGATTCTAGACCTATATTAAGTTGAACATTATTCTGGACAAAGAAATTTCAGTCAAAAACGTCAGTCCACGTATCAAATATCACAACTCAGTGTCGGATAACATGCATTGAAATTACATCTTCATAATTTGATTTGTTCACTTTTACGCCGATTTCGACACGGTTTTATGACAGTTGCTTAATGTGTCGGACTAGTAACCTAAGGATCTCTAGCCGCGTGAATTCAAATTCTTGCCCCTCTTTCCTTGCACAAGAATCTTTACACTAATTGCTCATTAGTCCTGGCTGGGTCTAGGAACAGTTTCGAAAGTTTCCAGATAGAAATAACAATTTTGTGCATCTGTATTACTTGTGTAAACAGTACTACCTTTTGAAAACTGGAAGTTATTTTTTGGCTCATTAATTTGAAAGCGTTATCCTTAAATATCATCTTAATAATCATGTAGTCTGCATAAATTACCATAGATTTGCATCTGGATTATATGCTGGTAGGCTATCAGTGATATACAATCGGCTTTCGGGTAAAGGTCACATGGTTAAAAAAATTCCAAAACGAGACAGAGCGTAATAGTGTCCAAAAGTCACATTTGTAGAGGGTTATGGGATTCTGTGACCAGGCTTTAAAAGATGGAGATGATATATAAGGCTGTTACAGTCAGTGCTGCAACCGTCACGCTGTCACAGTCAGTGCTGTTTCAGTCCATGCTGTAACTGTCACGCTGTTACAGTCCATGCTGTTACCATCATGTGTTACCATCACCCTGTTACAATCCATGCTGTTACAGTCGCGCTGTTATCCATGCTGTTACCGTCACGCTGTTACAGTCCATGCTGTTACCGTCACGCTGTTACAGTCATTGCTGTTACCGTCACGCTGTTAAGTCAATGCTGTTATCGTCACACTGTTACAGTCAATGCTGTTACCATCACACTGTTACAGTCAATGCTGTTATCTTCACGCTGTTACAGACAATGCTGTTACCGTCATGCTGTTACAGTCAATGCTGTTATCTTCACGCTGTTACAGTCAATGCTATTACGGTCACGCCGTTACAGTCACCCTGTTACAGTCATATTGAAAAGTTTCCAGCTTTCACAGCAGAATTAAAAGTACAAATAAGCTCCTATGTAAAACTACAAACCAGCTGACCATATGGTTCTAGGTATGTGCTGAATGATAACAAAGGCAAGTTTTTCTATAAATTTAAGTTTTATATGAATAAAATGTTCTAAAATCTATATAGAAAATATTAGAAATATTATATTTAAAAAGTAAAAATGCACAGAAATAGATCAAAACAGAAGACAGCACATAATATTAGGTCTAAGAAAAGAAATTTGATACACAGCACATATACTTAAACAATACAAGTTACAAGAAAAGAAGGATAAAATTATTACAAGCTTCAAAACTATTGCTTTTTCCCATTGAGATTTTTAAAATCAAATGCATTCAATTTCATTACCAACAAAAATTTCAAGTAATTATGCATTTATACACCATAAGGAAATGAAAAGTCCAAGAAAAATATTCCCTTTATAAATTTTGTTTTATCATATGATGATGTTAGGGTATAAATAATGTAATAATGAGAATTTCAAATATTTGTTTTTCACCAGTTCTCCAAAAATCTCTTAAAAATAATATGAGTAAGTGGATATATAAAATTATAACAAGATACAAAAATAAATAATGGATTTACAATAATACAAAAATTATACTCGTACCTTCATGTATATAAACCTATCACATAATAATTATAATACAAATGTCAATCACTGGTCATGCAGCCGAACATGTACTTAAATGCTCCATAAGTAACAAGAATAAAACATTTATGTGTTTTTTTTTGAAGCCTATTCTTACACTTTTATTGCCATATAGATAACTTTAAGGTTTTAACTGTTGGAGTATAACTCTAAGACAACTCTCTGTACATGGATTCTGGCATAATTAGGCTACAACTGTTTAATGGAAAATGCACATAAAGTAATAAAAATAAAGCATTTATGTGATGAGTTTTTTAACCTACACTTACGCTTTCATTGCCATATGATAACTTAAAGGCTTTTACTATTAGAGGATAACTCTTTGATAACTCTCTGTGCATTGTTTCTGGTACAAGATGGCTACAACAGGTAAAACAGTTTAAAGTTAATGGAAACTAAAGACCCCAGTATTTTCTGCATCTCTAACAAGTTTATGACAAATCTAATACCTGAGATATAGAAATCAAATTAACAAAAGAAAATTTAGTAGTATCATAAGTGATATATACATGTATATACAGAATATTACAAGGTTTCAGTGAGACATAGGATATATCATTAACTAGGTTTCAGTGAGATATAGGATATATCATTAAATATGTTTCAGTGAGATATAGGATATATCATTAAATAGCTTTCAGTAAGATATAGGATATATCATTAACTAGGTTTCAGTGAGATATAGGATATATCATTAACTAGGTTTCAGTGAGATATAGGATATATATCATTAACTAGGTTTCAGTGAGATATAGGATATATCATTAACTAGGTTTCAGTAAGATATAGGATATATCATTAACAAGGTTTCAGTGAGATATAAGATATATCATTAACTAGGTTTCAGTCAACATAGTATAAAGTATAAAAGACAAAAGAAAATTAATACTATAGAAAAATCACTATGAAATAATTGTCTTTCTCTATATTTAACAATGACTGTTATTTAGTGGGTGATATCAAATTTATTTCACTAAATTAAAATATGTGTATCATTATTTTACAGGCCAGCAAGACATAACCTTCAACTCCTTAAAGTTACTGACTTAAAACTAATTAGAGAAGTGCTATCGAACTTAAAATAAACAAGCACTATTCACTAATATTGGAAAGTAAGCCCAAGTGGTAATTTAATATAAATGTTGGTCTTTAATTAGAATATAATATACTGTATCAAAATATAACATGAAATTCTGACAGGTTATTTGTATGTCATGATGAAACAAATTGAAATTGAGCAAAAATCATTACATAAATGGAAGTCTGTGAAATTTCAATTAAAAAATAGATTAATATGTAACAGAAAGCTACTGTCAGGAATTTAGGACACTCAAATTTCTAGACTTAAAAGTTGTCAGTGCCTTACAGCATTCAACCATTTTGTTAAACTGAAAAATATCAAACAAGAACAGTTCTGAAAAAAAATCAAATAACAAAAAAACAAAAAAACTTTCGACGACTTACTTAATATATATATAACCATTATTTATATATATAACCACTATATAAACAAACACAAGGACTATCATAACTACAGGAGTATTTGCTATATTGAGGTTTTTGTCTGTTAAAATTTTATATATACACTAAATAATGTAAATTATGACTAACTATGAGTTAGTGCTTCATTTAGGTTTTAATTTGCACTGATATTGCATGTTATAAGACTCACGAGCTACATTCATGTTATGACAGAAAATTTCCGATTGCCAAATGAACTTTTCTTTTATCATGCACTTAGCAACATTTTAGTAGTTCTACTAACATGAAGTAAGCTAACTGAATAGAATTCTCCCATATTAAATTATGTTCTGGGATTTGAACCCCTAGACTTGATAGGCCATTATTACACCAGAGAAACTTCAGACTCAAAAGAGATGCCTTTATTTTTAAACAGTGAAGCGATAAAAATGTTGAAATTCACCTCTAATTATTACAAATTCACAAAATACAAACAAAATATACCAAATCACTCTTTGCTATTTCACAAATAAAACATTTTTTTAACCATAATTTTTTCAGTTTGAGAAATAGTTATGTCTCTTCTGATACAAGAGATCACTAATTCACATACAACAAGAAAAAAATCCAATATTTCACTAATTCACACATAACAACTGGTATTTTATCATTTATATAACACACTAAATAAAATACATTAAATAGATATCATTTTTGGTATTAATTTGTACAAAGTGATAAAATTATAGCCAGACAATAAGAAACAACAACAAGGATTTCATTTAAATACATGACATCATTCACTGGTTTGCAGGCACGGACCCACAATATTGATTTTTATTTTTGTCAAACAAAAGGGATACAGTATACAAGAAAAAAAGAGTAAAATATCAGCTGAAACTGGCTTAAAGCAGCCTACAGCTTCAAATTTTTGTTGGAAAAACCATTCTTAAGTATTTCAATAACTTTATCTTGGAAAGGTGCATCATATCACTGGTAAGCCTTCTTCAAAAAGCGTCCCCAGAGCTATTTATAGCATGCCAGTGACTCGTTTCTAAAAAAGATCGGAAAACGAATTCAAATACAATGTTCATGTATAGAGAGCAGACTGGTAGACTGGTAGATTTGATATCTCTTGGTTCATTCAAATGTCTACAGAGTATTTAGTAATTTAGACTAGGAAAACAACCCCTTAATAGATACACAAGTAAATTAAAAATAGCCACTGGAATGTGATGATTATGTTCTACCTGTATATTCAAATAGTGTCTTTCTTGCGAACTCTTTTTTTTTTTTAGTAACCTAAAATATGGAAGCTCTTTCTTGGTCTGTGAAGAAAGTTCTGATTATACAGCATAATTCATTACATTATGGAGAGAAAATCCCAAGAAAAATTTAGTAATAATGTAGTATTTTACCTTTGCATGTCTGAAATTTTATGGAAAATTTTGTGTACGGGAACTTACATCAGAAACTTCTATTTCAGATGTAGACATTCAAGACTTGCATGTTTGTAAGTCTGAAATTTGGTGAAAAATATGTAGACACTTGTATTTTTAAATGTACACCTAAAATGCACCAGAAGCCACTGATTAACATGCAGATTTTATTTTTAGTAAAGAGAAAGGTACTTTGGTTATTTTAAATTTTAGCACCCCCAAGCTGAAAATGACTAAATCCGTGCCTCGTTTTCAATGTAAAACTAATCATGTTTTTCTTTGATATATACACATCTAAAATAACAATTTATGATGTCATTTACTCCATATAAAGTAACACAGCACACATGTTAAACCGTTTTTCAAAATATTTTACTATATCATACAAAGTGATAAAAAAAATCAAATATTCATCATCATTACATTATAGACTTATATTAAAGGCACATCATGCCTCAGAAATCCATATTCTTGTAATTGTTTAGAAATTTCAAATATGTATTTAATAATTTTTTAATAATGGATTTAGAGCATATTAGATATTTAACAACTGAAGAAAGTTGTGTTGAATGTGCAGTCAGTAACATGTGATAAAGGTAGGAAAATGTAAACAAAGTAGTATTTTGACTTCCATACAAAATGCTCATTCAATATAATTATACCAACTGTCAACAGAGCAAAACATGGTTCATCTATGTGGCAAATGAGTATATTTTTTAAAGAAAAACTGTAACAAGTTACCAAAAATAGATTTTTCTTTGAAAAATGAAAACGATAGCATTTCTGAGGCATCATGGGCCTTTTAACTTGTCAAAGATATTTTCGATATTACCGGCATTCAAACTGTAGAAATAAAATTGCAGGACTAAATGCTTTATAACAACAATGTTCTATATAGTAAAAAAAGTACATCAAAAAAGTGATTGACAATTTTGGAGTGAGACATTTGTGATCAAACACTATCAGTAACTGTACATCATTATATAACTAACATTTACTAGACCTTATTTACATTGAAATTCTAAAAAAAAAAAAAGAAAAAAAAACTTCTAAAAAAAATTACCCTGATTTTTTTCATTTTATCATTTATAGTTTTGTTATCAAATTATAATAATTTTTTTTCATTTCTCTTTGTAATTATATTTTGTCTTTTCAAATCTTTAATTGTAAAAAAACCTTTTCTTTCATTTATTTAAATACGTGAAATTCTTTTGTTTCATTTAATTTCACTTTGAGCTCATATCTTTTGTACTGCCAATGCTTTTTGTATTAAAATCTTCTGTTTCTTTATCATACATAGAGCTACAAGATTTAAGCTAAGGTGGAGTAAATTGCACAATATATAAAAGAAGCAATTTTCAGTGCTAAAGCAAAAATTGATGTATTAAAGGTGCTCTCATGTTTTTTATGTATGAAGAAGGCACAAAATTTCTTTATCAGCAAAATATGAATAGTCTCCCCTTATTATTATGACTACAAACAGGGTTATTTGATACCATATTAATGAATTGCTTAAAAATTTATAATTAATTATTGTAAATTTAACAGATATTATGAAACTGTAATAAATTATTACAATTCTCTTCCCTTGAAATCAATAAAAAAGATGTTGTCACAAAAAGAATTATTTCAAATAAATTTTTGTAAAAGACTTATTTCAGTTAGAGAAAATTCAACACCGCTTATGATTTTTCAAAGAATAAAAATTTCCACACAATTTTGAAATCAACTTTAACTCCACATTGAGGTGACATTTTATGAGAATTCCAGTTAACGACAATTAAGGAGTATGGTATGAAGATTTTGCTGGACTTTGTAGGCCGATATAAACTGGATTCTTTGCTGAAGAGATGACACGAACACCCATGTAAGATATAAATCCGTCAACAGTAAAACCAAGACCATCAGGACTTAGTATCTGCTGATAAGCCTCCGATTCTTTCAGATATTGTTGTATAATACCCTCAGCCTCGGCAGTTGCCCTGCAATGTAAAACATGTACATACAATTGCCCTGTAATGTGAAACATGTATATACAGTTGACCTGTAATGTTAAATATACACATGCAGTGGCCCTGAAATGTAAAACATGTACATACAGTTGCCCTGTAATGTAATATATTTTGTGATAACTAAATGGTCTAAGACTTATCATAAAAAAAATTCCTTTTAATAAATGAAAATTATCTAAAATCTGTTTCCAAGACTCAGCAACTGATCTTTGACAAAGAAAGGGCTGATGTGTCTATCCATTCATTACATCAAACAAAGGTCTCATTTGCAAATCTATTACTTCATTCACAAGCTGGGAGAAAGGTTAGGTCATAATCAAATTTTATAACAAAATTTCCCAATTTTTACAATATTTACCTCCCTTGCCAAAAATTGGCAGCCATTTTGTAGGTTAATACTCTGCTAGACTATTCAAAATACATGACAAAAAAATATCAATTTAAACCACTAATTTATGTGAATTGAATTGTGAAATTCTTTTATACATTATAATAAGCACCATTATGTAAAAGACTTTTTATCAGTTGTCATAAAGAGGTTAGAATTATGAGATATTTTTTATGTATCACCTTGCTTTCAGAATTCTAGCATCAGAGTTGGCCCTTTCCCAAAAATTTGTGCGGTAGTATTTCCTCCCCTTTCTCTTTCGCCCCTGTGTCAAAACCTTGGGCTTCTTTAATGCAACCCGAAAATAGTTTATGTTTGGATGTAGCATTTCTTTCGTGATATAAATCATGTCTTTTTTTTTGTGTTTTGATAGACAAACAAGAAACTGGATAATTTATGATTCTTTCTAAGTATAGTAACATTAAATTCCATGCATTGATGCACCTGACCTACAACTATGATTCAAATTCCAAGTAATAAACATCCCTTATTAGTATGCAATATTCCATAAACATCCCTTACTTGTATACAATATTTTATAAACATCCCTTATTTGTATACAATATTTCATAAACATCCCTTATTTGTATATAATATTCAACAAACATACAAAATTCCAATATCAACACCCCTTATTTGCATATACAATATTCCATAAGCACCCTTTATTCGTATACAATATTCCATAAACAGCCCTAATTTGTACACAGTATTCCATAAACATTCCTTATTTGTATTCAATATACCATAAACATCCCTTATTTGTATTCAATATACCATAAACATCCCTTATTTGTATATGATATTCCATAAATATCCTTTCCTTGTATACAATATTCCATAAACATTCCTTATAAGTATTCAATATACCATAAACATCCCTTGTTTGTATAAAATATTCCATAAACATCCCTTGTTTGTATACAATATTCCATAAACATCCCTTGTTTGTATACTGCGAATTCACTTAAATTCGTGGGCATGAAATTTCGTGGTTTTATCAAAAAGGGCATTTTCGTGGATCCTTAAATTCGTGGATTTTCGTTTTCTTGTTAAAAATAATTCAGTAACCTAATGCAAAATAATCTTAAACTTAATCGCCGAACATTTTTACTTACAACATGAACATATCTTTACCTGTTTACTTGTCACACAGCGCTTGTCAATTAATTTAATCCTTGCCTCTGGGCATAAATAATATAGCACAGTTACTGCCGATAATTGACTGCAATTAACACATGACTGTATGTGACATGATATGCAATGTAATTCGCCGATGCAAACATTGCATCATTTATGCGACACCTGACAGGTTTTAACCAGCGAGTTTAAAAGTTTTCACCCTGAATTGGTCTTAACATATTTGACAGTACTACACTCAATGTCACAGTGACTGTGTAAATTTACATGCATATAAATTAATCTCGGTAAATAACACAAGTATGTGTGGATCTTGTAAAAGTCGGTGGCGTCTTTGATGTTGACGGAATAGCATTGGCACAAATACAGATTAAAATTCAAATAAACTTGATCATTTAAAACGACAAAAGAATGTACAATAAATCTGTTTTAGCGATCGTATTTTTTTTTTTATAGTTTTGTGTACTTACGACATTAATATCAAAGATTTTTTTAAAAATAAATAAGAGCAAACTGACAATTTTTATTATCCCTTATTATTGCACTGCCTGGGTTCCCATATTTACTCGATTATGTGACACAATCAAGTCCTAGCAGACTACAACAATCAAGTATGTATATGCGACATTTGTGACAGTAAATTGAAGACATATAATCGAGTTTTCTTTCAAGTTCCTTAAATATTGTAAACAGATTTAATATGTCACTAGCCTGATTATCTATCTGTATATACATCCATTTCACAAAATATCGGCCGGAAAAGAGCCGACGCATGTTTGTAATATATAGAACAAAGACTGGGTAAGAAGTATTTGTTGGGATAAAAGTTCGTGGGATCTTAAATTCGTGGATTGACCTACCCACGAAAACCACGAAAATTCGTGCCCCACGAATAATAATGATTTTACAGTATAATATTCAACAAACATACAAAATTCCTATATCAACACCCCTTATTTGCATATACAATATTCCATAAGCACCCTTTATTCATATACAATATTCCATAAACAGCCCTAATTTGTACACAGTATTCCATAAACATTCCTTATTTGTATTCAATATACCATAAACATCCCTTGTTTGTATAAAATATTCCATAAACATCCCTTATTTGTATATGATATTCCATAAATATCCTTTCCTTGTATACAATATTCCATAAACATTCCTTATAAGAATTCAATATACCATAAACATCCCTTGTTTGTATACAATATTCCATAAACATCCCTTGTTTGTATACAATATTCCATAAACAGCCCTTGTTTGTATACAATATTCCATAAACATCCCTTGTTTGTATACAATATTCCATAAACAGCCCTAATTTGTACACAGTATTCCATAAACATTCCTTATTAGTATTCAATATACCATAAACATATCTTATTTGTGTATAATATTCCATAAACACCATCACTTATTTATAAACAGTATTTCATAAACATTTATTTGGAAATAACAGTACCTGAATATCTTCACGAGCACGCTCCTTACTTCTGATTGCTGATTCGTACTCACTTGGTCTGGCAATGTTGCTCACCTTAAAATTACAAACATAAATTCATATGACAATCAAACAATAACAAATTCATTAACCTGTTTCATTTAAAATATTTTCACTTTTAAATCAGTCACATAAGCTCCCGTTTTTTGATGTGTGTGTGCTTTTTTATTTTTTTATTAAAACAATAATATACCAAGTACACTTTACAGTTCGCATCATAAAATGTCTTCAAAAATCCAGAATGTTCAAATTTACCATATTACTTGTCCAACTGTTAGTTACAAAACAGTTTCGTTCTTAATAAGGTTACTGCTTATACAGAAATAACATATCACACACACACTTATAACACAGGGGTTATTTTTCATACAATTTGCTTTGTATATCAATATAAACCCTTTGTTCTCAAAGCCTCAGAAATTTCAAACTATATCCTCCAATTTATCTTTTCATTTTATTTGTTGCTTCTTAAATCAAACTAACATGGTTTAGGTCATATAAAGGGGTTCATTTCTTTTTTGTAGAAGTTAACCATACGCTACCCTCTTTGTGTTGTTTAAGGCCCCGGAGTAAAAACACTGTACTAATTCAGTGAGATATAATTATGCAGGACTGCGTTCCACAGAAAGTCCTATGTGTATCCTAAGTCCTAGGACTTATATTGAACTATAGGACTAACTTAAGACCGTTTCAATAAATTTTCATTTTTAGTAAAAGTTTTAGACGTTTATATAAGTAATTCTCCTGAGACAAAATACAATGGCAAGTGCTTCAATCTGCAATGTTTAAAGGCTCATCTGCATCGCTATATACAGAAATTGAAGAGTCTTAACATAAGAGTCACAAGTTAGGACATTTTCTTTGAAATGAAAATCGACTCAGTTTGGTCTTCAGACATATTTTTTGACTTGGGACTTTCCATGAAATGCAACTCAGAAACCTAAGTCTGACCCCTGATGCAACATGATAGTCAGTTATAAAGATTATGATGTTTCTAAGCCTTTATCTTACGCAAGAAGTAAAATCTAGAAATATATACCTGCAGATCAGTGATGTCACAATAGAGGACAGCATACTTTTCTAAAATCTTGTCTCGCACTTTTTCCTGGAAGGCACCTCTCTCAGCTTGAAACTGTGATGTATTAAAATAACTGCAAGCTTCGTGTAGTGCGGATTCTCCTGAAAATATTGTACAAAGTTACACATCATATCATTAGATTGATTTATTTTCAGCGTTTATTTTTTGTTTTCAGTCAGGCCTTTTCCTAGCCATTTTGGGTTGAAAAAAGTACCGTAAGCCAAGTTTTTGAAATTTTGCGTCATGAAATTGCCTCAATATTGGGAAAAATATTTGATATCTTTTAAAACCACTTCATGCTCTTATGGCATAGTATTTTGAATTGTGCAAAATTGTTTATTCCAACCAATGCAAATATCATTCAAAGCATAAAAAATACATTAAAATTTGACTATGGAATATGTGGAAACATTTGTCTGATACCATATTGGATTGAACTGAAATTTGTCAGTTTTAATATTGGGAATTTCAGTTAGATTGGGATTTTTTTAGAGATTGGGGAAAAAAAGCGTATTTGCAATTGGGAATGAATATGGTAAAAATATGGACTTGTTTTGACACTGGGGAAAAACATATCAGTGATGTACTAACCAGCTGAATTAGTGCTTCTGCAGTATGAGTCAATACAAATCTACTTTTCTCCATAACTAGATGTCAACATGTTCACATCTATTTGTAAACGATTACGAAATTATTCATCTTCTTTATTTAAAAAAAAATTGGACTCTAAACGTATGCAATAAATAATTACTGAATGTTCGTGTTTGTGTGGCTCGTCTGTTTATCTTATTTATCTAAAAAAAACATAACATCAAGGGAAGTAACCCTCTAGTGTTACAGTGAAGGAGAATGTTGAAACTGCAACATCAAAAACTTAAATAAGGATTCTTGGGATAATTTCTAAAAATGCTATTCATATAAAATACCACAATTTTAGAAAGACATGTAAATCTCATAATGTACATTTATAAACCTGAAACATATTTCTTACAATATTTTCAGTCTACAAATATTTACTGTATAATTACAATGTTCCTTCTGCATGTAAGATCTTTTCCTGTTTAAAATATTATTAGACAATTTTTCATTTCCTGTATATTGTAAAACAGTTTTCATTGCCTGTATATTGTAAGACAGTTTTGATTACCTGTGTATTGTAAAACAGTTTCCATTACCTGTATATTGTAAGACAGTTTTTCATTGCCTGTATATTGTAAGACAGTTTTCATTACCTGTATATTGTAAAACAGTTTTGATTACCTGTGTATTGTAAAACAGTTTTCATTACCTGTATATTGTAAGACAGTTTTTCATTACCTGTATATTGTAAGACACTTTTTCATTACATGTATAATGTAAGATAGTTTTTCATAACCTGTATATTTTAAGACAGTTTTTCCTTACCTGTATATTGTAAGACAGTTTTTCATTACCTGTATATTATAGGACAGTTTTTCATTGCCTGTATATTGTAAGACAGTTTTTGATTACCTGTATATTGTAAGACAGTTTTTTCATTACCTGTATTTTGTTTGACAGTTTTTCATTACCTGTATATTGTAAGACAGTTTTTCATTACCTATATATTGTAAGACAGTTTTTTCATTACCTATATATTGTAAGACACTTTTTCATTACCTGTATATTGTAAGACAGTTTTTCCTTACCTGTATATTATAGGACAGTTTTTCATTACCTGTATATTGTAAGACAGTTTTTTCATTACCTGTATTTTGTTTGACAGTTTTTCATTACCTGTATATTGTAAGACAGTTTTTCCTTACCTGTATGTTATAGGACAGTTTTTCATTACCTATATATTGTAAGACACTTTTTCATTACCTGTATATTGTAAGACAGTTTTTCCTTACCTGTATATTATAGGACAGTTTTTCATTACCTGTATATTGTAAGACAGTTTTTTATTACCTGTATATTGTAAGACAGTTTTTTATTTTGTTTGACAGTTTTTCATAACCTGTATATTGTAAGACAGTTTTTCATTACCTGTATATTGTAAGACAGTTTTTCATTACCTGTATATTGTAAGACAGTTTTTCATTACCTGTATATTGTAAGACAGTTTTTCATTACCTGTATATTGTAAGACAGTTTTTCATTACCTGTATATTATAAGACAGTTTTTTATTACCTGTATATTATAAGACAGTTTTTTATTACCTGTATATTGTAAGACAGTTTTATAGCCATCATAATCTTTGAAGTTCATCACAATGTCATAGAGTTTAGGAGCTTTAGCTTTATACTGGTATGTTACATCTAATGTGATTATCACACCATCAGCATTTAAACACTGAAAAACATGTATATAAAAAAATATAATGTCTCTACTTCTCGTTAAACTTTACACTGCTATAAAATGTATGTAATGCCTTGCCATGCTGCTTATTGCACTATTTGGACTATTCTAATTATTTTGAGTGTGTTGTTAAAGAATAAAGCAAGGTTCAAGTTCAGATGTGCAGTTATATAATCACAAAGACTGATAATGTGTATAATTTATTACATTTAAATGATAATACATCAGATAAACCATGAATTATTGCAAAAATGTAATACTTAAGAAATACATATCAATTTGCATGTACATGTATTGTAGAATAATGCACAGTTCGAGTTCAAATGCGTAGGAATATAATCACGAAGACTGATAGGCCATAGTGATTAATAACAAAGCATTTTAATGATGAACCATGCCTTATAATACTATAATGTAAGCAAAATTAATATCTATTTCCAGTCCAACATGCTAATATAAAAGAATTAATAAAGATGTGTTGAACTACATTAGCATAGAAATAATTTTCCTGACATCATTTGGTTTATTCACATCATATAATTATTTATCTGATGTCATATGACGTGAGCATTCTTTTCTTATGCTGTGCATATATCGTGTAATAATGCACTTGATTGCCCTATCTGTTTAATATGGGAATAGTGTGAAGCATGTTAAAATATCTATTTTAACATGCCCATAGAAATAGAATTTATAAAAGTTATGCTGAACTGCATTGAGCAAAAGAAGTAATTTTCATTACATCATTTGATATAATGATGTCAAACCTGATGTTACTTGATTTATGCATGTGAACATTTCATTCTTATTCTGCATGTTAAACTGTTATTTTCACATATTTCAAAAAAAATAAATAATTCCAAAATCAAATCTTATTACAATTGTAACTTGGATACACTCCACCATCTTAATGCAGTAATGACTTAACTCCTGTTTCTAAATACAGAGTTAACTTGTTACTACACTGAGGTGATAATTAATGAATTATCATTATTATAATTTAACAGGATGTTATTAAGTGATAGTTATCAAACAGACACACGTACAGATCCCATCAGTAAATTTAATAACTTCCTTACAGGAACAACTATCATTACAATGATCGATTGATTGTGATATGATCGCAAAAGTGTTGTAAGCCCTTCTTTATTTCATGTAAGTAACTGCAATTTTGCATTCAAACCTCAAATTGATAATTCATTCACAGGAGAGTAAACAAATATACAAGGGATATAATTCGAGGGTTGATCGCAAAACTGTTCTAAGTCCTACTTTATTTCATTTAAGTTACTGCAGTTTTGTGGTCACCCCCCCTTGATATATTTTTCATTCTACTTGATGATTGTTATTAAAATGGAAAACAACAACGGCAATTTTTTACAGTATGACTTAAGATGAGTATTTAAGAAAAATATTCCTTTATATCTTTAAATTGTCATCTTAGTACATGCTGTTGACAATAACACCCAATGTCAATGTAAATGAATAAATATCATCCCAAATCCAAAATTTTGTAAGTGAGAAGTCTTTCATTTATTAAAATTTTGGGAAAACCATGAACAACTTACCCTTAAATCATTGAATGTAAGTGTTTTATAAACACTTGGGAAGATGATAAAATCAAAGCCAGGAGAACCATTGTGAAGGCCCTCGCCTTTTGCTTCTTTGTCCAGATTTTTGTTGATAGTGTCATAGGCAAGACCAACTAAAATAGAGATATAATGTTACAGTATGTAATTACATAGCCCTGCTCTCTCCAGCCATTGTAATAAGTGACAAGTCATTAACTTAAATGTATCTTTAAGTAAATGTACATTATGTACTTGGTATAGATGTAATATACAGTATAATTAATATCCTTTATAGGTCATGTTTAAAGCAGCATGCCTCCAGATTCAGGCTTATCGTCATGAGCATTTTGAAAATGTAGTTAAAAGTAAAATATTGTGAAGCGAACAAATTTATTACTTTACACTTTGCAAACAGCACTTACAATCAAAGTTATTCACAAAAAAGGGGTCAAAATATGAAAAAATAGCCCTTACTGTGTTAGTTAATATAGAACTATATAGAAATATAGATGTAGTGATAAATACAGAAAATAACAGTAATTTTTTTGCACATAAGTAAATTATTATTTGAATCTTTTTTTACTTTTCTAAAAATCTTAAGACATTTTTCTCAAGTTTTATTTTCTTGAAATAGTTTGGCTTCCATGTATCTGGAGGCATGCTGCTTTAACATTGGACCTTTCTATTTACTTTGGTCCTTACTTTGATCAGAAGAGACTTACACTTTCTTTAGTCCAAAAAACTAACTTACCGGTACTTTGGTTACAAGATACTTACACTTATGTCTTCAGTTTAAGTTCATACTCAGAAGAGACTAATACATTGTATTTATCTTTCTGTATATATCAGATAAGATTAAAACTTACTTTTGTGAGAAAAAACTAACAACCACCACTCTAGATGAGATTTAAACCTTCTTTAGTCAATGTAGTCTTGAACTTGCTTTATCCTAAAGAGACTAACACTAACTATTTTCAGGTAAGGCTAATACTTACCTTGGTCAGAACAGACTTACACTTACTATGTTCAGATACTGCTAATTCTTGCCTTGGCCAATTAAGACTCATATCTACTTTGGTCAGAGGTCAAAACTACTAAGGCAAGTTTACTGCTTAATTTGACTAATTTGTTCAGATAAAACTAAAAGAAACTAATTTGTTCAGATAAGACTAATATAAACTTGGAACTTGAGAGAGGTAAGACTAAGTTACTTACTTTGGTCAGATGAGAGTTTTTTCAGGGATGTTGAGACAAGAACTATGATCATGATAACAATGACAACAGCAAACACTAGACCAGCTATCACCTTTGGATTTGCCATCTTAACTTAGGTACTTTACTTATACAGCAGACTGAAATGAAAAATCACATCAATATTACAATTTATTTACATTTTGGACGATTTGTTTTGGTCACAAAGACACTTTTGTGGTCAATATATCAACTATAAGTGCAATGATTATGTAAATAATGTTATATAAATATTTATACAAATACTTACAACTTCAAATTTCCATGCAATTTCATGATAATAGAAGGTTTATCATAATACACAGGTAAGTATAGTACATATAAATATAATGGATGCTTTAAATGCTTCAAATACTAAATAAAAGCAGGGCTGGCAAAATCTAATTTTGACTTGTCCGTTTTTTTCTGAAGGATTTCTAACTTGTTCAAATCATCTTTATATAGTAAACTTTTGAAAATTCCTACTTGTCCATACAGCCTCATGCTGCCTGTGGGACAATCTGTGCAAAATGGACAATTGATTTTGCTGCCAACTTGGGTTACTTTTTTGATATTAGATCTTCAAAATTGAAATTAAAAGCACACCTTGTGGAAAATGTAATACTCTTACATAGATCAATTACATAATTCAAAATTGAAAAAAAAATTTGAATATAAAAATAATCAAACATACTAAGAACTTAATTGGAAATTAATATTTAGGGCAATTTTTAGTCTGATTTGTGTAAAAGATCTTGAACACTGTTCATTTTTGGGTTGTTTTGAAGTATCAAAATTCTGGCAAATTAGTGTCTGTCAGCGAATGATTTGAACATTTGAATCAAGTTTATATTGACTGGTATAGACCAACATCCAATTGTATAAAAATCTGGAAAAAAATATTTGATCAGTAGAGCCCATTAACATATTGAACCAAGTATTAACTACTACAGAGCTTTTGATGTACATATAATTAATACTAATATATAAAATTACTGAAAGTAAACATTGTAAATACTAGACAGTCATGGCATATTTGTAGAATCAAATTGATGTATGACAAATGTGTAAGGTCTGAGAGCATTTTTATGAAATTACTTATAACTAATGGCAGTGATATTTTTTTCAATTTTCAAAACAACCTGTGACTTTCCGAAGGGGAAAATATATGACGATAAATCCGAAAAGGGGGAAAACTTGGAATGAAATTCCAACAAATGCGAGTGGAACTTCATGAATAACCATGGTTTTATATACAGCAAATCGATTAATCCATTAATCAAACTGGCGAGCCTCATATATATTTATTCCTGAGAAGTTTCATGAAAATTGGACAAACTGATTAGAATCTCAATAATCAAAGAACTTAAAAGAAGGTGTTATAAAATGTCAGAATGCATGAATTAGATAAAGCTTCGTGACTCTATGTCATACTATGCTTTTGTACTGACCAGAGGAATTAACTGCTGTATATTGTTTATATTTTCGATAAACAAAGGTTTATGCACTTCGAGTGTTGTAGTATTTCCTGTTAACACTCACAAATTTGATTTTCCCTCAATGTCATACCAGCCAGTGTTATAACCAAGTAACTTTTAACAAGTTTCAAATACTATAACTATTACTTATCCTGTTTATGAATTTGTAACCCATGTTAACAGCGCATACCAAAATGAGCGACCATACTTGTGTCAGCAGAATTCTGCATGATCGACAGGTTTTCACAGTTCAGTACTTACTTTAAAAATTTTCAATAAAATGATGAAGAAATCCATCTAAGATAATAAGAAGGGTAAGGCAGTGTAAGAAATTAGGATTTGAATCCACTAGGCTGGTCGGACTACCAGATTGAAATATTCACTAGCTAGCCCAAAAGACATTTCACTAGCACGATTCATTTGTTCAAAACAGTTGTTTATATTGCCTCTGAAAATACAGTAGCCTGGTCGGGCTTGTTACTGTGAAAAGGAGAAATTTAGTAGTCAGGGGCTATAGGACTACTGATAATTTCGAACACTGGGGTAAGGCCTAAGATTTTTGCAAGCAGATATACATGTACAATGTAGCCTAATTAATTTGGAGTGAACGGTTTGACCCATTTTACAAACTTTTTTTTTTATACTGTCAAACCGTTACTTATTTATTGTATACTGTAAGTACCTAATCTCATACCCAACCTATTATCTAACCTTTCATTCATGAGCTGTTATGTAATTACAATTTTACTAGAAATGACTATGATGTCCTCAACTTGTGTGCATTAAAGCTTAGATTCTGACAGACATGTCTGCTGCTGTTAAATTAATAGTGCATAGTAAGGAATATTTACATTAAAAATCTTATTACTTAGCATAATTTCATACAAATTGCAATTTGCTATTACTTTTGTAAGTCCTGTAAATACACCATTAACTATTTGTAAAAATGAATATTAGAGACAGCAATATCTTAAAGCAGGTACCTGCATCCTTTAGAGTACTTCAATGTCATGTGATATTCATATGACAATCACTTCATTGGCTACACTAAACAGTAGAATTTTAGAGATACTTGAAGGGGTTTGAGATTAGGTTCTTTCTTTTAATTAAGAGGCCGTGTCAGTTTTACAAAAGAGGGTTGTGCTTTTCCAAGATGGAAATAGAGCTTTTTTAATTGTTGAATTTCAGTCAAGTTTTACAGAAATGTTACATAAAGAGTAAAATGTACATAATTATGTAAAGAATTTTCATAAAGATACATTCTTATTTATACTAAAAGTCCTCTTGAATGCTTAGAGGTTTGAGAACTGGTTTGTTGACGATATAATTAAACCATAAGATAAAAAAAATAATTAAAACTTACCGAGTCAATTTAACATCAACTTTATACACTGTTATATGCATGCAAAGCTGTCAGTCTGTTTCTTTCTTTCTAACAAAAAGAATCATTTATAAAAATATTTCAAAATCTAATCAATGACATTTTGCAATTCAATATTCAGGTTGTCTACTTTAAGACTTTACTAAACATACACATATTTGTACATGTACTGTAGCTAGTAGATATTGCAAAATACACAAAAAAATATTCAATCAACAAATTTACAATTTATAAACCCTCTCCAGTGGAATAAGTAATAAAGTATTCTGTAGATGGAATTTGTATAAAATACAACTCCTTTATAATAAACGCATACTTTGTTGAAATCAATGAATCTTTACCTAAAATGGAAAAAAAATCACACAGCAAATCGTATCCTTCCTTAATTGTTTACACAAATCAAGTTTTTGTTGATTTATGTAAAGGCAAATTCAATTGGACATTTACGTTTTATATTTGCATTCTAAACCAATCAGATAAGAGAAACTAAATGTCGGTAGGCGACGTAACAAATATGGCGGAAGGTGCAAGCGAGAAAAGAAAACATGAAACTGAAAAATCCAAAAATGATGAAAATCCAAAGAAGAAATTTGCTGGTCACTGGAGTCAGGGCCTTTTATCTTCAATGGACGACCCAGAACTCATTGTAGAAAAAGATGACAAAATGACTATAATAAAAGACAAATACCCAAAGGTTTGAAACTTGCGTTTTGTACTCAAAATATTTCGAATTCTTTGCCAAAATTTTTGATTGTATACATAGAAAAATGGAACAAAAAGTTTTTTAAATTATGTTGATAATTTTCTATGTTGTTTATATGATAATATATGTTATAATTTACCTAAAAATGTAGTAGACTCCACAAATGTTCATCTGTTCATTGAGAAGGTGCTATAGCTCACATGGTTATGAGAGCTATGTCTGTTACTCCTCAGGCCCGTGTTCAATCCTGGATAACACCCTTTGGATTTTTCAGAGACACTTTCAGTGTTTCCCACCTACCTAGAGGTGTACAGGTAATCCACGCATGTATCAGTGCTATAAACTGGGCATTTAAATGAATCTACATGTAGTGGTCTACTCATTAAGAGCTAGGGACTGGTTCTCGGTTTCCCTTGTATCTCATAGCTGTCTCTTAAGTCTAGAGTCATGTCTACGTCCCTGTGAGGGGTTTGACATTAATGGAAGATAGATGAATTTAAAGTCAAGCTGGATCAACACTGGACCGAAGAAGTAACATATAAAATTTAAAATGTTAACTATAGCATTTTGCTATAAATATACAGCAGTGTAAACTTAAAGCTTTATATGTGTGCATATAAAGATATGTAATAGTGATGAGACGAACATGTAGAGGCAAAAGAAGAGGGGTTTAAAAAGGCCTTAGCCATTGCATAGAAGCCCAGAATCATCCTACTGAGATAATCCTGTACAGAGATGATAAGATTTATGAATGCCTTTTTTAACCCATTACGTTATATACACGCCTTTTAACGTCTTTTTCACCCCCCCCCCCCTTTTTGTTGTCTCAAATGGTGAAAAAATGCCTTATTTAGGCCCCCAACACTTGTTTTTGTTTGAGAAATGTTGTTAAAAAAAGTGACCTCTTTTTCGGCGCGGCCCCCCTACCAATAGATACATCGGGGTTGTCAGAAGGGGGATGTGCCCCCTTCTGTTTGGGGGGTTTGAAGGGGGGCGGAGTCCCCCTCATAGCCAAGAAAATTTTGGACTTGTGAGAGGCTATAAATGACCCCAGACTGATCATAAGGTAACGTGTAAGCAACGCTTAAAAGCATTTGACTCTATCTCAATCCATTGAGAAGTTGCAGCACTTTGAAATCAATTTTGATGGAAAAAATCAATGCAAAATAGTGATTTTTGGCAATTTTGAGATGTCCCCTCGTTGCCATGGTAACAGAAAATTTAAGCCTGAGCATGTTGTTGCAAGGGCAATGGTCCAGTCAACATTTGTGCCAAGTTTGATTAGTGTTGAAGCAGTTTTTATAGTATTATAGCAATTGAACTTGTAACGGGAGACTTTTCAATGAAAACAGCCATTTTTCACAAAATGCTAATGAAGTAATGGGTTAATGAAAAACATTAAAAAATCTACAAAACAACAATTTTTCTTCAAATTTATATGACAGGCCATGTTTAAACATAAAAAAACGCGATTTAGGGTAATTTCAAGTATTTTCATCATTTTCTGTTAACCCATTACGTTATATACACACCTTTTAACGCCTTTTTCACCCCCCCCCCCCCACACACACACACAAAATGCTCATGAAGTAATGGGTTAAAGCAATTTTCTATGAAATAATTTGTTTCTTCAGAATAACTTTTGAAAGGTTTCAGTAATTGTGTTTACAAATGTATATTCGGCATGCAAGTACTTGTATGTTAAATCAAAACACAAATTATGTTTGATTTTTTACTGCAATCAACTTATACTTGCTAGAGTTATGCCTCTTATTCAGTAAATTGTCTGTGAAATTATTTGTTACCACAGAATTACTTTTAAAAATTTCACTGAATATGTTGATATATAGCATGTAGCATGCAATTATGTAATATCAAAACATAATTCAAGTTGATTTTCTCTGAAATAAGTTTATTACAAATTTGATATAATAATGTAACTAACTATTACTTATAATGTAACAGACCTTTTATTATCTTGTAAATACCTAAAAATAAGGGGATACATTAGTTTTTACATTTAAAGCAAAAATGCTCATTAGTGCCATTTACAACAATAAATTTACTATCTATCTTTAAATAAGACACATTTTTGTGTATGATACATCTTTGAATATTTGCTTCAGTTGTATATTGCCCTGTGAGTTCTTGTAGTTCTTTGTAGCCTTATTTGTACTAAATTGCACTAATTTGACCTTATAATGACCTTAAATTGATTTTGTTTACCTACAATTTACAGGCAAAGTATCATTTCTTGGTGATGCCTAAAGAGACTATCCCAAACCTGAAAAGTTTAAAACCGGATCACTTGGACTTGCTGAAACAATTTGAAGAGAAAGGGAGAGCACTTGCCAAGAAGTAAGATATTTTCTATATAATTCTTGTATGGTAAATGTACATGTATATCTATTTTTTGTTTGTTTAAGATTATTGTGATTGTTTTAATGAAAGAATGCTGATGTAAACTTTTACCCACAATTAATCATATCGTATTAACAAAATTATATCAGTCAGTGTTGCATCTAGAATTTCAAAATTATGGGGGATCGTCCCCCACTCAATTGAAAAATGTGGGGGATTTGAAAAAAATGTGGGGGACAAGCATTAATTTTACCAACAATGGTTGGCTGCTACACGCTATTTAGTTCGTGTTTCAGTCATTACCGCGAGTGAAAACAAAAATAGCTGAAGCATTCAAAATACGATGAAGATTAACTAAATTAAGTTGAAAAGATCGTTTGATGCGCGACTTGGCGGTCATTGACTTCATTAAAATGCGCGATCTGTAAAATATATGCGTGAATCGCACAATCGCGCGGCCTAGATGTAACAATGATCAGTATCTGAGTCTTTATTGAATTATATCTAAGCATTTTACAAATTTATGTACAATCAACCTGAATTTGTTTATTACAGCAAAGGTATATACAAGTACAAGATAATCCTTAACATAATTTCTTATAGGGACTTCACTGAGGTTTTATGACATGGCGGAGATTGAAAATATTTTTCCAAGTTTTATGTACCAATTGTTTTATGTACAATAACTTGTGTGCAAAGTGTGTGCTCATTCCTTCATCTTTTTTTCCAAGAAAACTCTTTTTGTGTGTGAAAAAATAGCCCCAAATATAAAAAGCGTTACAACCCTTTTCTTTCAAATTTGGTTTATAATTAATTGTATATAAAGTTGAGTTTCATTTTCTTTTATTCTGCATATATTTGGTTGTTATCCTTTCTTGATTTTTCAGTTTTTAGTGCTTCACATGATATTTGTAAGATTTTCAAATTTTATGTTTTTATGCCTTTAGACCTCTGTGGATTTTCTTTAACATGATGCTGATTATTCCCCTGTTATCTGTTATCTTTTCAGGACGGATGCTAAACTGAAGTTTAGATTTGGATACCATGCTGTACCTAGTATGAGGTATGTCTTAGATATTAAATAATGTTGATATGATAATAATTATAAGATCATCCAATTTTTTCAGGAGGATGTATATAAGTAATTTGACAAATTTATGAATATAAGGCTTTATTACATGCTTTTCATTGGTTTATAGAAATATATCACTGATATAAAACTGATATAAAAAATTATTATAATATATAACTTTGATAATTTCACTGTTTTGAATTTAAGCCCCTTACGTTGTTTCAGTGAAATACCAGCGTGCATTGTACTGGGTACCAACTTACTGTATTATTATTTGGCGCGCTTTTCATTCAGTAATAGGTTTAATGTCTTTTTAAAAGGTTTCTTTGCATACAATAAAAAGAAAATTTGTTTAGTTTAATGTAAGATCGAAATATATTTCACCTTGTGAACACCAAAAGTTCATATTTCACTTGTGGCTGCGCCACTCGTGAAATATACCTTTTGGTGCTCACTCAGTGAAATATATTCCAATCTGACACTGAACTAAACAAATATCCTCTATATAAATCATCTAAGTATGGAGTATTAAAAATTTGGAATATCTTCTTTGAAAAGCACATAGATGCCAGGTCTTGTCTAATTTTATTATAAAATAGAATAAAATGAATATATCTGTGAGAAATTTCTTTATGCCCTTATTTTGGTGAAATTTACAATTAATATAAATGTTGTGCTAAATGTAGAATTTTACTTCATGTTATGACTTAGAATAGATTTAGGAAATAAATATCAATTTTGAGTGCATTGTTGAAGAAAAATGCATGTTTCGAGTTTAAACGCGCAGGAATATAATCAGTTCGATAGGCCTGAATGTTTAATAACAAAGTATTTGAACAATAAACCATGAATTATTATACTACTATGCAAGAATATAATGAATATCTGGTATTTAAAATTGAGAATGGATAAAAATGTTTTGAACTACATTAAGGATGGAAGTAATTTTCCTGACATCAATTGGTTTATTTACATCATATATAACATCATATGACATGTAAGCATTTGTTTTTTATGCTGTACATATATCATTGTATATCGTGTGATAGTGCATTCCTATCTGTTTAATGGGGAATGGTGTGAAGCGTGTCAGAATGTATGAATTAACAAAAATCAAAATAACAAAATCTCTCATCCGGTTATTTTATTTTAGACTGCTAAGAAGGTTGGTCATTGATATAACTTTCTTTGATCCTAGCTTTTTCATACTTAATAAACTTACATAAGATTGTCCATTTTTTTTCAATTTAGACCAAATTATTTATCATTTATATGGAAAATTTTCAAAATATATTCTGACCGAATAGACCATGATCATTTCGCACAATTTGGCACGGGTAGAATCAACTGCAGTTTACAGGCTGAGTGTTAATTACACTTGTAATGAGTAACATAAAATTTGTTGATTAGCTTTAAGGTCAAATGTTATAAAAGTTTTGTTTCTTGTTATTTTTTACAATAATATTTCAGCCACTTACATATGCATGTGATCAGCCAAGATTTTAACAGTCCCAGCCTGAAGACCAAAAAACACTGGAATTCTTTCACTTCAGAATACTTTGTAGACTCTCATGGTAAGTTTTCCTTTTAATGATGCAAGGGTTGCTAACAATTCGCTGTTACCCTGAGAGACGTGTTATTTTTTTAAAATTATATGAACCCACATTTTAATGTAATTTTTTACCGCTATACATAATTACTCTGAGAACCAATCATAATTGATTGCAGCCAGGGGAGAGAATTAGAACTTTATGTTTCCTATATAGTTTATATAGATTATTTACCCCTGGGTAATATTGCCTGGTGATATTCATTTCCAGGATAACACCTGTGACGTCACATTAGGGTATATTGTAAAAAGTTTACATGAGGTATAATTAATAGTATTGTCTCTTACATGTTTAACAAATGTTTATAAACTTCATATACTTTATAATAACGGAACTTTGCATACTGTAATCAGTAAATCATCTTCTCTATATTGTTGTGCTATAATGTATTTTATATAATTTGATGTGTCAATTTTAGCTTACCTAGTTTATATGTTAGTTATTTGATAAAGAACTTATTTTTCAGAAGTTATAAAAATGTTAGAGAAAGATGGGAAGGTTCACTTTGATGTCAAGGATTCCAAAACATTGTTGGAACAGGAGTTAAGGTAATTTGACTTGAGTTTGAATAGTTTAAGCATGTAGATATGAAGCTTTCTGGTGATAAAATGGTTAGTTATAAGTAAATAGGACTTATAGTTGTTAGTTTAAGCGAGTTAAGATATATATGAGTCACAGATACAGATGATAGGTAGTTCAAGTTCTGGTGCATATTATACAGGCTTTCTGGTTGTATAATTTTTAGCTCGACTATTCGATAAGAATAAGTAGAGCTATTGCAGTCACCCGAGCGTCGGCGTCCGCGTCCGCGTCGGCGTAACCACTTATGTTAAAGTTTTTGTAATAGTTCAAATATTTTCAAAGTCCATAGACATATGGCTTTGAAACTTTGCACACTTGTTCACCATCATGACCCCAACCTGTAGACAGGAGGAGGTAACTCTATCAAGCATTTTTGACAGAATTATGCCCCTTTTTCGACTTAGAATTTACGTTAAAGTTTTGTAATAGTTCAAATATTTTCAAAGTCCATTGACATATGGCTTTGAAACTTTGCACACTTGTTCAACATCATGACCCCAACCTGTAAACAGGAGGAGGTAACTCTATCAAGCATTTTGACAGAATAATGCCCCTTTTTCGACTTAGAATTTGCGTTAAAGTTTTTGTAATAGTTCAAATATTTTCAAAGTCCATTGACATATGGCTTTGAAACTTTACACACTTGTTCACCATCATGACCCCAACCTGGAAACAGGAGGAGGTAACTCTATCAAGCATTTTGACAGAATTATGCCCCTTTTTCGACTTAGAATTTACGTTAAAGTTTTTGTAATAGTTCAAATATTTTCAAAGTCCATTGACATATGGCTTTGAAACTTTGCACACTTGTTCACCATCATGACTCCAACCTGTAAACAGGAGGAGGTAACTCTATCAAGCATTTTGACAGAATTATGCCCCTTTTGCAACTTAGAATTTACGTTAAAGTTTTTGTAATAGTTCAAATATTTTCAAAGTCCATTGACATATGGCTTTGAAACTTTGCACACTTGTTCACCATCATGGCCCCAACCTGTAAACAGGAGGAGGTAACTCTATCAAGCATTTTTTTTACTATCAAGCACTTAGAATAGTCGAGCGTTGCTGTCCTACCGACAGCTCTTGTTGGCTAAGCTATGGTGCTTGAATAAAAAAAAATTTTGGCCTGTTAAGGATTTTGTTTTTCCTGCTACATAGTAGCTACAACATGCTACAAAGTTGTCCTGACATGCAGGCGACACATGTGATCACTGATCGCTGTTGTCGATTATTTTAACTACAATACCTGTAGTTATCATCATGTAGAGTTTTACAATAATTTAACTTCATCTTGAGCATGCTGCTTAATGTTCTTTATAATACTGCAAGTTTATAATGTTGCTTTTCATTGGTTAATTACAACATTTAAATAGTTTTATACACACAGCTGCTGTCAATTTATGAAGAAATCATTTTTTTTCCTCTAAAAAGTAGGTTTTCTACATTATATATTCGTCATTAAGATTTTTGACAGGTTATATGGCCGTATACAAACGATTGTTTCAAATATAACCTTTGCCTAGTGACTCCGGTTATATAATTATACACATGTAAAAACAACTGTTTATATAGGGCCATATAACCTGTACTAATAATATTAACTAATATTTACAACATTAATTTCAGATGTCATGTGTGCAAGAAACAACAGAAGAATATGCCTACACTAAAGGAGCATATAAAACTTCATGACTATACTATAGACTGAGTGTTGTGTACAGATAAACTGGTTATCTTTCTCGACATCTGGTTCTCTAACAGATCTGTGATGACAACATCTACATTCACAACTTGTTTTGGCTAGAGTTAAAGTTTAAGACTACTGACCTACCCAATGTGGATTGGGATTTCAACTGGCACAGCCTCGAACTTCACTGTATGTGTGTACAGTTAAAATAAAAAGCAGTACTCATTAGATGACTGTGCTCCAGTTACACAGATGTATTAAGATCTAACGTTAGAGCAATCTGTACAAAATAAAATGTTGTAACTCATTTTGAAATTAAACTTTGCTCAAATTTGAAATTACAAAATATTGATAATTCTTACACAGTCTCTTTGTAAATATAAGGTAAACTTGTTTTGATGTCACCCAAAGTAGATATGTAATGTCTTAAATTCAACACACTTTGTATGGTCACAATATGAATATGGTATATAGTGTATTGCAATTTATTTTTAAGAAAAGACCATCTTTACTAGGGAATGCAGCTTCCCGCACATAGTTTATTCATTCTTTTATTCAAATTATCAAATTAAACATATCATATAAATCAATAAATTTCTGTGATTAAAATATTTCACTCAAGGATGAGCATGAGTATATCTTTAAATAATAGCAGAATAAAAGTGCATAAAATTCAAAAAGTTTTATTTTAGAGAGATAGACATACATGTATAAATGAGCTGTCATGGGAGAGTAACTTTTAATCAGATGATTACTTGTCAAGAATTATTTGTGTGTTAGCATGTAGCTCGTACATTTGTGTATTTCTTACATGCAGTTTAATATGCAATTCTTGAACTGAGAAGTAGAGCTGTCATTGAGTCAGTGCAAAGCATATTGACGATACATTGATATCGATGACAAATATCAACGATACACTGATATATCGATAATTTCTCCTTATTTCTTGTTTGTAATTCACTTTCATTCATGTTTAAATGATTATAGTAAAAATCATGTTCTGTTCATACAAATATGTTGTGTCCTGTTTATAAATGTCCTTTGCATGATTTTTTTTCTTACCATTTTTCGTCATCACTGCTATGAAATGTGTTCATTTTTATGTAATAACAGCTTAGTATTTGACATGGCCACCTGCTTTTGTGTAAGTTTTGGGTGAATTTTATTTTTTTTAATAATTTATTGATATTGAAATAGTAATCAAATTTATTAATTTTTTCAAATGTGTATTGATTATTGATCAACAAAAAAAAAATCAATATCAATGACAGCTCTATTGAGAAGTAATCCAGAATCATTATCACCAATTTGGTTTAAGTTTGACTGCCATATCTGCTGTTACTCTGTTAACTTTGGACTGATACCGACACATTTTGAAAATGAGTCACTAAAAATTTTGAGAGTTATGGAAATTATGCATAAAATTTTCAACAAAAAATGTTATACAGTATTCTTATCAGGCATTGCATTTCGTAAAATCTTGTTTAAAAAGCATTTTTAGAATAAATGCAACCAATCTGAAATCAAGCTGTCTTCACATTTTACCAGACATATTTTTGTAGGGGGAAAAAGACCTCAGGTTAAATGTTTTTTAAAGAAATAAAATGTCAAAATCTTCAAATTTTTCATTTTGGTTTTTAATAAAGAATTCTCTGAAGATATTGTGGGCTGGGGAAAGAGCTGATAGTGAAAAAATTACAAACATTTTATTTTAACATTTTATTTACAATTAAACAAAGAAATGGTTGGACAAACCAATTAGCATGCAATAATTGGAGTATTATGTTGGAATTTTCCAGAAGATAAAATTTAATGTTACATAAACAATAACAACATTGTGAAATATAGATCTTTCCTGTGTCTTGAAAAATGTATGGAGAATGTTTTATCATTGTATGATTTATCACATACACATGCCGATTTTGCGACCCGTAAAAATGGTATTGCACTGTTGTCCATATATTTTGATGTGACTTCATTTGCGTTAGACAAACATAGTGTGAAGACTTGCTAAATATTAGCTTTTACATTATAGGCGCGTCAATGAAAAATGACTCTTATTTCACTTTAAACATTGTATTTTAGTTATGTGATAAATAGAATATTATATTCGTGTAGGTTCATTACTGAATTTATTGAACTTGTTGAATAAAATAATATTGTTTTTGAGACTCACGTATTATAATTTTTCAACTTGTTTAATAAATTTAGTATTGAACCTACAGTCATTCAATATTCTCTATATACAGGTATTATTATATTGTGGAGAAGAAGATGTAATATTAATACTCTTATTATTTCCTTTTTTAAAGAAGACTATTTCATTTTTTTTTTGTTTCATTTAGTATGATTTACTGACCTTACACAGTTTACGTAAACATAATTCAATAGTGAACAATTTGTGCAAACATAATTCAATGGTGAAATGCAAAATGAAAAAAAAAAAAAAAATGAAATAATTATGAAAAAAAAAAAAATGTAACATTGCATTGTACTGCATGTTTAAATAATAAATTAATATAGGAATAATATGCTATATGGTAGCCCTTACTTATCGTACACATTGTGACATAGTATATATGATTTACTGTAAGTGAAATAATTATATATGTGGTATATATGAGATATAAATTTCAAAGGCTATGATTATAAACAATTTCTTATTAAATGTACTCAAAATCATGCTAAAAACACCAGTGGGTGTTATGTCTGAGGAAGGAAAATATTACGGTCTATCATGGACACAATTTAAATTTAATTAAATATAGCCGACAATGAAACTTAATATTATGTCATTTTGTATGATTGTGTCATTATGTATTTGATTTGTCTGTTTCTGACAGTTCAATCATTACTCTAAAATAGGCCTATTAAATTGTCAATCAAATGTAACTTTGAATAAACCCAAAGGTTTTGGAAAGTACTCTTCCAATTTTAAATTTTACTTAACTTATCTAGAAGCACTTGTAAGACAGGAATCATTTTACTTTCATACACCTTTTTAAAGTGACATGCCTGTGGAAGGGTATCTACTGAGTGAACAGGTGAAAGTCCAAAAAAAGTTTACATTTTACCACAATTGTTTATTTCAGATTAATGATAAATAACTTGTGTAGCCCAAGGAAATACCAGTAAATATCAATGGAAATTACCTATAATGATCAATTTATAAAAGGAGTTGGACTGTCTTTTAATATTATAGGCAGATTTATATTTTATCCTTAACATTTTCATGTATCAATTGATGGTCATAAACCATTATAACAGTCAATATTTTGAAATATATAGTTAATTCAGCTCAATTCAATTATCATGGAAAGAAAATTTCATTATTAAACATGTTAAAGGGGGAAAAAAAAGAAAGAAAAACAACAAAATCTGGATCAAATGAATGAGGAAAAGTAATAAATAGTAATGTGAGATATAGGTGATTAATGCATCATTGTAAAACAAACTTGTTATATATGACTCTTCTGTGTCACTTACAGTTCTATTTCTTTGTTAAATTTAAACTAAATTGTGTATAACCTATTTGTTATTTAACATATAATTTTGTCTTGTTAAGTGAAAGCTGCTTGAAGCTTTTACGATAATATATACTTTACTCTCAGTTAATAAAAAAGCATATACTAATTTTACACCAATTTTTACACAATTTTAACACAATTTTTACACCAAGTTTTACACCATTTTTATACACAATTTTTACACTATTTTTTACCCAATTTTTACACAACTTTTTGTAAGTCAATACCAAAGTGATCTTCAGAAATTTTTCATATACTTCACTTCTTAAAATTTAAATAAATATGACAAGATTTCTGTACCCCTGCCATGTATTATATGTGCTACATAGCTCAGCTTATGTACTTTGTTCAGCTTATAGCATCTTGGTTAGATTTACAGTAGCCGTCGTGTTTGATGGGTCTCAAGGCTTTCGGGTTTATGCACGACCTAGTCACTACACCTTTAATGACATCCATTGTGTTGCTAGGTAACGGTTCACGTGTACGCTGTATGACAACAGCATACGCTGATGAAGCTTGACAAAATCCATCTTCTGTTACATCCCAGCAGGAATACAATACTGCATAGCTGAAAATATAAATAGAGGATATTAAATGAGTGTAGATTCAATACATAATTTATTTAAAGGAATTGAATAAAATAATATTATACAAGCCTCTTTATGTTTGTATAACGCAAATGACGCTACGTCGTAATATATACAAGGTCATGCAATACTATTTTTACGAAGTCGTAAAAGCTGCGCGGGTTTGAGATAAACATATTTAGAACATTGTTAAGAAATACAGTAAATAAAACACTTGTCTATAACGAAGTTTAAAATAAAAACAGGACAGTTTGGTGAATTTGTACATATATTAGTATTATAAATATTTTTGTCTGTATGTTTTTGTCCATCTAAATCTAAATAGGGAAAGCTTTAATTTGTAATCTAGAGGATGCTGGTTTGATCCTGGGGCAATCTGATTAAAATCAGCTCTAAAAAACGCTCCACATGGAAAAAATAAGTAGATATGAGCTTTAGTCAGATTGATTCTGGGGCTAGGCGTAATTTCTCTGTGATAATTGATCTCAGACAAAGTGTCGTACGGTCATTTGTCTCTCAACAGCGATTCATAAATCATGTGGGATAAGTTGTTCTTCACTAGTGGAGAAACTGATAATTACTGGTTAGTTATCAATGAAAAGAAGTAAAGGTTGACCGACTGCCAAGATCTGACCAAAAATATGAAAAATCAGCATAATAAACACCAAACATATAAAATACTTTATATCCTTTGTAATCATTTTCTAGTTAAATCAGAAGGAAGCAGTAATATTTTACATTCAGCTGGCCTATTTTTGCCAGACACAAATTATTTTTCTCCTTTGATACCATTGCTTTTAATCTTTCCAATAATCAAAAGTAAAAGCCACTAATTAAACGACCTGTGCCATATACTGCAATATCGCTAAAATCTATGAATTGATTAGTTACAATTTTCTAGAGGAAATGTTCCCATGGGAACCAAAAATAATCATATGAATTGCTCCCATTGGAACTAGAAATAACCCTATAAAGAATACTTACCTTTTGTAATCTGATTTTAAAACCCATGCTGGTTTGGTGCCAAACTTTTTCCCTGTTGGTGTATCAAAGAATATAGATAGTTTCTGTGGATATTTAGAGTCCTTTGCCTTCATATGACCCAGTCCTTCTGGGGACACCATACTCCATAAAACTTGCCCCCAACTGTAAACATAATTTAGATAGGATTCAGTTTATGTTCATCTGGGAAATTGGAAAAGACATTACATATTACATATTTATATTTTCACAAATTTTCGACATCTATGAATTTGTTACAACAGCTACAAAACAAATTTCAAGATATCTTATAAAATACTGAAATAACTTGTGCCACTCACTGTATATTGGTTTGGCGTCACATTGACACTAGAGATCATATGGCGTCTTTCCTGCATTAAAATAGACACATGCAGAAAGAATAGAATCTCCTACATTCTATGAGCTAGCTTTACAGGTCCCTCACATGAAATAAGCCAAGGTCCATGGCTGGATTCCAACCCACAACTTTGAGAGGTCAGTGACTTTGAGTCAATGACTGTTACCACTTTGCCACAGTGAAAAAAAACATTTCATGTGATTTTAAATTAATTTTGATTTAGATCATTATCAGCAACCAATTTATAGTATAATTGTTTTAATTTATAGGGTCATCATTCTATGATCATATTGTTATGTTCATTAGCTTTGTAATTCTATGTATTTACTGTTAACATCTGAATCCTATAAAGATTTGTACTTGAGTCCATGCAAGTTTGCTTGTGTCTATTTAGTAAGATTGTGCAGGCACAGCTGTTTTCTTAAGGTTGGCTTGTGTAGGGACAGCTGCTTTATCTAGTTAGCTTGTGTAGGGACAGCAGCCTTATCACATTTGCTTGTGTAGGCACAGCTGTTTTATTAAGGTTGGCTTGTGTAGGGACAGCTGCTTTATCTAGTCAGCTTGTGTATAAACAGCTGATTTATCTAGTTAGCTTGTGTAGGGACAGCTGTTCTATCTAGCTAGCTTGTGTAGGGACAGCTGTTTTATCTAGTTAGCTTGTGCAGGGACAGCTACTTTATCTAGTTAGCTTGTGTATAAACAGCTGATTTATCTAGTTAGCTTGTGTAGGGACAGATGTTCTATCTAGCTAGCTTGTGTAGGGACAGCTGCTCTATCTAGTTAGCTTGTGTAGGAACAGCTTTTTTATCTAGTTAGCTTGTGTAGGAACAGCTGTTTTATCTAGTTAGCTTGTGTAGGTACAGCTGTTTTATCTAGTTAGCTTGTGTAGGAACATCTGCTTTATCTAGTTAGCCTTGTGTAGGGACAGCTGTTTTATCTAGTTAGCTTGTGTAGGAACAGCTGCTTAATGTAGTTAGCTTGTGTATAAACAGCTGATTTATCAAGTTAGCTTGTGTAGGGACAGCTGTTCTATCTAGCTAGCTTGTGTAGGGACAGCTGCTCTATCTAGTTAGCTTGTGTAGGGACAGCTGTTTGATCTAGTTAGCTTGTGTAGGGACAGCTGTTTGATCTAGTTAGCTTGTGTAGGGACAACTGCCTTATCTATTTAGCTTATGTAGGGACAGCTGCCTTATCTAGTTAGCTTGTGCAGGGACAGCTGCCTTATCTAGTTAGCTTATGCAGGGACAGCTGCCTTATCTAGCTAGCTTGTGTAGGGACAGCTGCCTTATCTAGTTAGCTTGTGCAGGGACAGCTGCCTTATCTAGTTAGCTTATGCAGGGACAGCTGCCTTATCTAGTTAGCTTATGCAGGGACAGCTGCCTTATCTAGTTAGCTTGTGTAGGGACAGCTGCCTTATCTAGTTAGCTTATGCAGGGACAGCTGCCTTATCTAGTTAGCTTGTGCAGGGACAGCTGCCTTATCTAGTTAGCTTGTGCAGGGACAGCTGCCTTATCTAGTTTAGCTTATGCAGGGACAGCTGCCTTATCTAGTTAGCTTATGCAGGGACAGCTGCCTTATCTAGTTAGCTTATGCAGGGACAGCTGCCTTATCTAGTTAGCTTGTGCAGGGACAGCTGCCTTATCTAGTTAGCTTGTGTAGGGACAGCTATTTGATCTAGTTAGCTTGTGTAGGGACAGCTATTTTATCTAGTTAGCTTATGCAGGGACAGCTGCCTTATCTAGTTAGCTTATGCAGGACAGCTGCCTTATCTAGTTAGCTTGTGCAGGGACAGCTGCCTTATCTAGTTAGCTTATGCAGGGACAGCTGCCTTATCTAGTTAGCTTATGCAGGGACAGCTGCCTTATCTAGTTAGCTTATGCAGGGACAGCTGCCTTATCTAGTTAGCTTGTGCAGGGACAGCTGCCTTATCTAGTTAGCTTATGCAGGGACAGCTGCCTTATCTAGTTAGCTTATGCAGGGACAGCTGCCTTATCTAGTTAGCTTGTGCAGGGACAGCTGCCTTATCTAGTTAGCTTATACAGGGACAGCTGCCTTATCTAGTTAGCTTATGCAGGGACAGCTGCCTTATCTAGTTAGCTTGTGCAGGGACAGCTGCCTTATCTAGTCTATCTAGTTAGCTTGTGTAGGGACAGCTGTTTTATTCTAGTTAGCTTGTGCAGGGACAGCTACTTTATCTAGTTAGCTTGTGTATAAACAGCTGCCTTATCTAGTTAGCTTGTGCAGGGACAGCTGATTTATCTAGTCTATCTAGTTAGCTTGTGTAGGGACAGCTGTTTTATCTAGTTAGCTTGTGCAGGGACAGCTACTTTATCTAGTTAGCTTGTGTATAAACAGCTGATTTATCTAGTTAGCTTGTGTAGGGACAGCTGCTCTATCTAGTCTATCTAGTTAGCTTGTGTAGGGACAGCTGTTTTTATCTAGTTAGCTTGTGCAGGGACAGCTACTTTATCTAGTTAGCTTGTGTATAAACAGCTGATTTAACTAGTTAGCTTGTGTAGGCACAACTGTTTGATCTAGTTAGCTTGTGTAGGGACAGCTGTTTGATTTATTTAGCTTGTGTAGGGACAGCTGTTTGATCTAGTTAGCTTGTGTAGGGACAGCTGCTCTATCAAGTTAGCTTGTGTAGGAACAGCTGCTCTATCTAGTAAGCTTGTTAACAGACAGCTGATCTATGTAGTAAGGTTGTACAGTACCTGATCTATGTAGGGAGCATGTCTCTAGCTTATGTAGTTAGCTAATGTAGCTAGAAACTGGCTAATGCGTCTTTAATCTAGTTTAAAGGAATATAAAGGAATATATATTTATATTCCAAATGTGTTGGCATGGCTTAAAATAATAAATATCTATTAATTAATTAATTCATAAATAAAAATAAAATAATAAATATCTATTAATTAATTCATAAATAAACTTGTGTGTACATATACCTGATTTAATATCAAACTCTCCGTCATCTCTGAGAATGAAGTTAACTTTTACATCATAGAAGTCGAGGAGAGCTGCTAGGAGGGAATTATCGAGTCCTTTGGTAAAAGTTGCGTACCAATTCCCTGAGAATTTCTTCTTGTCAAAACTTCCTTGAACTTGTATTTCATCTAGTTTACAGAGTTCGCCTGTATATGTCGGAACACTAGTGAATACTCCAATATTTAACAATAAAACAAAAAATAAAACTGTTGAAAACAATGCTAAAAAAAGACATTTATTTCTACGTGTGAAAATGGTTGCGCTAGCTCCTTTCAAAGACATTTTGTACAATTATTTATGGTGTTAATAATTCTTAAAGCACTGATTTTAATTAGAATATCCTGTGATTTCCTGTTTATGTTTTGATCCATTAAGATGTATTATTATAAAAATATAAAAAAACCTCATCCGGTATATTTAAGTGTTAAGCACTATGTAACAGTGTGTACACTGACACATTGTTTACAATATACATGAGACCTGTGCACTTTGATCTTGTGAAGTGATTGCAAGCTTGAATCTAAGGCCAATGTTAAATAATCATATGATATCCATGCCTAGAAACCTTTGCCCAGCTAAATTTGTATACAGCTTTGAATAAAAATCTAGTCAATGCAAAAATAGTCCTTTTATGATGAAAAATACTGCAAACATGGAAATTATTTACTTTTCTTAAAATCTCAGTTTTCGTACTAAATAAAGCAATCTCACTTTTTTTGCAAGTTTGATTTTGTTGAAATATTTCGGCTGTTCTTGAGGCGTATGAAGAATTCCGCATTCACATTTTTAGTGCTTTTTTAATGATTTGTATAAATTTTTACCATTGTACTCATTATAAAAGGAGAGTGGAAAGATAATGTACTATCCTGCATGTAGTGTTTATTTAAATAGTTTATCAGTCTTTTATCTGTTACTATCTGAAGATGAGTTAGTGTTATGTATTTTTGATAATGTACTGTACACTAATTCATGATACTGATATATATATGATATATAACTTTGACATCACAGTCACTTATCAGTTTTAACAATAGGAAAGAATATTTTAATCCTACTACTGTTGAAGTTGTGTGATAACTGTACTGCTGTGAGCTGTTCATGTTAGTAATCTTCATGTCGCAATATGACTAAAGTTCAGATCTACCTATTATTGTTATGTAGATCTGATTACAGCCTTCGTTATAATTTGGATTTCCCCGAGAAAGCTATTTTTAGCCATGCAATCAAACCGGTGTTTACATAGGCATTAGAAAAGGTATCAAAATACTGTTATCCATGGAAGTTTGATTTTTGTTAGAAAAAAAAATGTTTGAAGTAATTTTTAACAAATTAACTTGAAATAATAGTCAATTATAAATTGGCAAGATTGTTTTACCAGTTTTACTGTCGGCCAAATAGACAACGGCACGTTTGTTCTCGAAATCGTTACAATTTCCTACTCCGTGTTGGGTTTCCAAGAGTTAAAGTTAGAAACCGCATCACTTTCAAAATTATGAAAGCTCGCCGATGACTGGCTATGCAAAGATCACTCTGTAATTGGTCACTGTTAAATCTAAAAAACTGTGGGTTATTTAGAGCTAATTTTATTCAGATTGCTTCATGTCATAATACTGAAATCAGAAATATAGTTACCAGTTTAGTTTGCAAACATAAAATGCAGGGAAATTGCATGGGAAACTAGAAATGTGTCCATAGGACACGGATGCCCCCACACGCCACTGTCAATCTTATGACTCTAGGTCAAATATTTTTTGGACTACATGTGCCACAAGTTGAAAACTAAAAATCAACAAAGGGCCATAATTCTGTTAAATTTGGTCGCAGCAAAAATTCCTTCCCTTACTACCATCTACACATTAAGGTTGTTCATCCCTGTAAGTTTAAGCAAAATCTGCCATCCAGTTTAAGAGGAGTTGCGTTCACAAAATTTCTACATAGTATCTAGTGAACAAGAGGGCCAAGATGGCCCTAGATCGCTCACCTGACCCGTCAAACTCATCCGAACAATTTACCTAGACAAGCGTTCTGACCAAGTTTCATGACAGGTGTGTCAAAAATGTGACCACTAGTGTTAACAAGGATTATCCATATTTGTGCAGTGTGACCTAGTTTTTGACCCCAGGTGACCCGTATTCGAGCTTGACATTCGAGCAATTACCTAGACAAGCATCCTGACCAAGTTTGATGATAATTGAGTCAAAAATGTGACACTAGAGTGTTCACAAGGTTTTTCTATTTTTAGCTCCTGTGACCTAGTTTTCCATTCGAGATAAATCATGTTCAAACTTATCCAAGCATCGACTAGACAAGCATTCTGACAAAGTTTGATGATGACTGGGTCAAAAATGTGACACTAGAGTGTTCACAAGGTTTTTCTATTTTTAGCTCCTGTGACCTAGTTTTCCACCCGAGATGACCCATGTTCGAACTCATCCAAACAATTGACTAAACAAGCATCCTGACAAGGTTTCTTAAAAATTGGGTAAAAAATGTGACCACTAGAGTGTTTACAAGGTTTTTCTATTTATAGCTCCTGTGACCTAGTTTTTCATCCGAGATAAACCGTGTGCAAACTCATCAAAGCAATTATCTAAACAAGCATCCCATGATTAGGTAAAAAATGTGACCACTAAAGTGTTCAAAAAGTTTTTCTATTTTTAGCTCCTGTGACCTAGTTTTTCATCAGAGATGACCCATATTCAAACTCATCTAAGCAATTGACTAGACAAGCATCCACACTAAGTTTGATGATGATTGGGTAAAAAATGTGACCACTAGAGTGTTTACAAGGTTTTTCTATTTATAGCTCCTGTGACCTAGTTTTTCATCAGAGATGACCCATATTCGAACTCATCTGCGCAATTATCTAAACAAGCATCCTGACAAAGTTTGATGATGACTGGGTCAAAAATGTAAACACTAGAGTGTTCACAAGGTTTTTCTATTTTTAGCTCCTGTGACCTAGTTTTTCATCAGAGATGACCCATGTTCGAACTCATCCAAGCAATTGACTAGACAAACATTCTGACCAAGTTTGATGATGATTGGTTCAAAAATGTGACCACTAGAGTGTTCACAAGGTTTTTCTATTTATAGCTCCTGTGACCTAGATTTTCATATGAGATGACCCATGTTCGAACTCATCCAAGCGATAATCTAAACAAGCATTCTGACAAAGGTTGATGATGATTGGGTCAAAAATGTGACCACTAGAGTGTTCACAAGGTTTTTCTATTTTTAGCTCCTTTGACCTAGTTTTCCATCCGAAATGACCCAGTTTCGAACTCATCCGAGCAATTGACTAAACAAGCATCCTTACAAAGTTTGATGATGATTGAGTCATAAGTGTGTTCACAAGCAATTGTGGACGAACGACGGACGACGGACAACGGACATTCACCGAGGTGAGCTAAAAAATCAACAAAGGGCCATAATTCTCTTAAATTAGGTCGCAGCGAAAATTCCTTCCTTTACTACCATCTACACCTTAAGGTTGTTCAAAATCTGCCATCTGGTTTAAGAGGAGTTGCGTTCACAAAATTTCTACATAGTATATAGTGAAAAATCAACAAAGGGCAATAATTCTCTTAAATTTGGTTGCAGCAAAAATTCCTTCCTTTACTACCATCTACACATTAATGTTGTTCATCCCTGTAAGTTTAAGCAAAATCTGCCATCCGGTTTAAGAGGAGTTGCGTTCACAAAATTTCTACATAGTATCTAGTAAAAAAATCAACAAAGGGCCATAATTCTGTTAAATTTTGTCGCAGCAAAAATTCCTTCCTTTACGTTTAAGTAAAATCTGCCATCCAGTTTAAGAGGAGTTGCGTTCACAAGATTTCGGGACGTACGGACGGACGGACGGACAAGTGCAACGCTATATGCTCCCACATTGTGGGGGCATAAAAATGTTATCTAATTTTATAAGGTAGCTACCATGACACTAAGCTGTCTTGAGTTTTGATACGTCTTAAGTTTCTGCCATTTTGGTTTAAATTATAAACTGTACAGCCATTTGGTAAAATCATGACATACAAGTATGACTCCTCAGATCTCTTATATTAGGTGGTGTTCTTTCAATGGGTGGAATAAACTTTTGGTATATACATGTAGTATGTTTTGCAGTGGATGGTATAAATTTTGGTATGCCTTGCAGTGAGTGGTATAACATCTGGTACATATGTCTTGTAATGGGTGGTATAACTTTTGTATGTAACATGTCTTGCAGTGGGTGGTATAACTTGTGGTACATAGTATGCCTTGCAGTGGGGGAATACCTTATGGTATGTCTTGCAATGGGTGGTATAACTATTGGTATTTCTTGCAGTGGTTGGTATAACTTGTGGTATGTCTTGCAGTGGTTGGTATAACTTGTGGATGTCTTGCAGTGGTTGGAATAACTTGTGTTTGGTATAACATGTAGTATATCTTGTAATAAGTGGTGTAACTTGTAGTAAGTCTTGTAATGGTTGGTATTACTTGTGGAATGTCTTGCAGTGGTTGTTATAACTTGTGGTATGTCTTGCAATGGGTGGTATAACTTGAGGTATGTCTTGCAATGAGTGGTATTACTTGTGGTATGTCTTGCAGTAATGGGTGGTATAACTTGTGGTAAGTCTTGCAATGGGTGGTATAACTTGAAGTATGTCTTGCAATGGGTGGTATAACTTGAGGTATGTCTTGCAGTAATGGGTGGTATAACTTGTGGTAAGTCTTGCAATGGGTGGTATAACTTGTGGTATGTCTTGCAATGGGTGGTATAACTTGTGGTATGTCTTGCAATGGGTGGTATAACTTGTGGTATGTCTTGCAATGGGTGGTATAACTTGAGGTATGTCTTGCAATGGGTGGTATAACTTGTGGTATGTCTTGCAATGGGTGGTATAACTTGAGGTATGTCTTGCAATGGGTGGTATAACTTGTGGTATGTCTTGCAATGGGTGGTATAACTTGAGGTATGTCTTGCAATGGGTGGTATAACTTGTGGTAAGTCTTGCAATGGGTGGTTTAACTTGAGGTATGTCTTGCAATGGTGGTATAACTTGTGGTAAGTCTTGCAATGGGTGGTATAACTTGAGGTATGTCTTGCAATGGGTGGTATAACTTGTGGTAAGTCTTGCAATGGGTGGTATAACTTGAGGTATGTCTTGCAATGGGTGGTATAACTTGTGGTATGTCTTGCAGTGGTTGGTATATACTTGTAGTATGTCTTGCAGTGGTTGGTATAACTTGTAGTATGTCTTGCAGTGGTTGGTATAACTTGTGGTATGTCTTGCAGTGGTTGATATAACATGTGGTATGTCTTGCAGTGGTTGATATAACTTGTGGTATGTCTTGCAGTGGTTGGTATAACTTGTGGTATGTCTTGCAGTGGTTGGTATAACTTGTGGTATGTCTTGCAGTGGTTGGTATAACTTGTAGTATGTCTTGCAGTGGGTGGTATAACTTGTAGTATGTCTTGCAGTGGGTGGTATAACTTATAGTATGTCTTGCAGTGGGTGGTATAACTTGTAGTATGTCTTGCAGTGGGTGGTATAACTTATAGTATGTCTTGCAGTGGTTGGTATAACTTGTGGTATGTCTTGCAGTGGTTGGTATAACTTGTAGTATGTCTTGCAGTGGTTGGTATAACTTGAGGTATGTCTTGCAAGGGTTGGTATAACTGGTGGTATGTCCGTCTGTCCGTCCGTACGAACCCAGAGGTACTTGTGTGACTTGGAGAACAATGGGTAACAGTAATTCTCTTTGATCCTATTCATTCCGTTTTTACTTGTGTGTCTTTTATTAAGCCTTGTGTGACTAAAAATGGCCAAAAAGATCAAAGGAAAAGTCAGATAAGTACCATTTTGTGAGTACGTCCGTTCGTCCGTCTCCATTATCGTGTCTGCTCTATAAATCCTATACCAATTGAAGGGTTTTCTTCAAACTTGGCTCAAATGTTTACCTCAACAAGGGAATGTGCAGAACCCATGTTGCCCGTGTCAACTCAAGGTCAAGGTCACAATTGAAGGTCAGAGATCAAAAAATCAAATATTAAACAGTATGTTGTTTCCGCTCTGTAAGTCCTACACTAATTGAAAGATTTTCTTCAATCTTAGCTCAAATGTTCACCTCAATAAGGGGATGTGCAGAATTCATGTTGCCCATGTGTCAGCTCGAGGTCAAGATCACAATTGAAGGTCAAATATCAAACAATCAAATATATAACAGTATGTCGTGTCATCTCTGTAAGTCCTACACTAATTGAAAGATTTTCTTTATTCTTGGCCCAAATGTTCTCCTCAACAAGGTAATATGCAGAACCCATGTTGCTCTTTTGCCAGTTAAAGGTCAAGGTCACACTTGAAGGTCAAAAATTGACTTAGAAAATATTCTTAAATTTTAACATTTATTTGAATATTTCTGAAGCTAGAAAAGGTATTTGCTTGAAACTTAATATATATATGAAAGGTCACAATTAAGATATGCAAATCAAATTTCATAACTCTGAATTGCATTTTGACAAAGTTATACCCATTTTTAAGTCTTCAAATTTACATACATTCAAATATTAGACAATATGTTGTGTCCGCTATATAAATCCTATACTAATAGAAGAATTTTCTTCAAACTTTACTCAAATATTCACCTCAACAAGGTTATGTGCAGAACCCATGTTACCTTTGTGTCGGCTTAAGGTCAAGGTAAAAAATGTTCTTAACTTTTAACATGTACTTGAATATTTTTGAAACTAACACAGGTATTTGGTTGAAACTTAAAAGATAATATATGAATAAAGATAACAATATGTCGTGTCCGCTCTTTAAATTCTATACTAATGGAAGGGTTTTCTTCAAACTTGACTCAAATGTTCACCCAAGCTGGGCAATGTGCAGAACCCATCTTACTCTTGTGCCAACTTAAGGTCAAGGCCACACTCGAAGGTCAAAAATTGACTTAGAAAATGTTCTGAAATTTTAACATGTACTTGAATATTTCTAAAACTAGAACAGAGATAATCATTTGAAACTTCAAATATATACGAAGTCAAGTGTCGCAAGTAAGATATGCAGGTCAAATTTCATTACTAAAAAAAGTGGGGGGGGGGGAGGATAATTTTGTGTTGTAATTTGACCATTTTTGTGTCGCCTCTACGGAGTAGTGGCGACATATAGGGATCACTTCTCCGTCGTCTGTCTGTCCGTCTGTCACAAAACTTGTCCGGACTACTCCTCATAAACTACTGGTGCAATTTCATCCAAACTTTTGATCAGTACCAAGTCTAGTTGTGCATATTGTCAGCATTTTCCGGTTCAATGATTTTTCACAAAACTTGTGATCACTGATCGCTTTTGTTATGTCTTAAGATTTATTTACTATAATATTTCTTTAACCAGAACCAATATTTTCTTGAAACTTATGATTTATATGAATGTTTACAAGCAAGCTCAGTTGATGAAAATTCTACAATTCCATTGAATTATGACACAAGTTATGCCCCTTTTAGGCTTAGAAAATGTTCTGATATAACCATTAATACTTAAATGTTTCTGAAACTATAACAGATCTTCACTTGAAACTATATGATATATGAAAGGTCACAAGAATTTTAGCTCAGTATGCAAAGTTTTTCCACTCTTAATTACATTTTGACATAAATATGCTATTTTCTTAACTGATTTTGTTTGTTTTAGTACATTGGGAATATGGAAGGTTATTTGTAACTGTTTCGAACATGATTTGACAATATATATTTATACTGTTACTCGTTCAATTTGTCTTTTTTCACCAGGGAGATAATTTCTTTTTATGTATATGTATTTGTGCCACTAAAGTTATTCCCTTAACCACCTTTCCAAGTCATCTTCTGTCAAGGACATTGGTGGGGGTATGAATCGCATTCAGCGAAAGTTCTAGTTTATAATGAAAATCTACAACTGTAGTGGCACCTGCCATAATAAAGTGATATTTTCTGCATAAACTTGTGTATTTACATTTTTTATTTTGTGTGTGAATCATTTAAAAAAATCTTTTATTTCATTTAAATTCAAAAATGGTCAGAGACATACCTATGCCATGCCATTTAGGTGAATTCCCCAGAGCTTACCTCTTGAATGTACAAAAAGTACTGGAAAACGGTGATTAGCAAGGTTTTCGAATTCATGAATACCTTCACTGCAGATTGGAGAAATAGAAATATATAAAGAAATGACTCAAAAAATATTCAAGAACAGTTTAAATTCATTTTTATTAATATACATTAGTTTGTTCAGAATTTTCTTGACAAAAAAAGCTACTTCAATATAACAAAAAGCATCTATAAAATTATATAACTAATTATGATAATTGTGTAACAAAATTACATAATCTTAATAAATATATGTTGTAAACTTTTTTGTGCAGAAATCACTAGCACATAAATGAATAGAAAATGATATATTTGAAAACTTATTTTAATGCCTTCTTAACATTGACAGTATTGATACTTCTAGGAAAATTGATGAAAAGCAGAAAATAGCTCATCCAGTAAGTAAAAGTATAGTTTATAAAAATGCTCCTGTTTTCATTTTATGTTGTCATTTTCATAACATTCCATTAAAAGTTAATATACAAAATTCATTCATCTGAAAAGCCATGAAAAGTTGACATTTCTGTACAAAAAATAAAAAAAAAACAACATATATGCAATAGAACAAAATATAATATCAAATGCCTTTAAAAATATTACAACATTTTTAGCTCACCTGAGCTAGCTGAGGATGAGCTTTTAGGATCGTTGAATGTCCGTCGTCCGTCCACACTTGTTCGTTAACACTCTAGTGGTCACATTTTTGCCTCAATCATCATCAAACTTTGTCAGGATTCTTATCTAGGTAATAGCTCGGATGAGTAAGAACATGGGTCATCTCAGATGAAAAACTAGGTCACAGGAGGTAAAAGTAGAAAACCTTGTTAACACTCTAGTACTCACATTTTTGCCTCAATCACCATCAAACTTAGTCAAGATGCTTGTCTAGGTAATAGCTTAGATGATTTTAATCATGGGTCATCTCGGATGAAAAACTAGGTCACGGGAGCTAAAAATAGAAAAATCCTTTTAACACTTTAGTGGTCACATTTTTGACTAAATCATCATCAAACTTGGTCATGATGCTTGTCTAGATAATTGCTTGGATAAGTTCGAACATGGGTCATCTCGGATGAAAAACTAGGTCACAGAAGCTAAAAATAGAAAAACCTTTTTAACAGTCTAGTGGTCACATTTTTGACTCATTTATCATCAAACTTGGTCAGGATGCTTGTCTAGGTAAATGCTTGGATGAGTTCGAACATGGGTCATCTTGGATGAAAAACTTGGTCACAGGACCTAAAAATAGAAAAATCTTGTTAACACCCTAGTGGCTACTGTTTTAATCCAAATATCCTGGAAATTGGTCTTAAAGTTTGTTTTGATGATTTCTAGGTCAAGAACGAATATAAATGACCTGAGTTTAAAAACTGGGTAACACCGCCCAAATATGGAAAAACCTTGTAAACACTCTAGTGGTCAAATTTTTGACTCAATTATCATCAAACTTGGTCAGGATGCTTGTCTAGGTAATTGCTCGGATGAGTCCGAACATGAGTCATCTTGGATGAAAAACTAGCTCACAGGAGCTAAAAATAGAAAAATCTTGTGAACACCCTAGTGGCTACTGTTTTGATGCAAGTATCCTGGAAAATGGTCTGAAAGTTTGTTTTGATGATTTCTAGATCAAGTTCGAATATAGGTCACCTGGGGTTAAAAACTAGGTCTCACTGCTCAAATATGGATAATCCTTGTTAACACACTAGTGGTCACATTTTTGACGCACCTATCATGAAACTTCCAACATACATTTTGTATGGTCACATTTGATTAAATGTTCTTAACGAGAAGTTAATCATGAATTAACTAGAAGTTAACCAGAAGTTAGGTATAACAGTAGACATTTTTATTTGTTCCTGGCTCATGTTGACAGATGGTTTTTGTTCACATTTTGTTCCTGGCTCATGTTGACAGATGGTTTTCTGGGTTTTTGTCCACATTTTGTTCCTGGCCCATGGTGACAGATGGTTTTTGTTCACGGCTCATGTTTACAGATGGTTTATGTCCACATTTTGTTCCTGGCTCATGTTCACAGATGGTTTTTGTTCATATTTTATTCCTGGCTCATGTTGACAGATGGTTTTTGTTCACATTTTCTTCCAGGCTCATGTTGACAGATGGTTTTTGTCCACCTTTTGTTCCTGGCTCATGTTGACAGATGGTTTTTGTCCACATATTGTTTCTGGCTCATGTGGACAGATGGTTTTTGTCCACATTTTGTTTCTGGCTCATGTTGACAGATGGTTTTTGTCCACATTTTGTTCTATATTATACACAATAAAACCAAACTGATTATATCAGTAAGAGAGGTTCAAATGAAAATTACACTGTAGATAATCTACATACACATTATTTCATTTTTCTATGTAATCTCATTACATGTTTTGGCTTCTAAAATGTTTGGTTAAGTTGAATGAGGCATTGCATAGAGAACAAGCACAAGCAATTTCGAACGACACATATGCCCCCTTTCTAGCCCTTGACTCACATAATTGGTAATTTTGTTATAGAAACTTTCCATACATGGGTACATGGAAGTGTTCAATTATGGAAAAAAGAAAAATAATTAAGACTTTGAGATAAATATTTTTCAAGATAATGAGACATTTAAGGCCCCTGTGACCTAGACCTTTGAACTAGTGACCCAAAATCAATAGGGGTCATCTCATAGTAATGACCAATCAGTATTAGAAATATGAAGACTTTGTGATAAATAGCTTTCAAGATAATGAGCGAAAACCATACTAACATTCAAGAATGACCATGATCTTTGACCTAGTGACCCAAAATCAAAAAGGGTCACTTACTAGTTATGACCAATCAGTATGTGAAATATGAAGACTTTGTGATAAAACGTCTTCAAGATTATATGGAGAAACCATTCTGACATTTAAGGCCCCTTGACCTTTGATCTAGTGACCCCAAAAGCATTACGGATCATCTGTTGGTTATGAACAATCACTATGTGAAATATGAAGACTTTTTGATAATTATCTTTCAAGATAATGAGCTGAAATGTTACTACCATTCAAATACCCTGTGACCTTGACCTTTGACCTGATGACCCATAATCAATACGGGTCATCTACTATTTATTACCAATCATTATGTGAAATATGAAGACTTTTTTATTAATTGTGACCAAAATAATGAGCAAAAACCATTCTGACATTTAAGGCACCTGTGACCTTGACCTTTGACCTATGAACCAAAAATCAATAGGGGTCATCTACTGGTTGTGACCAATCAATATGTGAAATATGTAGACTTTGTAATGAATACTTTTCAAGATTATCAGCGGAAACCATTCAAACAGTTAAGGCCCCTGTGACAATGACCTTTTACCTAGTGACCCTAAAATCTATAAGGGGTCATTTACTAGTTATGATCAATCAATATGTGAAATATGAAGACTTTTTGATAAAAAGTAACCAAGACAATAAGCGGTAATCATATTACCATTCAATGCCCCTGTTACTTTGACCTTTGACCTTGTGACCAAACAATTAATAGGGGTTACTACTAGTTATGATCGATCAATATGTGAAATATGAAGACTTTGCAATGATTTGTAACCAAGATAATGAGCGGAAACCATTCTGTTATTTGAGACCCCTGTGACATTGACCTTTGACCTAGTTACCCTAAAATCAATAGGGGTCATCTACGAGTTATGACCAATCAATATGTGAAATATGAAGACTTTGTGATAAATAGTAATCAAGATAATATGCGGAAATCATATTACCATTCAAGGCCCCTATGACCTTGACCTTTGAACTAGTGACCAAAAAATCAATAGGGTTCATCAACAAGTTATATAACGACCAATCAATATGTGAAATATGAAGACTTTGTGATGAATACTTTTCAAGATAATCAGCGGAAACAATTCTGACATTTAAAGCCCTGTGACCTTGACCTTTGACTTAGTGACCCCAAAATAAATAGGGGTCATATACTAATTATGACCAATCAATATGTGAAATATGAAGACTTTGTGACGAACACTTTCAAGATAATCAGCGGAAACCATTTTCACATTCAAGGCCCCTGTAACCTTCACCTTTGACCTAGTGACTCCAAAATCAGTAAGGTCACCTACTAGTTTTGACCAATCACTATGTGAAATTTGAAGACTTTCTGATAAATAGTTTTCAAGATATCAGCGGAATTCATGTGGTCTAACAACGGACAGACCGACGGACAGACCGACAAACAGACCGACATTAGCAAAACAATATACCCTTATTCTTCGAAAGAGGGAAGGGACATAATTAGAAAAAAAGAGCAACATATACATGACATATGTTTGTCTCCAAAGGTTAAAAATAAAATTTATTCCAAGGTCAAACTATATATCATCAACAATGTTACATTAAGTTTACTAAGCTTAAAAATGAATATTTCAAAACAAACATAATGAGAGGGCAATGATGGCCCTGAAATCGCTCACCTGGATATAAAACTCTCCATGAAAAGGAACAAGTAAAAATGTAATCGATTAAGAAAAGTAGATATAAAATCTGAATCTAAAACTGATATCACAAAGTTCATATCTGAAAAAGTGCATGTGCAAAAAAAATGCTGGTTGCTATTGTTGAGGAAAAACAACAGTTCCAAAAGATGTGTAAAGATAAGAAAAATCAATGACCCCCTAGGGCGGGAGAAATTTTGACCCCAGGGCTTTTATTTGAACAAACTTGGTAGACACCAATAAGATTTTTCATGCTTAATATCTGATGGGTCTGTCACACCATGTTCTGGTCAACGATCTCTGAATGTTTAAATCGTTCAATTTTTTAGTGGTTTAGAATGAGGTTGACACATCTGGTGTTTTAACGTGTGCCTAACGCATAACTAGAATGTGTCAAACACACAGGAAGAGTGAAACATTGACCAAGTAAGATATCCCTGAAACCCACAAGCGTGTGCTAACGTGCCACTGGCCCGGGTAACACCAAACGAGCGTTGTAAGCGTGTGACTAGTGTTTGAATAATGACAGAACAGCGTCTTGCTGGCGTGTTAATTTTTACGGTCTAACGGGTACAAGACAGACGCTGGAAATTTTATAGTAAATTCAGAGCAAGGGAGCCCGTATAGCAAAATCAATTAGAGAGCAAGACTTGTAATCTCGACATTGTGGGTTCCATCCCGGGCTGGCAAACTAAAAATTACTAATCAGACTTTCGGATGAGACTTTAAATGGGAGTATGAGTGCTTAAACACTTTTCACGTAAAAGAACTAGGAGAAGCTCTAACAATTTGGGCAATTTTCTGTATTTTGCACTATCTCCAAAATCTAAAATGAATAATACTCTTCTGGAGGACTCGCCCATAATTTGAGTATAAATAAACTCAAATAAACACACAATGAATTCCCTTGTTCTTGTGAGTTTGAACAGTCAGCATCATAACGCCAAGACAAAAAAGTTGGGATGAGAGCTTTTCCTACTAGCTACTGCCAAACCTTTTCCCCTTTATATACTCATGATTTAGCCCAATACTGAAATCTTCGTCGTAGTCTTCTTCTCACGATGTGTTCAGCTATGTTTAAGAAAGCATATAGCCTACTAATTCTTTCAGGGTTTTCCATAGTTGGTGTTCTCGACGATAGCCCAAAATCAAATTAACCTTTTTACATATGCATGGACGTTTGTGAATGACGCTCAAATGACGCTCAATGAACGCCAAAAGGACGTTCCACGTTTTGTGCGCTTGCCAAGTTCGAATATGGGTAATCTCGGGTCAAAAACTAGGTCCCAGGAGATGAAAATAGATTTTTTTGTTAACACTCTAGTGGCTACAGTTTTGATTCAAATATTATTGAAATTTGTCAGGGAGGTTGTTATAATGATTTATATAGTTTTACTGTGGGTCATCTTGGGTCCAAAACTAGGTCACAGAAGTTAAAAATTGAAAAAAAGAATGTTAACGCTCTAGGGGCTACTGTTTCAGTCTTAATATCCTGGTAATTGATCAGGGTAAATGTTTTGACGCTTTCTATGTCAAGTTCGAAAATGGGTCCTCTCCGATCAAAAACTAGGTCACAGGACCTAAAAATTGAAAAATCTTGTTAAGAGACTAGTGGGTGCAGTTTTTCATCTAAATAATCTAGAAATTGGTCAGGGAGGTGTTTTTTAAATGATTTTTAAGTCAAGTTTGAATATTGATAATCTAGGGTCAACAACTAGGTCACGAGCTAAAAATAGAAAAACCTTGTAAACACTCTAGGGGCTACTGTTTCAGTCCAAATATCCTTGGAATTGGTCAAAAGAGTTGTTTTTATAATTTCTAGGTTCAAGTTTGAATTTTTTTCAGCTTCAGGTCCACAAATGTGGAACCCCATTTATTAATAAATCAAAATCATACAATCGTTCAATTATGCATAATCATACAAATACACATCATACGGTAAATCATTAAACATTAAAAAGGAGACATAAGATTTTCATACTACATTTAAAGCATAAATTTTGAAATTGATGAGATATATAAAAAGAAAATTAGAAGAAAACAATGGTTTATAATTGCATTGTATGATAATAATAAACGGATGTTTGTTTTATTTATATACAGTTTATTTCATTTTTTTTCATCCTGTCTTCCGAAGTGTCCCCAGCAAGATAACCTAAACAATAAGTGTATACGAAAAACAAATTAGGTCTTCCCGTGGATAGTTATTGAAGAACGAGTAAAAAAGTATTATATAAAAGTATTATTTTATGTGTAGGTATACTTATAAACACCGTGGACAAGGATGGACATTTCCGGTTTTTGCCATTCATTGCTAGGTCAACTGCTCACAAACAGTATCACAAACAAAATACTTTTTTTGTGCAAACCAGTGACTATGTACTATCTCAGTGTAGCAATTGGATAACAAGTTAGCCAATTTACATAAATCTTTAAACACTGGAAAGGTCCATTATCTCAATTAAAATAAACCACATTTATTGTCTCCTAACGAGATAGTTGAAAAGTTTGCATGTTAAAATTTTGGTTATTATACCTACACGTGTAAATACATCTTTTTGCAACAAGAAAAATAAAATTTAATGTTTCATCCGTTTTCTTAGGATCAGTTATCCCAAAAAGAATTTCTTCTTTTGAGAGTTCATAATCTGTAATATTCGGGCATTTAGTTTTAATGAAAATTTTTAAAGTCCGCCAAAATTGACTTACATACCGACATTCATAAAACAAGTGTAAAAGGGTTTCGTTACTTTCCCTGCAAAAAGTGCACATATTATCATCTTTTATTCCAATCTTAGTTTAAAAAGTATTTGTTGCTAAGATTCTATTTATTAATTTGTGTTGGAAGTATCTGGTAATAAAAGTTCATGTTTCCATTGAACTTGAGATTTCGGAACTTTTTTTATTTTTTACAAGTTTTTCAAAAATAGAATGACATCCCTTTATATTTTGCGTGATGACATGAATTTGCTTAATAAAGATTATTGGTTTATAATTGTTAGAAGTTTCAGTGTTGATTTCAAGTTTAACTCTTAGATTTATTAGCGCTCTTAAAAATCCTTCATATTGTAGGAAATTTATATTTATTTGTAAAATATTTTGTATAGATTGTAAACTTTAGAATGACCATTATTGTCAATTAAATCAGCGACAAAACTTATACTATTTTGAAATAGATATTGTAAAAATTTGTTGTACCTCCGACCTTCACTGTTGGATTGAACCAAATTGGTTGCCTGAGATATTCATTCCAATTTATCATTTGTACTTTCGAATAAAACGTTATCCATGATGTAAAGACTTCGTTCCAGAAGGGGTTGTCGATTCTTGATAATTAATTTTTAATAAAATCTGGTCCGAATTTGGAAAAATTACATATATCAGGAAAAGAATTTTCAAAGATATTTTTCCAATTTTTTGTTTTCATGTAGAATACGTCTAATCAAACCTAGCTTTAAAAATGAATAAAAGATTTTAATTCTATCATCTTCGGGAATTGTTCGAAAGAAAATTGAAAAATAAAGTTTCTAGTTCTTTAATAACTTTGTTTGATGGATTAGGAAGAGAAATAAGCAAATGATTGATTTTTGATAGAGCCATCGTTTTAATAACACTTATTTTCCCCTACGTGGTAAAAATTCTTTTTGACCATTGTTGCAGTAATGATTTTATGTCTTCTATTGTATCGTTATAGTTAAGACTAATTATATCTTTCAGATTGAGTATTTAATTCCGAGAACAGTTAAAGTTTCTTTTTCCCCACGTCAGATTTTCTCATATTTGAAATTCAATATTACTTCCTTTCATGCTTCCAAACCAAATAATTTTTTTTCTATATTAATGTGAAGGCCGGAGGCGTTAGCATATAGAATTTTAGCACCAAAAGTGTATTCTTTAGAGCTTTTTCTGTACCATCCAAAGTAAGAGATGTGTCATCTGTGTACTGTGAAACAAGATGTTCCTTATTACCTATTTTAATACCAGTAATACTGTCATTTTTACGTATAAAGCGGGCCAATACCTCTGCAAAGAGAATGAAAATATAGGGGGATAATGGGTCTCCTTGTCTACAGCCACATTTTATAGAGAACCAATCCGAGATATGTCCATTTGCTTGAGCACACGACTTTATGTTAAAGTAAAAAGCATTTAGCCATTTCTTAATAGAGCAACCAAAATTAAAGGAGTCTAATGTTTTAAATATAAATGCCCTTTCTAGAGAATCAAAAGCCTTTTCAATGTCGATTAGTAAAAGTAGGTCCGGTATATCATATTTTATGTAAAATGAAAAAGGTCATATAAGCTTCTTGTATTTTCTCCTCAAAGTTCAAAATTTTTCCAACATTCAGGAAATATAAGTTTGTCCAAAATCATTGAACCACGACCAAATTCAAACTTAAACTGCTTATTCCTAAGATGTATATATTATTTTCAAAGTGAAATGGACATAACTCTGCCAAAAATCATCGAACCATGACCAAATTCCAACTTGACCTGCGCATTCCTTTGACATATCCTTTGTCAAATTTGAGTTGAATATGTAACACTGTTGGGTAGATAATGAACAGAAACTGTAACTTTCATATTATTTTCAAAGTGAAAGGGGCATTACTCTGCCAAAAATCATCAAACCATGACCATGACCAAATTCGAACTTGACCTGTATTTTCTCATGACATATCCATATGTCAAGTTTGAGTTGAATGTGTTGTACCGTTGGGGAGATGATGAACAGAAACTGAAAGTTTCATATTATTTTCAAAGTAAAAGAGGCATAACTCTGCCAAAAATCATTGAACCATGACCAAATTCGAACTTGACCTGTATTTTTTCATGACATATCCATATGTTAAGTTTGAGTTGAATGTGTTGTACCGTTGGGGAGAAAATGAACGGAAACTAAAAATTTCATATTATTTTCAAAGTAAAAGGGCATAACTCTGCCAAAAATCATCGAACCATGACCAAATTCAAACTTGGCCTGTATTTTCTAATGACATATCAATATGTCAAGTTTGAGTTGAATTTGTTGTACTGTTGGGGAGATAATGAACGGAAACTGAAAATTTCATATTATTTTCAAAGTAAAAGGGGCATAACTCTGCCAAAAATCATCGAACCACGACCAAATTCGAACTTGACCTGTATTTTCTCATGACATATCCATATGAATGTGTGCAACCGTTACTAAGATAATGAACGGAAACTGATGATGACGGAATGACAGAATGACGGAAAGATGGAACAGGGTAACACTATATGCCCCGGCCATTATATGGCGGGGCATAAAAAGGAAGTTTTTTATTCTATTTGCGATACAAGCAGATGCGATTTTTTAAATTCTATTTGCGATACAAGCAGATGCGATTTTATAAGAGACATTTTGTAGAGATATTGGGCGCCAATTTTTTACAAGTCTTTTGTCTTTTTTCACCCTTTGGAATACATATAATGACACCTTCTTTTCTTTTTGAAGTATTGATAATTCATTATTTTCACAGCTGTAATTTATTAATCTGATATTAAAATCTCCAATATCTTTCCAAAAGAATTAGAAAAAAAAAGCTGTAAAACCTCTGAACCAGAGCTTTTTGAGTTCTTCATATTTGAAAGGGCAAAAGACGCCTCTTCTTTTGAACCTTCTATAGAATTACTTTGGTCAAGAAAATATTTAGGAATATCATTAAAATTCAAGTGTTCTTTTAAGTTAATATCTGTGATTTTTCTGTCGGAATATAGGTTTTTATAAAAAAAATTTGACTTATTTTATAATCTCTTGCTCGGTTTCGGTTGTATCCCCATTAGATTTTATTAAATTGGGCATGCATTTACTAATATAATTTCGATGTTCTAGTAAACAGAAATATTTAGTAGGTTTTTCTCCTTTATCTACCCATATTGCTTTTGACCTTATTTATAAACCTTTAAATTTCTTTTCTCTTGTGGTATTTAATTCGTTCATTTTAGTTCGAATTGCGTCCTCAATATTATCTTGTTCATTTTCCTGAAGTTTATTCAAATTTTCGATAAGCTCTTTTTCTTTTTTGTCTGATTGTATTTTTTAAGAAGGTGGAATATGAAATTGATTTGCCGCGAATTTCCATAAGCAATGTTTGAAAGAAAAGTTGGTCATTTATATTAAATTTTATATCAATATCTGTAATTCTATCTAAGTTTTGATTTTCTTCAGCATAAATTTGTTTCGTTTCCTTTACAACCTTTTTGATTTGTTCAATATATTTACTATCTTTCAATAATGAGTTATTAAATTTCCAGAAGAGCTTATTTCGTTTAATAGCGTTTCCTTTTATTATAAGACAGACAATAGAATGGTCACTTCTGTATCCAAAATCCATCCTAGATTCATGGTTTTTATTATAAGACAGACAATAGAATGGTCACTTCTGTATCCAAAATCTATCCTAGATTCATAGACACTTAAAAAGATTTTCGGAGATAAGAAAAAAAATCAAGCCTACTTTGTTTGCTAAGATTTTGAGTACGCCATGTAACTTTTTTAGTTTCGATATGAAGTTCGCGCCATATGTAAATAAGATTAAATTCAGCTTTAAGTTCCAGTATTGAAAATATACATAATTTACGTCTTTTCTGTGCTGGTTGGTTTTGTATACAATCAGAATAAATAATCTATTTGTTTTAAATATTAGACTATAATTAGTACAGTATTGATTGAAATTACTGAGAAGTAAGAGTTTTAAGATCATTTGACCTGTTTTGATAAATGAAAAGTCTTAGCAAAAAGCATTTAAAAGAGAAATATCAATGAAAATTTGAAATAAATCAATAAATAAATAAATAGAGTACTGCAAGCATGCTCTACATGTTAATTGTGGATTGTGTGTTTTTTTAAGATAATATCTTTACATATCTCTGTATAATTAAATTGTCTGAAGATATAGAAAGAGCTACATCTGTTGTACATGTATAGTATGTATATAGTTTGTATCATATTTAAATAATCCACCATCATACTCTTTGTGGCTGTAATTTATGTTCAATTATTTTACATTAAAAAGAAAGAGAAAAGACAAAAATAATACAAAAAATACCGCTTCATACACATGTGTTTCTCAACCTTTCATTTCACTGTAAAATTTATATAATTACTAAGAAAGAGTTTGTTAATGGATTCATTATAATGTTAAAATAAAAGTGGGAGTAATCAGAAAAATAAAAACAGTATGAAAGTCAGACTTTCTTTTGTACAATGCATATCTAAGTACATATGCCTAATATTTTAATCATTAATAGGATATATCTCCCGTATATACATTCAACTTGAAACATCTGGCACATATGTATATATGTTGTTAATTTATTGTAATATACATGTATGAACTGTAAAGCTTTTTTATCATTTACCTCAAAATAACATTTATAATGTACATTTTTAGTGATAGGGTAACCCATTTGCTAATATAGTTAATATGTAAATAATAATACAACAGCATCTAATTGTTTGAAATTGTTTAACTGGAGACAGGGTAAAAACATTCGATATCTGTTTTACCGTAATAATTTGGCAGCAGTTATATTTAGGCATTGAAAAATGAAAACATTTGACATACTATCCGTATAAGGAAGAGTTTACTTTATTTTTGTCAAACTGTTACCTTTGTTAACTGAAAATGTAATGTATGCATGTAAAAAAAACAACAAAAACAATCAAACTCCAAAAACATAAAATCTAACATTCAGTATATATCTATAGTGTAACATTACAGTATTTTATTATGATAATCTGACCAAAAATGAAATGAAAAGAGAATAATAAAAAAGAAAGAAAAAACTATTTTAGAATTCAACTTTTCTGCAGCTTGTTTAGAATATATTGTTTTTAGAAGTCTACTAGTGTCATAGGTATTCCACTTCTCATCTCTGGACTTTCTTATTTGCAGGATCACCTTATCACTAAGTTCTAGGATTCTGTTTTAAACTTGTTCACACCATCTGCAGGATTTGAATATTGGTCGTCTCGGGTCAAAAACTATGTGACAGGAGCTGAAAATAGATAAATCTTATTAACTCTCTAGTAGCTGAAACTAATTTTAAGTTATTTTAAGTTCTGTCTTTTGGTTCCAATGGCAACCAGAGTTCTGCATGGAATTAAATTATTTGAACAATTTTTAAAGGTGACCATCAAAGGAACATTTCGAACATTTCCTATGAAGTCTGGATTAAATCGGCTTAGCTGTTTATGAGGAGATGTCGTTGAAAGTAAAAGTTTACGGACAGACGACGGAGAAAAGGGATTACAAAAGCTCACCCTGTCACTTAGTGACAGATGAGCTAAAAATTGTCAGAAATGAAATATCATTTATCTGGACTTTATATTTTGAAAATTTCCACTTCTTCAAGATCTGGTATAACATTATTTGACATCCACATGAAATGGCACATACATGCGAGATCATTCAACCGGAAGTAAAAAAGATTCGCAGTCATTTTATTTTGAATAATAAACTAAAGAAGTAATTATCACATTTTTTCTTTAAAACTTGTTATAAAATTATCTCCCCTGTTGGATGATAAGATCGAGTTGGATCGAGTATTTGGGTAGAATGACTAACAGGTATAAATTATAAATAGAGATTATTTTAAATGTTTTGCAAATTTGTTCCAAAATATTATAATGACTTGCATGGGAACACTTGAAATGAAATATTTGTAAATAATTTGACAAGTAAATTTTCATAAAGCAAGAGGGCCAAGATCTCTCAAGACCTGACCCATCATTTCATTGTAGGTCAAGAGATATGAAAAATATCAAAATTAGGTCAGCTGATATAAAAATTCAATTCAGCATCAAAAATTTCACCCCTGGCCAAATGTTCAAATCTGTATGTCAAAAAACAAGAACGTTGGTAAAATGATATCAAAATTTCAAAAGTAGGTCAGATAAAATCATTATTTAACTGGACATCAAAATTACACCCTTGGTCCAAAATCCGTGTCTGTATGTCAAAAAGCAAGAAAGTAGGTCAAATAATATCAATAATATCAAAAGTAGGTCAGCTGATATCAAAATTCTATTTTGCATCAGAAATTACACCCATGATTCAAATTTCAAGTCTGCACTAAAAAGTATCGAGAAACTAGTTCAAACGATATCATTTATATCGAAAGTAGGTCAGTTGATATCAAAATTCAATTCGGCATCAGAAATCACATTTTTTGGTCCAAATTTCAAGTCAGTTTGATGACAATTGAAAATGTTCTTTACATCCGAGATGATCCATGTTCAAATTCATCCGAGCAATTACCTAGACAAGCATCCTGACAAAGTTTGACTATGATTGAGTCAAAAATGTGACCACTAGAGTGTTAACAAGAACTTTGCAAATTTGGGCATTGTGACCTAGTTATTGACCCCATGTTACATGTATTCGAACTTGACCTAGAAATCATCGAAACAAACTTTCTGATCAATTTTGATCAAAACAGTAGCCACTAGAGTGTTCGCAAGATTTTTTTATTTTTAGCTGCTTTGACATTTTCCACCCGAGATGACCCTTGTTCGAACTCATCTGAGTAATTACATAGACAAACATCCTCACACAGTTTTATGATGATTGAGTAAAAAATGTGAACACTAGAGTGATCACCAGCAAATGCAGACGGACGAAGAATGACGTACAACAGACGACAGACATTCAACGACCCTAAAAGCTCACCCTGAGCTAGCACAGGTGTGCTAAAAAGGCTCTCAGTTTTTTTACACAAAGTATTTCTTAAACATAACCAACCAAACCTTAGTGAAATAATGCCTGAAAACATAATAAAACAAACTCTTAACTTGTAAATATACATGCAAAAATTAACTTTTTAAACATAACTAATAGAATATTAGAATAGAATATATAGCACATTAAATAATGGTGAATAGTGCTGACTGCACATTGTATGAAAAACTTCAAACTGTTGTATAAAAACTTCAAAATGTTGTATTAAACAAACACTTCCAACTGTTGTATAAGAACTTCAAAATGATGTTTACAAAAACTTCAAACTGTTGTATAAACTTCAAAATGTTGTATACAAAAACTTCAAACTGTTGTATGAAAATTTCAAAATTTTGTATACAAAAACTTCAAATTCTTCGCTTACCTAAGCGTAAATGTACATTAATAAAAGACAACCATAATCATATAAAATGTGGCATTAAGCCGAAATTGAACTGGATTGTTGGATTGTTTATGCTATAATTACATGTTAAACACTGAGAAATTACTTGTTTAAAATCACATCAGAAGTTTAAATGTTTTTCTTGTTAGTATTACATGTGAATTACGGGATTCATCTGTAAAATTTGGTAAATATTACTCACTTTTAATGAAATGTAATTAATATCTGCCTAAATGAAATTTTCTATGTTCTATTTTTATGGTTTATAGTGTCTGCAATTTATGTACATTTCAAAGTGTTGTAAATAAGAATATGTTAGTATAATCTAAAGCCAGTTTAATTTTGTCATTTATAAAATCAAATAAACAATGTAAATAATCTAAAATGTTAGTAGAATACAAACTTTTATTAACACATTAGAACAGTCAGGCTATAAACATTCACAACTTTAAAACAACTTTATTTCAAAAAGTAAGTAATATGTAAAACATTGATATCATTTGTTCAAAAATGATATGACAAATGACAACATAGCTATTTATAGAATGATAAAGGGCGTCATTTGATTTAAAACAAACATAATTTTTATCAAATATGAACACAATATCATACCATAAAATCTCGTAACTTTTGTAAATTTAAATCATAAATAATAGGAATTTTATCATCAAAATATAACACAATATTTCTAAAACTTTCTGCAACATTTTTAAAAATCTTTCATTTGCTTTGCGGTTTATGGCAATAATTCAAATAAGAGCTGTCGATAGGAGAGCACGCTCCCTTATTATCAGTTCTTGATGGGAAAATACTAGCCTGGATAATGTAATTTTTAAAGTTCCAATAGGGCCATAATTCGGTTAAAATTCATGTTAGAGTTATGGGCCTTAGATATTGATCACCTATTATGCTACCAAATAACTGTGAAGTTTCAACCCATTCTCTTCAGCAGTTAAAGAGATACTAGCTAACTTGCAAATTATTATTGACCATTATTATTTTAGACAAAAAAGGGACATTAATATGTAAAAAAGCAAATCAGAATTAAGGGACTTGTGCCAACCATGATAGATAATTACAGAGAACAAACATCTGAACCCATTTCCTTCAGTAGTTTTGGAGATACCAACTAGCACACAAAAACTTAACCAAAGTTTCACGCCGACACCTGGGCGGGTACAATAGCTCTCCCTTTTCAGTTCACCTGAGCACAACGTGGTGAGCTATTGTGATCCCCCAACCGCCCTTTGTGTGTCGTCAAACACAGTAACCAAACTTTACAGGAATGATAATAGGGTGGTAATCTGCCATAGTTGGTTCCGGTCTGAACCATAAGTAGGCCACGGAGGTAGAAAAGCTTCTTGTCTGAAAGTACGAGGTATGATCAAAAAGTTCTTGGCCCGATATACTTTTAGCCACTATACTGACATTTACACACGATGCGTTGATACCGATATGTTATTGAAGATGACTGACCGAGTTACACGCAGTTTTACACAGATTTAGTAACATAAAACACACTTTGATCAGTAGAGGAGTGTGTCATGTCATTAAGACCAAATGGAGAAAGTTTAAATCAGAGCCGTCATTAAGTACCCCTGTAAGAAAGGGATGCCCCCAAGAGAATCCATGAAGACTTCAGGGATCTACTTGGGAAGGAGTCCCCTTCCTATAGCACTGTGAAAAATGGGCTGCTGAATTTAAGAGGGACAAGGAGAACTGAACCAAAGCTTATACCAACTTATACCCCTTGCAATGCTTCGCAAGTCTCCCCTTCTGTTGTATATGCCCAGAACGTTCACAGCTTCGGCAGTTTCATCGTTGGTGACCTCTTTTGGCCGCCCACAATTCTCTCCTTGCCCCTCTTAAGTGCAATGTCGTTATGTAGATTCAGCTGTCATTTGTTAAGGTAGGTTAATGTGCCATTTGTTTAAGTAGATTCAGGTGCAATTTGTATAGGTAATTTAAGTTGCAATTTGTAAAGGTAGATTCAGGTGCCATTTGTAAATAAAGAATCAAGAGCCATTTTGTATAGGTAGATTAATGTGCTATTTGTATAGGTAGACTCAGGTGTCATTTCTATGGGCAGATTCAGATGTGATTTGTATGGGTAGATTCAGGTGCCATAATTATAGGTAGATTCAGGTGCCATAACTTTATGTTGATTCAGCTATCATTTGTTAAGGTAGGTTCAGGTGCCATTTGCAGGTAGACACAGGTGCCCTTTGTAATGGAAGATTCAGGTGCCATTTGTATAGGTAGATTCAGGTGCCATTTGAAAATGTAGGTTCAAGTGACATTTGTATAGGTAGAGTCAAATGCCATTTCTTTTGGTAGATTCAGGTGTCATTTGTAAAGGTAGGTTTAGGTGCCATTTGTTTATTACGATTCAGGTGCCATTTGTATAGGTAGGTTCAGTGGCCATTTGTATAAGTAGACCCAGGATGAACTTTATAGGTAGATTTAGGTGCAACTTGTATAGGTAGATCAGGTGCTATTTGTATAAGTAGATTCAGGTACCATTTGTAAAGGTAAATTCAGGTGCCATTAGCAAGTTACTATGAATATTTTTTTAACAGTTGTATACTGTGTATTCACTTAATTTCAAAGGTATGAAATTTCTTGGTTTTGTCGCAAAGTAAATTTTCAAGGGTTCTTCGTAAAGTCGTAGAATGTTTTTTTTAATGTAAATGCAAAAATATCTTACAGAAGACGAAATGAGATTTTGTTGGATGTAAAATTCGTGGATTGATCTATCTACGGAAACCTCGAAAATTAGTTCTCTACGAATAATGATGGTTTGCAGAAGTGTTTCACCAATATACCTGTGATGAAAGACAGAACGATGGTTCAGAGGTAAAAGGTAATAACTTCCATTTTCTAGATTTCGAGAAAAACGCAAAAGACATATATTTTAATACAACTTTATTTTCCGTTATACTTTTATAACAATTTTGATTCTCCCATATTTGTTGACTACATTAGATCATATTTTGTTAAGTTTACCTTGCTCGGTGCTGATAAAACACTGTAATTATAGTTTGTTTTAAAGTTCTAAGATCAAAACAATATCATTTTACTGAAGTAAAAGGTAATAAATGTACTTAGATCCTGTCAAGACAACAAGGTTGGGAGGTAAAAGGTGATAACTGCACTAACGACCTTTTACTTCTGAAGGTTCAACAATAAAAGTTCCAGATAAATTGTGGTAAAAGGTTATAAGTGCAGTTATAGCCTTGTACCTCTGAAAAGAATTTAGATGTTGCAGTTATTGTTACTGTTGCAAATTTATCAATTATGTCTTTACTTTGAAGAACGTTACGTAATGTCACATGCACAATAATACTCGTACACAAAACTCATTCATAGAAATATGAAGTATGTACCTGCTCAATATTTAGATTTTACAGAAATAAATTGATAACTAAAAAGTTAGGAAAATACGCAATAAAATCTTAGTTTACAAATTTTCATTTATTTAGAATTTTCTCTGGTAAATAATCAAACTGAAGTCAAACAGACCCAATATATCAGATATTAGTGACCCTTATCATAGTTAAGTAAATAAAGACTACTGTTTCATGTCACAAAATGTGAATGTTTGTCATTAATTATTCCATGACCTTCACTCATCTTCTTCACTCTCACTAAGATAAGGCACTGGAAGTTTGTCTCATAGTCTTAATGACTCATAGTATGATTCGTACTCCTTCGGAAATGTCCCAGAGGCAACAAGTGACATCAAATCAGCTTTTTTGCAGCAGATATTGGAAACATCTGTATAAAAATCTGGAAACAAAGTGATCCCTCGGAAGCATTAATCACAACAAAATTACATAAGAATTGCAGACTCGGTTTGATTGAGTCTGTACATGAGGGATAATGAATAAGTGCAACATCTCTCACGCCCGCTAGCACCGGCTTGAGCGGTACTCAATTCTCAACACTTAATAGTGCTGGCATCAATTATCCCGAAGGACCAGAAAAATATAACAACACTGAAGTGAAGTACGGGGCAACTTTTTACGGCTGCCACACGGCACTTGACACCTGCTGTTGTGAAGTATAAAGATCTGGAAACAAAGTGATCCCTCGGAAGAATTAATCACAACAAAATTACATTAGAATTGCAGACTCGGTTTGATTGAGTCTGTACATGAGGGATAATGAATAAGTGCAACATCTCTCACGACCCCCTAGCACCGGCTTGAGCGATACTCAATTCTCAACACTTAATAGTGTTAATAAGCCTTTCGTGGAGCCTTAAGAGACTTTTCTTTGCTTCTGCTCTTCTTCTGCATTAACCTAACTTCCTTAAACTCACTAACATCAAAACCATAGTTCACAAAAATACTGTATTCTTTGTCTTTACGAACATGAATCCATTTTATATTTAGCCAATTAACACGTTTTCCATCAACATCGATTTTCATTGAGCCAAAGGTTTGTTCTTTGTACAACTTGTAATCTAGTATGTCAGCGTATTTTATTGGAACGACAATATATTGTTGCTTCCGGCGTGCTAATGATATAACTGTTTCTCACTGAGATGGAACATGTACCTTTGAGAGGCTTTTTGCATGCTCGATAGATGCATGTTTGGAATCACCTTCCATTTCTGAATGGCCACTTTCGAAAAATTTGTGGTATATACACTTGATGTGAGGAATGTCTTGGACACAGTGAACTAAGCAACTTGCAAAAAAGTGATTTCGATTCTGTCTCCCACATGTATCACTATATAATGTCACTTCTGTTCGTGTGTAGTGTGTAGTGTGATTCAACAGTTGGAAAGCTTTCGATGTTTTTCTTTACAATGATCTGTGATATTGCGTGGTTTTATTTCCAGACACAGCTTTCCCTCTCTTGTCATTTCAAACATTTAACCCTGCCACTTGGTGCTTAACTACGTTTGCAACTGTTTTGGAACCGACATTGATAGTTTTTAGAGAGTTTTAAGAAAAAAGTATTTGCACACTCTAACCATTTTGCAGCCAATTTTGAAGAAAAACGAATTCGAAATAGTTTATTGTTTTGTTCTCTGTTTAGATACTGCTCTGGTTCTTTATTGGCAACATGGAAACAAATGAATTGCCTTTGATTTTTGTAATCACCCATTGACCAGTATGTACTAAATATTTGCAGCAATTAAATGATTAAATGTTAAGTAAACAATGAGCGTGAGAAATTTCTTGAGAAAAGAGATAACAGATATGGGCTGTGAACTGTATGAATGCAGTATTCTGTCAGAGGAAAAAGATGATAAAATCAATTATAACCTTTTCCCACTACATATTCTATACAATATGTGAAACAACAGGTAATAAGTACACTTAGAACCTTTAACCCCTACATAATTTGTAGAAAAGAAGTTGTTACAAAATACTTTTTAATGTTCTGCCCTTATAAGGATTGAATATTTCTATAATATTTTCGTCAGACATTAAGGACAATAAGTAAATTATATACAAGAGGGCCATGATAGCCCTATATCGCTCACCTTAAGGAATAGATCTTAAAAATATTTTTCTTTTTTAAAACAAGCAACAGTTTGAGGTTTATAAAATTCTTTAATGTCATTTTAAGGTTTGTGTCAAATGTAAAGTATTTTTGGCCAACATCAACAGGAATGCAAACAAGTGTATAGAAATACCTCTTTTTTCTTTTCTTTAAAGTATAGGTTGCTGTAGCGTGTTTACATCATGAATATTTAACAATGACATCATAATTAACAAGACGAAGTACAAATTTGGATAATACTTCAATAAAAATGGGTCAAAGACAAAAATGGCCGGGTTGCATTTGTATACCAAATAACATGACTCATGAGGCTGTGATGTTACAAACATTTTCTACCATTGACCATTAAAATGTCGAACATTTAAGTTTAACTTATTAACTAAGTCGATAAACATGAAGTGGATAAGCGATAGACCTGAACTTGGGACCACATGTTAATGCAGTCACAATACCAAATATCAAATATCAAGAGTCTGTGATATGTAGTTGCTGAGAAAACTGTTACGGAAATTTCCTTCCATTTACAATTAATGCTGAAAATTTAACTAAGTCAGCAAACGGGAAGTGGATGAGCCACATACCTGAACTCATATCCCATTGTATGTGACTACATGTTGATGCTGTATACCAAATATCAAGAGGCTGTGATGAGTAGATGCTGAGAAAATTGTTACGAAAAATTCCTACCATTGACCATTATTATGAATTTAACTAAGTCAGTAAACTTGATGTGGATGAGTGACAGACCTAAAATCGAATTCCATTGTATGGGACAATGTGTTAATGCTGTTTACTAAATATTATGAGGCTCTGATAAGTACTTGCTGAGAAAACTGTTGGACAAAAATGGCCCAATTCGCCTGCCTGGAATCAAGTCTCAATAAATGATGGTAAACAGTATTTTTTTTTGCAAATAATTATGTAAATTCTTTTTGAAAACCAGAACTATAGTCGTAACAGATATCCCATTAGTGTTTAAATATCAAAATATTTTTTGATAGTGTTTACTCAGGGGTATCATGTTGTAGACAGGTTCTAACTCCCAAGCATCTGTGGTTTATCATATAAGGACACCCCTTTCTACAAAAACTTCTTCCTGTTCACATGAGTGGCTCTATACACAGGTTTAATCGTAAGATTAAATCTTGTAAAATGTTATAAAAAAAAAACAACAACAAACAGCAGGGATCTCAGGAAGGTCAGAATTTCACGTGGCAGACTGTTTAGCCAAATTTTTCATGAGTCAAATCAGTATTTTCTTGTGTTATTTTTCTACATGAATCATTTTAATTTTCAAAAATTTCTGTTTGGGAAGTCATTTTGAGTAGATTTTCCAGTTTAAATTGATAACTATTGTAAGGTTAGGTAATTTTTAAATCATAGGCTTCTTGCTTAGTTAACAATATGATAAAGATAATTAAGTATTTCTAGCACCATGTATAATTACCATAATAATTGTTCCATTTTCACTTACATTTATTGAGGTCAATAACACATGTGTACATGTATAATTTTAGTAATCATATCACGGAAGGTGATATTTACATAAATACTGAATGTCATGCCTTAATACTTCACAAATAATTAACAAAATACCTGTTTCAACGAAGCACACCGATAATTGTATTCATCTTCGCTTCTTTGTTTTGAAATACGAGTTTATGTTACAAAATTTCTAAATTTCCTTGTGCAAGTCCGCCATTTTGTAAAACTTCCGGTTTAGTTTTGTTTATAGGTCAGATTGATACAGATGTTTTCTGAGGCAAAATTGTTGATTTGATTTGATTTGATATGCATTATTTGATGATTTGAACTGTATGTTTGTTCTCAGAATGAAATATTATGACATAATTCGTTCATCAGTAAGACCGGTGTACACATTTTCCCACAAACCGGAAGGATGTATTAAAGTAATATCCGTACTGTAAATTAAACTTTTATCTTAATCAGCTGATTTTTGTGAAAAAATACAACATTTTTTGTTCACTTACGTTTCTTTGTGCAATATCTTGCACAATAAAATGTTCAAATCAATGTCATAAACCGAAATATTTTACATTGTATTTCGGAAATGACACAGTCTCCTTTCTGATGGTGTTACGAAATTGATGGAAGAATCCATTATTGAATGGGGAAATCAACTTCACTGTAGCTCTCAAATTTGTGCTATTCTGATTGACTTTGTTTTGAATTAACATTCCCATTCAACAACATTTTCATGTTTCTAATGTTTGAATAGAAAAATCTTCATAACAATGTCTGTTGAGACAAAAAATACAAGATACACTATCTCAATTTATCCCTACAAAGACAGTCTATATATACTTGCAATAAAAAAAACCTTAAAACCCCAAAACAGAGACCAATTTTCAACTCTAGACCATAATTTGAATACACTTTGTAGAAACCAACAAGCTTATGCCTTGTGAGAAATATCTAAGCTCTAGCCCTTTCCATTTTGATGTATAATAACTTTTAAGTTTTTTCTTTTAGTTGCCATAGCAACCAGAGCATGGAATGGCATTCTTTGAACAATCTTGATAGAGCTTCATACAAAGAGTATTCCTGCCAAGTTTCATTAATATTGGCCAAGTGGTATTATAGAAGATGTCGTTTGAATAATATGTGGACGGACGCCGGACGAAGGACGCATTTGATTGGCCATCCTTAAAGCTCACCTGCACTATGTGCAAGGTGAGCTAAAAACATAAAAAAGTCATTTTCGGCAATAATGGCAGTTATTATCTTTTACCTTTGAAACCTCGAGAAGGCACTTGCTATTTGACACCCATTTAAGGAGAATGAAACAAAACTCTACCATCAACCTCACCTGAAATGAAATAACATGTTATGTCGGTTTCTTTCCTCAAACTTTAGCCCTTTTTAAAACCTTTTTTTTTAATTTTACATTTATGAACCAAAAAGATCCCTGTAACTTTTTGTTTTATTTATAAGGAAAACAAACTTTGATATAGCATTATTAGCTTTTGTGATAACAATTTGTCTGGCGTCCGTCGTCTGTCAGTGCGTCCGTCATCAACTTTTTATACAAACGACTTCTTCACAGAAACCACTTGGTCAACCTTGATAAAATTATATTCGTAGCATAAAGCTGTACTAAAATTTTTAAATGGTTCCACTCAGTTGAACATTTAGGTAAGGAGGGCTAAAATATATTTTTGGAATCAAATCTTTAAAAATCTTCTTCTCTGAAAGTGCAAGGCATCAAGCTAAAATATTTTGTGTGTAACATCATCTCATGAAGCTCTATAAAAATTGTTCAAATTACAGCTCTGGTGTCAATATTAGCCCCGCCCTGGAGTATATATATAATATTTTTTTTTAAAAATCTTCTGCCCTGAACGTGCAAGGTCTAGAGCTTAGATATTTTTTGTAGCATCATCTGATGAAACTCTATAGAAAATTTTCAAATTATAGTCCTTGGGTTTAAATTGGCCTCGCCCTGGTGGTCTTTGACTTTTATTATGTACATATATTAAAAACTTTAAAAAATCTTCTGCTATGAAAGTTCACGGGCTAAAGCTTAGATATATTTTTTGTGTTGCATCATCTATGAAACTCTACAAAAATTGTTCAAATTATAGTCCTTGGGTTTAAATTGGCCTCGCCCTGGTGGTCTTTGACTTTTATTATGTACATATATTAAAAACTTTAAAAAATCTGCTGCTATGAAAGTTCACGGGCTAAAGCTTAGATATATTTTTTGTGTTGCATCATCTATGAAACTCTACAAAAATTGTTCAAATTATAGCCCTAGGGTCAAAAGTGGCCTTGCCCTAGGGGTAATTGATTTTTTATATGTATATAGTAAAAAACATAAAAAATCAACTTTTCTGTTTTACAAAGGCTAAAGGTTAGATATTAGCCATGAATCATTGTGTAATAGACATCTACCAAATGGTTCAAATTATAGCCCTGGGGTCAAATTTTGCATCGCACCGGGGGTCATGGATTTTAATTATGTACATATAGTAAACACTTAAAGAAACTCCTTCTATGAAAGTGCAAGACCTAAAGCTGGTATCTAGGGAAATTATATATCCAAGAATATAATGTCTAAACCTAAGATATTTGGTATGTTGCATAACACCACAGTTACTTAAACAGTAAAATGAAATCATATTCTATTTGGGTAAATAACATTCAGCATAAGATTTTGGACATGATTGCATCATAGTATTAATCTTTCTGCAGGGTCAGTTGTAGGTAAGTGTAGAGAATTCTTCAGGAAAATTAGAATAAGGCATAAAGAAAGATTACATTTGTTTCTTGTACCTTACTTACAAAGATGAGTTTGTATGCTCAAATTTTTATATTGAATTTTGTGAAAATTGTCATATTTTTTTCATTTTGAACCTGATATCTGTTTCATATACGTAATTGAATTTTGATACCAGTTAAGCTTTTAATGATATTTTTGAAATCATTTAACCTACTTCCTTGTGTTTTGGTGTACCAGGAATGGCAAATTTAATTTTGATATCAATTGACCTACTTTTGATATTATTGATATAAATTGACCTAGTTTCTCGTTTTTGATGTACAAACTATAAATTTTGACTAGGGATGTAATTACTGATGCTTAATCGAATTTTGATATCAGCTCACTTAATTTTTATATTTTTCATATCGCTTGACTTACTTTTTTTATGTATAAACTTGAAATTTGGACCTTTGGTGTAATTTGTGATGCCAAATTGAATTTTGATATCAGCTGACGTACTTTTATTGATACCATTTGGCCTTCTTTCTTGTTTTTTGACATACAGACAAAATATGGACCAGGGGTGTAATTTTTCATGCCAAATTGAATTTTGATATCAGCTGATCTACTTTTGATATAATTGAGAGTATTTGATCTACTTTCTTGCTTTTTTTTGACCTACAGACATGGATTTTTTACCAAGGGTGAAATAGGTGATGCCGAATTGAATTTTGATATTATCTGACCTGATTTTGATATTTTTGATATCATTTGCTCTTCCCCTTTGATTTTTTGACATACAGATTACAAAGTTGGAATAGGGATGTAATTTCTGTACCAACTTGATTTTTGATATCAGCTGAGCTACTTGTGATAATTTTGATATGGCTTGACCTTCTTTCCTGTTTTATGACATACATACTTGAATTTTTGACCAGGGTGTAATTTCTGATGCTGACCTACTTTTAGTATTTGCATTCTTAGGTAGTCTTTTATCAAATTTTGCTCATATTAATTTAATTGATTCCTATAAGGGGTCACTAGAGCTAAAAATTAAAAAAAACTGTAGACTTCTACAGAACTAATTGATATTTGATCACCAGACTTTGTCTCTAGCATTTTTGGGAAGTCTTTTATCAAGTGTGTCAATAATAAATTGATTGCCCATTTTTGAGGGGCCGTTAAACCTCTTTAAACGTCTCCTACAGAACTAATTGATTTTCTTTCTTGCTTTTTTCATACAGACTTGGCACTAGGGGTGTCATTTTTGATGCCAAGTTGATTTTTGTTATCTGCTTACATACTTCTGATATTTTTGATACCACGTGACTTACTTTCTTGTTATATGACGTACATACTTTAAATTTGGACCAGGGGTGTAATTTCTGATGGTGTATTGAATTTTGATATCAGCTGACCTACTTTTGTTATTTTTGATATAGTTTGACCTACATCTTGTTTTTTGACATTTATACTTGAAATTTGGAAAAGGGGTGTAATTTCTGATGGTGAATTGAATTATGATAGCAATTGACTAACGTTTTATATTTTTGATATAATTTGACCTACTTGCTTGCTTTTTGACATACAGACATGAAATTTTGACAAGGGGTGTTATTACTGATGCTGAATTGAATTTTTATGCAGCTGACATACTTTTGATATATTTATATCATTTGATTTGATATCTTGCTTTTTTGATTTATAGGCTTGAAATTTGGACCAAGGGTGTAATTTTTTATGGTGATTTACTTTATGTTTATGCGATATCATTTGACCTTATTTCTTGATTTTTGATGTATAGGCTTGAAATTTGGACCAAGAGTGTATTTATTCATGCTGAATTGAATTTTCTAACAGCTGACCTATTTTTGACATTTTGGAAAACATTTGCCCTATTTCTTCATTTTTGACATACAGACTTAAAATTTGGACCAGGGGTGCAATTACTGATCTGGATTGAATTTTGACAGCAGCCGACCTACTTTATATTTTTTGATACCATTTGACCTTCTTTCTTCCTTTTAGACGTACATACATGAAATTTGTACCAGGGGTGTAATACATGTATCTTATGCTGAATTGAATTTCACATCAGCTGACATAATTTTGATATTTTTGATATCATTTGACCTTTTTCCTTGTTTTTGACATACAGACTTGAAATTTGGATTGGTCAGGATGCTTGTCTATGTAATTGCACGGATGAATTTGAACACGTGTCATCTCGGATGAAAAACTAGGTTACAGGAGCTAAACATAGAAAAAGTCTTGTTAACACTCTAGTGGCTTTTGTTTTGATCCCAATGTCCTGGAATTTAGTCAGAAAAATTGTTTTAATATTTTCTAGGTCCAGTTTAAATATGGGTCACCTGGGGTCAAAAATTAGGTCACAAAGCCCAAATATAGAAAAACCTTGTTAACAATCTAAAGGCTGGTTTTATCCAAATATCCTGGAAATAGGTAAGAAAGTATGTTTTGATGATTTGATAAACTAGTCATACAGCCCAGATATGGAAAAACATTGCCAACACTCTAGAGGCTTTTTTTAACCAAATATCATTGAAATTGGTCAATAAGGTTGTTATGGTGATTTCTAGGTCAAGTTGGAATAAAGTGTACCTTGCGTCAAAGACTAGGTCACACAGCTTAAATATTGGAAAAACCTTTTGACACTTTAGGGACTACTTTTCTTGTAAACAAATTCTGGAAATTCGCAGAAAGTTGTTATGATGTTTTCCAGGTCAATTTCTAAAATGGACCACTTGTTCAGAAACCTCAGAATGTTACAGACAAAGTTTTGTGATCATCCATCAATTAGTTCTGTAGAAATAGACGTTGAAAGGTTTTCCTATTTTAGCTCTAGAGACCCGTAAAAGAGGCCAATCAAAGTAATATGAGCAAACTTGATAAAAGACTACCTAAGAATGCTACAGACCTAGTTTTGTGATCATCCATCAATTAGTTCTGTAGAAATAGACGATTAAAGGTATTTCTATTTACAGATTTAGTGGCCCCGTAAAAGGGATCAATCAAATTAATATGAGCAAACTTGATAAAATACTATCTAAAAATGCTACATACAAAGTTTGGAAATCATCCATCAATAATTTCAGTAGAAAATGATGTTCAAAGGGTTTTTGTATTTTTAGCGTTAGCGGCCCCTAAAATGTGCAAATAAAATAAATATGAGCAAACCTGATAAAAGACTACCTAAGAATGCTGCAGACAAAATTTTTGGATCATCTATCAAAATTTCAGTAGGAAATGATATTCAAAGTTTTCTCTATTTTTAGCTTTAGCGACCCATAAAGGGACCAATGAAATTAATATGAACAAACTTGATATAAGACTACCCAACAATGCTACAGACAAAATTTGGTGATCATCCATCAATGAGTTTTGTAGAAATAGACGTTTAAAAGTATTTCTATTGTTAGCTTTAGCGTCCCCTAGAAGGGGCCAATCAAATTAATATAAGCAAACTTGATAAAAGACTACCCAAGAATGCTACAGACAAGGTTTGGTGATCATCCAACAATTAGTTCTGTAGAAATAGACGTTGAAAGGTTTTCCTATTTTAGCTCTAATGACCCGTTTAAGAGGCCAATCAAAGTAATATGAGCAAACTTGATAAAAGACTATCTAAGAATGCTACAGACCTAGTTTTGTGATCATCCATCAATTAGTTCTGTAGCAATAGACGTTTAAAAGTTTTCCAATTTTAGCTCTAGAGACCGTAAAAGGGGCCAACCAAATTAATATGAGGAAACTTGATAAAAGACTACCTAAGAATGCAACAGGCCAATCAAATTCATAAGAGTAAACTTGATATCATCGTCGGATACCCACGGCCGAACCATTAACATTTCAGCCGTGGGATTTTTTGCCGATATTCAGTCGATTAGAGGTGTGTCAAAGGCAACTGTTTCATTGGCTGCCTCACGATTTCATGAGGCGATTAAAACCAATCAAAACGCTCGTTCTGTACGACGTTCGGTATTCCAAACAATATTGCGACAACCATAGACGACGTGAAAAGTTCAACATCGTATAATTAAACGATTTCAAACAAGAAAGTATAGATTATGTACTTTTACAGCGTGATGTTTTCTTTTCTGATTAATATCTGCTTGCAGAAGAACTGGTTTGGCGATAGTTTTTGCCATTGATTTTAGCAAGACACAGGCAACAGTTTTTAACCATTGGCGCTGCCATTTTATTTCTTATTGTTTTTTACCTCCGCTGTTGAAGAATATAGATTTGTTAAACGCGATGTCATTGGTAGATATTTTACGCACCTGTTGCTGTATATCGACGCAAATTCGATTCATTTTACCCACGGTTGATCGCATGTTATGTGACATGTTTATCAATCGTGGGTATCCGACGATGACTTGATATAAGACAGCACAAAAATGCTACAGACAAAGTTTTGTGATCATCCATCAATTAGTTCTGTAGAAATAAACGTTTAAAGGTTTTCCAATTTTAGCTCTAGAGACCCGTAAAAGGGGCCAATCAAATTAATATGAGCAAACCTGATACAAGTCTACCTAAGAATGCTACAGACATAGTTTTGTGATCATCCATCAATTAGTTCTGTAGAAATAGATGTTTCAAGGTTTTCTATTTTTAGCTCTAGAGACCCATAATGGGGCCAGTCAAATTAATATAAGAAAACTTGATAACTGACTACCCAAGAATGTCACAGACAAAGTTTGGTGATCATTCATCAAATAGTTCTGTAGAAATAGATGTTTCAATGTTTTTCTATTGTTAGCTTTAGCGGCCTCTAAGAAGGGCCAATGAAATCAATATGAGCAAAGTTGATAAAAGACTACCCAAGAATGCAACATACAAGGTTTTGTGATCATCCATCAATTAGTTCTGTAGAAGAAGACGTTAAAAGGTTTTAATATTTTTAGCCCTAGATACCCCTAAAAGGAGCCAATCGAATTAATATGAGCAAACTTGATAAAAAACTACCTAAGAATGCTACAGACAAAGTTTTGTGATCATCCATCAATTAGTTCTGTAGAAATAGACGTTTAAAGGTATATTTTATTTATAGCTTTAGTGGCCCCGTAATAGGGATCAATCAAATTAATATGAGCAAACTTGATAAAATACTATCTAAGAATGCTACATACAAAGTTTGGAAATCATCCATCAATAATTTCAGTAGAAAATGATGTTCAAAGGTTTTTTTTGTATTTTTAGCTTTAGCGGCCCCTAAAAGGGGCAAATCATATAAATATGAGCAAACCTGATAAAAGACTACCTAAGAATGCTGCAGACAAAATTTTGGGATCATCTATCAAAATTTTAGTAGGAAATGATGTTCAAAGGTTTCTGTATTTTTAACTTTAGCGACCCATAAAGGGGACCAATCAAACTAATATGAACAAACTTGATATAAGACTACCCGACAATGCTACAGGTAAAATTTGGTGATCATCCATCAATGAGTTTTGTAGAAATAGACGTTTAAAAGTATTTCTATTGTTAGCTTTAGCGGCCCCTAGAAGGGGCCAATCAAATTAATATAAGCAAACTTAATAAAAGACTACCCAAGAATGCTACAGACAAGGTTTGGTGATCATCCATCAATTAGTTCTGTCGAAATAGACGTTGAAAGGTTTTCCTATTTTAGCTCTAGAGACCCGTAAATAGGCCAATCAAAGTAATATGAGCACAGACAAAGTTTTGTGATCATCCATCAATTATTTCTGTAGAAATAGACGTTTCAAGGTTTTCTTTTTTAGCTCTAGAGACCCATAAATGGGGCCAGTCAGATTAATATGAGAAAACTTGATAACTGACTACCTACGAATGCCACACACAAAGTTTGGTGATTATTTTTATCAAATGTAAAATGTAAATGATATTAATATGCAAACTTATATAACAAAAGAAGAAACGAGATTTCGTTGGATATAAAATTCATGGATTGACCTATCAACGGAAACCACGAAAACTAGTTCCCTACGAATAATGATGGTTTGCAGTAGTGTTTCACCAATATACCTGTTATGACACTTGCTATTTGACGCTTACCCTTTTGAGGAGCTCTACCATCAACCTCGTCTGAAAAGAAATAATATGTTATGTCAGTGTTTTTCCTTCACAACATCGGTACAAAATTAATCCCTTTATTTCTTTATTTTTTTTAAAACACCCCTTATTGTAGAAAAAGCGAGTCTCCTGCTCAAATTGGGAGAGTTCACATTTATGCATGTACACTTATGTGGAAAACATTTCAGCATGAGTTATTTCCCTTTTAATATTAATCTATAATTTGAAGAAATACTATGGCCTGGGGCATTTTAGCTTTAATGGCCCCCTAGTAGGGATCAATCAAATTAATATGAGCAAACTTGATAAAAGACTACCTAAGAATGCTACATACAAAGTTTGGTAATCATCCATCAATAATTTCAGTAGGAAATGATGTTCAAAGGTTTTTTCTATTTTTAGCTTAAGCGGCCCCTTAAAGGGGCAAGTCAAATAAATAGGAGCAAACCTCATAAAAGACTACCCAAGAATGCCGGAGACAAAATTTGGGGATCATCTATCAATAATTTTAGTGGGAAATGATGTTCAAATGTTTTTCTTTTTTTAGCTTTCGCGACCTCTTAAAAGTGCAAATCGAATTAATATGAGCAAACTTGATAAAAGACAACCTAAGAATGCTACAATCAAAGTTTGGTGACCATCCATCAATTAGTTCTGTAGAAATAGACGTTTAAATGCATTTCTATTGTTAGCTTTGGCGGCTTCTAAAAGGGGCCAAGCAAATTAATATGAGTAAACTTGATAAAAGACTACCTAAGAATGCTACAGACAAAGTTTTGTGATCATCCATCAATTAGTCCTGTAGAAATAGACGTTTAAATGTATTTCTATTTTTAGCTTTAGGTGCCCCTGAAAGGGGCCAATCAAATTAATATGACCAAACCTGATATAAGACTCCCAAGAATGCTACAAAGTTTTGTGATCATCCATCAATTAGTTCTGTACAAATAGACGTTTAAAGGTTTTCTATTTTTAGATCTATAGACCCCTAAAAGGGGCCAGTCAAATTAATATGAGAAAACTTGATAAAAGACTACCTAAGAATGCTACAGACAAAGTTTTGTGATTATTTTTATCAAATATAAAATGTAAATGAAGTTAATATGCAAACTTATCTGACAAAAGACGAAACGAGATTTCGTTGGATATAAAATTCATGGATTGACCTATCAACGGAAACCACGAAAATAAGTTCCCTACGAATAATGATGGTTTGCAGTAGTGTTTCACCAATATACCTGTGATGATAGACAGAAGACACTTGCTATTTGACGCTTACCCTTTTGAGGAGCTCTACCATCAACCTTGTCTGAAAAGAAATAATATATTATGTCAGTGTTTTTCCTTCACAACATCTGTACAAAATTAATCCCATTCGAAAGTCTTTTCTTTTAGAATTTTACTTGTAGCGGTTTGTTGTTAATGTTCCTTTGGAACAGAAAATGTAATATTTATGAGGAAAACAAATTGTGACATACCATTATATTTTTATAAAGGTATAGAATTTGTGCGACTGAAAAAAACTTGTAAGAAGCACACTTTTCTGATAGTGCTTATTGTTTTAAAAAAAATTGTATAAGTAGATTCAGGTTCCATTGCATGAGTAGGTTCAGGTTCTATTTGTATAGATAGGTTCTATTTGTACAGTTAGATTCAAATCACTTTATTGAAGCTTTTTAGCAATATTTACCTCAGAGAAAAAAAAACAAGAGGGCCATGATGACCCTGAATCGCTCACCAGAAACAACTGTTTTTCAGTGATTATAGAAATATTTTTTCAAATAAACTTGTAGAAAGACAAGTCAAGGTCAACTTCAACTTGCCTCTCTAGTTATAAGGTTTCCCGACATTGATATATAATCTTTATAGTAAAAATGATTGGAACCAAGTTTGGTGATCATCCATCCATTAATTTGTGATACAATTTGCATATGACTGTCTTTCAAACATGTGATCTTTCTCTTGTTTTTTTACTTATTTTAAAAATGAGATAATTACATAATCTCAGTATTTAGATATACATGTATACTGTTTGTCAGGATGACACCACCGGTCAATATTTATTTAAGATAACATAGGTATACTAGTCAACTCAACCAGAAAGTGAACATTTCAGGTTAATTATCTTACTCTCTAATAGAAATGGGAAAATTGTAATTTTAACTACATAGAGAAAAAAGCAAAAGGTGTTTTGATGAAATGTATTCAGTGAACAATAAAACAACTAAACATACATCGTAAGAAAGTGATCTTATATGAACAGTGCAAAGTTACTTTCAACAAGTGATAACCATGTTTGCAAAATGTAATTCTGAATAGAAATAATTGAAACTGATACCAAAATAGCACAAAAAACAAAAAATAACAAATTCGACAAAAACTGAAATGATTTTTAACAGGAAACTAATATTTTAAAATGAAAAAGAGGCGGATTTTTTTTAATTTTTTAAAACACCCCTAATTCTAAGAATAATATTTAAAAACTTGACAGGAGCGAGTCTCCTGCTCAAATTGGGAGTGTTCACATTTATGCATGTACACTTATGTGGAAAACATTTCAACATGACTTGTTTCCTTTTATTATTAAACTATAATTTGAAGAAATGCCATGGCATGGGGCATTATAGCTTAAGTGGCCCCCTAGTAGGGATCAATCAAATTGATAAGAGCAAACTTGATAAAAGACTGTATAAGAATGCTACATACAAAGTTTGGTAATCATCCATTAATAATTTCAGTAGAAAAAATGTTCAAAGTTTTTTTCTATTTTTAGCTTAAGCGGTCCCTTAAAGGGGCAAGTCAAATAAATTTGAGCAAACCTGATAAAAGACTACCAAAGAATGCCGCAGACAAAATTTGGGGATCATCCATCAATAATTTCAGTAGGAAATGATGTTCAAAGGTTTTTTTCTATTTTTAGCTTAAGCGGCCCCTTCAAGTGGCTAGTCAAAAAAATATGAGTAAATCTGATAAAAGACTACCAAAGAATGCCGCAGAAAAAAAATTTGGGGATCATCCATCAATAATTTCAGTAGGAAATGATGTTCAAAGGTTTTTCTAATTTAAGCTTTGGCAGCCTCTGAAAGGGGCCAGTCGAATTAATATGAGCAGACTTGATAAACGACTTCCTAAGAATGCTACAGACAATGTGTGGTGATCATCCGTCAATTAGTTCTGTAGAAATAGACGTTTAAAAGTTTTACTATTGTTAGCTTTAGCGTTTTCTAAAAGGGGCCAATCAAATTAATATGAGCAGACTTGATAAAAGACAACCTAAGAATGCTACAGACAATGTTTGGTGATAATCCGTCAATTAATTCTGTAGCAATAGACGTTTAAAGGTTTTACTATTGTTAGCTTTAGCGTTTTCTAAAAGGGGCCAATCAAATTAATATGAGCAAACTTGATAGAAGACAACATAAGAATGCTACAGACAAAGTTTTGTGATCATCCATCAATTAGTCCTGTAGAAAAAGACGTTTAAAGGTATTTCTATTTTTAGCTTTAGTTGCCCCTGAAAGGGGCCAATCAAATTAATATGACCAAACCTGATATAAGACTCCCAAGAATGCTACAAAGTTTTGTGATCATCCATCAATTAGTTCTGTAGAAATAGACGTTTAAAGGTATTTCTATTTTTAGCTCTAGAGACCCCTAAAAGGGGCAAGTCAAATTAATATGAGAAAACTTGATAAAAGACTACCTAAGAATGTTTCAGACAAAGTTAAGTGATTATTTTTATCAAATGTAAAATGTAAATGATGTTAATATTCAAACTTATCTTACAAAAGACGAAATGAGATTTCGTTGGATATAAAACTAATGGATTGACTTATCAACGGAAACCACGAAAATTAGTCCCCTACGAATAATGATGTTTTGCAGTTGTGTTTCACCAATATACCTGTGATAAAAGACAGAAGACACTTGCTATTTGACGCTTACCCTTTTGAGGAGCTCTACCATCAACCTCGTCTGAAAAGAAATAATATGTTATGTCAGTGTTTTTCCTTCACAACATCGGTACAAAATTAATCCCATTCGAAAGTCTTTTCTTTACGTTTTACTTGTAGCGTTTTGTTGTTAATGTTTCTTTGGAACAGAAAATGTAATATTAATGAGGAAAACAAACTGTGAAATACCATTTTATTTTTATAAAGGTATATAATTTGTGCGACTGAAAAAAACTTGTAAAAAGCACACTTTTCTGATAGAGGTTATTGTTTTAAAAAATTGTATAAGTAGTTTCAGGTTCCATTACATGAGTAGGTTCAGGTTCTATTTGTATAGGTAGGTTCTATTTGTACAGGTAGATTCAAATCACTTTATTGTAGCTTTTTAGCAATATTTATCTCAGAGAAAAAAAACAACAAGAGGGCCATGATGGCCCTGAACCGCTCACCAGAAACAACTGTTTTTCAGTGATTATAGAAATATTTTTTTTTTAAATAAACCTGTAGAAAGACAAGTCGTCAAGGTCAACTTCAACTTGCCTATCGAGTTATAAGGTTTCCCGACACTGATATATATTCTTTATGGTAAAAATGATTGGAACCAAGTTTGGTGATCATCTATCCATTAATTTGTGATAAAATTTGCCTATTACTGTCTATCAAAATTGTGATCTTTCTGGGTTTTTTTTACTTATTTTAAAAATGAGATAATTACATAATCTCAGTATTTAGATATACATGTATACTGTTTGTCAGGATGACATCAGCTGTCAATATTAATTTGAGATAACATAGGTATACTAGTCAACTCAACCAGAAAGTGAACATTTCAGGTTAATTATCTTACTCTCTAATAGAAATGGGACAAATTGTAATTTCATCCAACACATAAACTCCCTTAAAGGGCCCCACAGATTACAGACGCAGCGATCAGCGATGTGGAGTGGTCATAACGAGGCATTAGCGATAACGGAGTGGACGGAAAATTCTTAGATTAAAATAATTAACTGCTACCATTAATTTTATATTAAATTAAACAAAGTTCTTCAATAATTTTGTTTTAAGTCAAGTTATTAAGTGTTAATCATTGGATATTAAACATGAGTGAACCTGATGAGGTATGTCATGATATTAATATATCTTATATATATATAAAATATATATATTTATTTATTTCTTTTATTTATTTGCTTTTATGTTTATAATTGTTAAAACTTATATTACTATGTAATATAAAAGGAACACTGCAAAATTCAAATGTGCAAAATAATCATAGTATCATCTACGGATGTTCCTTAAAAATTTAACCACTACACGATGGATCTACATCGTTCTTTCATATTTAAGATAGATAAAATGTATATCACATTTTCTATTCTAATTTAGAAAAATGAAGTAAGACATCAAACATCTTTTAATGATGGATAAGCGTTTTATGCTAAAATTGAAATGGATACCACATTTCTTTATTTGTTATGTATTAAGTATGAGATATAACATACGTAATTGCTCATTTTTTCCTGAGCCTTCATCAACCCGAAAATTCCTAGCGGGCATTTTATCTTACAGACAAACTTGGCAGAGCGCCAGGGCGGAAATGACGAGGTCATTGAAGATGCGCATGAGCATCATAACATATTTTCTCGTTAGCCGCCATGGGGAACCAGACGATATCATCTAATGGAGGTGATCAGATTTCGGAGATCACGGAATCTATAAAGATAATGCACGAATCAATGGAATTTATGAAACACGAAAATTGTTTCATTAAAAAACAAGAGGAAAACGGAAAATGGCGAAACTTCATCTAAACGCATAAAACTGATGGAGGCAGAAAATGGCGCATCCGGTTCCGAAGATTCGGACAGTGATGACGCAATAGCCTCATTTTTAGCTGACCAGAATGAGGCAACCCAAGGGAGCATCAACGAGAGCGAATGGGCTGAGATATCTGATTTTTTTGAAGAAAATCTTGAAACGGAGAGGAAATTCTGCCAGATTTGGCAACATTGGCAAATTCGGTTTTAAGAGCGAAACCTAAGGATGACAAAGTCGCCAGCTTGAAAATAAAGCATAAAAGACCAAATAATGTGGAAAATCTACAAGTCACAAAGGTAGATGAACAATTATGGCGACAGTTTAAGACGAGAAACCAAAAACATTTGATTATGCAATGCAGAAAAACCAATTTACATTATGCCATGCACTTGTTCCCACACTAAAACTAATGCAAAATCTTAAAGAGAAAGGACCTGCATCAGAGGCACGAGATCTTGCAGCCGATACATTCAAAATATTAGCGTACGGAATTAATCAATCCAAACGATGCGCGAAGGGAAAAAAATCAAAAAAAAGATCTTCTGCCATCATACAAACCATTGTGTAATCAACCTTCATCAGCAACCAAACTTTTTGGGGACAAACTTCAAGAAGAAATAAAACATCTTAAAGAAACAAAAACTAATCTTACATCTACCAGGCAACCTTTTTATCGAAAAAGGGAGGGGGTTCAACAACTACAACCAACACCAGAGTATCCAAAGCACACCGGCCTTCCCTCCACGAAACAACAAACTAGCTTGGAATACAACACAGCATCGCCAACTAAATCAACCAAAGAAGGGGAAAATGGGGAGAAAATAATAAATGTAAGTACAAATATAAATATAAGTGTCCAAAACACAACAGAAAATTTTCATGCCGGTAAGACAGCTGATAATATTAGCATATGGAAAACCATTACAACTGACAAGTGGATTTTAAATAACATTAGAGGTTGTTCAGTTGAATTAAATGAAATTCCAAAGCAAAACATAATTCCTAAACCTATTAATTTTACTAAAGAGGAAAAAAGAAAGATTGAGAACGAACTTAATAGATTTTTAAACATTGGAGTTATAGAGAAAGTGGAAGATAATTTAGATAATGAATTCATATCAAACATTTTTATAAGACCTAAAAAAGATGATCGTGTACGAATAATTTTGAACCTAAAACAGTTTAATGAGTTATATATAGAAAAACATCACTTTAAAATGGAATCCCTTAAATCTGCAATTAACGCTATGAGAAAAGATTATTTTATGGCCTCAGTTGACCTAGCAGATGCTTTCTACTCCATAACCATTAGAGAACAGGACCGGCGTTATTTCCGATTCTACTTCAATGATATAAAATATCAATTTACAGCATTAGTTATGGGGTATTCATCCAGCCCTCGAATTTTCACAAAGATACTGAAACCTGTGTTCGCTTATCTTAGGTCATTAGGTCATGTTAGTGTTTATTTCATTGATGATTCTTGGCTAGTAGGAGATTCTTATCAGTCATGTATGCGTAATGTGAACGAAACTGTGCACTTAATGGATAAACTCGGATTAACGGTAAATCAGAAAAAGTCTTTTTAGGCTTCGTACTGTGTTCTGAATCCACGACAGTTAAACTAACATTTGAAAAGGGGGAAGATATAATTAACCTTTGTTCGAAAGTACTAAACACCAAACGAATCACTATTCGTGTCTTTGCTAAACTTATCGGGAAACTCACGGCGGCTGAGCCGGGAGTTAAACATGCACCACTATATATCCGACCGCTTGAAAAAATAAAAGAGAATGAATTAAAACTTCACAAGGGAAATTTCGACAATTTCATGAATGTACCGCAGTCAATACATACAACCTTACTTTGGTGGATAGAAAATATACAGATTAGTTTTAAAAATATTTTTTGTCGCAAGATCCGAACACTGTTATATACACTGACGCTTCATTAAAAATGTTCGGGGGCATTCAATGAAACTAACGGTCAAAAAACAAATGGTTTCTGGTCGCATGAAGAACAAAAACTTCAATATAAATATTTTAGAAAATGAAAGCTTGTGAAATTGGCTTACGCACTTTTTGTAAATCTCTTAAAAAATATTCTTGTGAAATTGTATACGGACAACACAACATGTGTTCGTACATTAATAGATATGGAGGTAAGGTTCGAGCTCTCGACGATATTGCACGAAGAATATGGTTCTGGTGCATTGAAAGAAATATTATGTTAACGGCAGCCCATATTGCTGGCTTATCGAACACACACGCTGACAAACTTAGCAGAACTGGAAATGATGATATTGAATGGTCTTTAGAACAAGGAATTTTTGATAAAATCTTAAAACATCACCAGAACATTAAAATTGATTTATTTGCATCAAGATTGAATGCAAAACTTAAAAAGTATGTTTCGCGATATCCCGATCCATCCGCTATTGCAGTAGATGCATTCACATTTAAGTGGTGTGATAATTTATTTTACATATTTTCACCTTTCAGCTTGATAGCACGCATCCTTCAAAAGATAGAAAGAGACCACGGAAAAGCAATTTGATAGCACCAATCTGGCCTACCCAGACGTGGTGGCCAATTCTCATGAGATTGATAAAAGGTCCATGCTTGATTCTCCCAAAAGGGGAAAAAATTCTGAAAACTAGAACACAAACCAAATCAAAAGGCATCCTCTGAAAAAGATGAGACTTGCTGTTTTCGATATATCAGGGCAGGTTTACGAAGGCAAAGGTATACCGAGAGACGCTCGAGACATCATCATACAGTCCTGGAGAAAAAGCACAAGAAAACAGTACAACTCATATGTTAAAAAATGGTTACATTTCTGTGGACGGGAAGCTAATCCCTTTAATTCCAATATAAACGATATTATCAAATTTCTTGTTTATTTACACAAGCAAGGACTGAGTTACTCTGCAATAAACACAGCACGTTCAGCTGTTAGTAATTTGTGAGAATTACTGGTCAGGTAAACATACATGAAAACGAAATAATATCACGTGTTATGAAGGGGATTTTTAATGAAAAACCACCACGGCCACGATACAAAGTAACATGGGACGTAAAAATCGTTCTAAACTACTTAGAAAAGATGGATACTACATCCTTTCTATCATTATCATGTAAATTGTGCATGCTATTTTTACTTGTTACGGCTCAAAGATGCCAAACTTTGCATACTATAAAATTATCTGACATTAAAAGAGTAGGTGAAAACATTTTCATTCAAATATCAACTCTTTTGAAACAGTCAAGACCAGGGTTCAGTTTAGAACCGATTATTTTACAGCCGTATAAATTAAAAAAGAATCTATGTATTGTAACAACTTTAAATAACTATATCGCTAGAAGTGAACATTTAAGAATAGATGAGTCACTTATTATTTCCACAGTAAAACCACATAAACAGGTTTCCAAACAAACAATAGCACGATGGATTAAATTAACAATGATGAAAGCAGGCCTTGCTGACACATTCAAACCTCATAGTACAAGATCAGCATCGACGTCAAATGCTTTTTATAAAGGAATCCTTTATCTGACATAATAAAAAACCGCGGATGGAGTACAGCAAAGACATTTGCTAAATATTATCAAAGACAGATTCTTACCACTGAAACTCAAAATTTTGTTCTAGAATGAATCTCATTCATGTTTATCAGATATTAAGTACGGGCAATAGTAAATACATAATGATGTTTACACAATACAGTTATCGCCCAGTTATCTATACATGTATATTTCATTGCATGATATTAGTTTACAATAATATGTAGTAAGCCATACATATGTTTCTTGTTATTATTGGCGTACTCGTTTTTTCCTTTTACAATATTTTATCAGAAATCTCTCTGAACAATCTGTGGGGCCCTTTAAGGGAGTTTATGTGTTGGATGAAATTTAATGATTAAGCGAGACTTACCTTCGTAGAAGTAAGGTGAAGATTGATCATAATTTCATCCGACACAAAACTCCCTAAGGGCTCACACGCCCGCCCACTACCACCCAAAACGGATTTCTTTAAATATTGTCATCTTATACATAAGATATAAACTTTAAAATATGACCACTCCACATCGCTGATCGCTGCGTCTGTAATCTGTGTGAGCCCTTAGGGAGTTTTGTGTCGGATGAAATTATGATCAATCTTCACCTTACTTCTACGAAGGTAAGTCTCGCTTAATCATTAAATTTTAACTACATAGAGGAAAAAAGCAAAAGGTGTTTTGATGAAATGTATTCAGTGAACAAGAAAACAACTTAACATACATGGTAAGAAAGTGATCTTATATGAACAGTGCAAAGTTACTTTCAACAAGTGATAACCATGTTTGCAAAATGTAATTCTGAATAGAAATAATTGAAACTGATACCAAAATAGCACAAAGAACAAAAAATGACAAATTCGACAAAAAAATGAAACGATTTTTAACAGGAAACTAATATTTTGAAATGAAAAAGAGGCGGATTTTTTATTTTTATTAAAACACCCTTATTCTAAGAAAAATATTTAAAATTTTGACAGGAGAAAGAGCGAATCTCCTGCTCAAATTGGGAATGTTCATATGTATGCATGTACACTTATGTGGAAAACATTTCAACATGACTTATTTTCCTTTTATTATTAAACTATAATTTGAAAAAAAATGCCATGGCCTGGGGTATTTTAGCTTTAGTGGCCCCCTAGTAGGGATGAATCAAATTAATATGAGCAAACTTGATAAAAGACTACCTAAGAATGCTACATACAAAGTTTGGTAATCATCCATCAATAATTTCAGTAGAAAATGATGTTCAAAGGTTTTTTCTATTTTTAGCTTAAACTGCCCCTTAAAGGGGCAAGTCAAATAAATAGGAGCAAACCTGATAAAAGACTACCAAAGAATGCCGCAGACAAAATTTGGGGATCATCCATCAATAATTTCAGTAGGAAATGATGTTCAAAGATTTTTCTATTTTTAGCTTTAGCGACCCCTGAAATGGGCAAATCAAATTAATATGAGCAAATTTGATAAACTACTGCCGAAGTATGCTACAGACAAGGTTTGGTGATCATCCATTAGTTACTTCTGTAGAAGAAGACGTTAAAAGGTTTTTCTATTTTAAGCCCAAGACACCCATAAAAGGGGCCAATCGAAAAAATATGAGCAAACATGATATAAGACATCCCCAGAATGCTACAGACAAAGTTTAATGATCATCCATCAATTAGTTCTGTAGAAATAGACGACGTTTAAATGTATTTCTATTATTAGCTTGAGTGGCCCCTAAAAGTGGTCAATTAAATTAATATGAGCAAACTTGATATAACACTCCCAAGAATGCTACAGACAAAATTTTGCGATCATCCATCAATTAGTTCTGTAGAAATAGACGTTTAAAGGTTTTTCTATTTTAAGCTCTAGAGGCCCCTAAAAAGGGCCAGTCAAATGAATATGAGATAACTTGATGAAAGACTACCTAAGAATGCTACAGACAAAGTTTTGTGATTATTCTTATCAAATATAAAATGTAAATGAAGTTAATATGCAAACTTATCTGACAAAAGACGAAACGAGATTTCGTTGGATATAAAATTCATGGATTGACCTATCAACGGAAACCACGAAAATAAGTTCCCTACGAATAATGATGGTTTGCAGTAATGTTTCACCAATATACCTGTGATAAAAGACAGAAGACACTTGCTATTTGACGCTTACCCTTTTGAGGAGCTCTACCATCAACCTCGTCTGAAAAGAAATAATATATTATGTCAGTTTTTTTCCTTCACAACATCTGTACAAAATTAATCCCATTCGAAAGTCTTTTCTTTTTGAATTTTACTTGTAGCGTTTTGTTGTTAATGTTCCTTTGGAACAGAAAATGTAATATTTATGAGGAAAACAAATTGTGACATACCATTATATTTTTATAAAGGTATAGAATTTGTGCGACTGAAAAAAAAAACTTGTAAGAAGCACACTTTTCTGATAATGATTATTGTTTTAAAAAAATTGTATAAGTCGATTCAGGTTCCATTACATGAGTAGGTTCAGGTTCTATTTGTATAGGTAGGTTCTATTTGTACAGTTAGATTCAAATCACTTTATTGAAGCTTTTTAGCAATATTTACCTCAGAGAAAAAAACAAGAGGGCCATGATGACCCTGAATCACTCACCAGAAACAACTGTTTTTCAGTGATTATAGAAATAGTTTTTCAAATAAACTTGTAGAAAGACAAGTCAAGGTCAACTTGCCTCTCTAGTTATAATGTTTCCCGACACTGATATATTATCTTTATAGTTAAAATGATTGGAACCAAGATTTGTGATCATCCATCCATTAATTTGTGATACAATTTGCCTGTGACTGTCTTTTAAACATGTGATCTTTCTCTTTTTTTACTTATTTTTAAAAATGAGATAATTACATAATCTCAGTATTTAGATATACATGTATACTGTTTGTCAGGATGACACCAACTGTCAATATTTATTTAAGATAGCATAGGTATACTAGTCAACTCAACCAGAAAGTGAACATTTCAAGTTAATTATCTTACTCTCTTATAGAAATGGGAAAAATTGTCATTTTAACTACATAGAGAAAAAAAGCAAAAGGTGTTTTGATGAAATATATTCAGTGAACAAGAAAACAACTTAACATACAGGGAAAAAAAGTGATCTTATATGAACAGTGCAAAGTTACTTTCAACAAGTGATAGCTATGTTTGCAAAATGTGATTCTGAATAAAAATAACTGAAACTGATACCAAAATAGCACAAAGAACAAAAAATGACAACTTCGACAAAAATGAAACGATTTTTAACAGGAAACTAATATTATATTTCTTTAGGCCTTATTTCACTTCCTGTATTGACCTTACAAATGAACCTGCATAAAGATTAATAGAATGATGCAATGCCTGTCCCAATTCTAGCGCACAAAATGAAATATACAAAGCACATGACCTCAAATCATTTCTTTAAGATCTCTAAAAAACAAACAGGTCATGGCATTAAGACATTCATTTTTTTGCCTAACATGTACATACATGTGAACTTTTTACAATGTTCAAGAAGGAGAATTTACTTCACAGAGAGTGATATTTTTTAATTGACAATAGACATAGTAGGAAATTTTGAAATAAAGAAGAGGCGGATTCCTTTATTTTTCTTAAAACACCCCTTATTCTAAGAAAAATAATAAAAAATTTGACAGGAGAAAGAGGGAGTCTCCTGCTCAAATTGGGAGAGTTCACATGCATATACATTTATATGGAAAACATTTCAACATGAGTTATTTTCTTTTTATTATTAAACTATAATGTGAAGAAATTCCATGGCTTGGGGCATCCCCATAATATGGGCCAATCGAATATATATGAGCAAACTTGATAAAAGACTACCTACGAATGCTACATACAGAGTTTGGTAATCATCCATCAATAATTTCAGTAGAAAATCATTTTCAAAGGTTTTTTCTATTTTTATCTTTAGCGGCCCCGTAAAGGTGCAAATCAAATAAATATGAGCAAACCTGATAAAAGACTACCCAAGAATGCCGCAGACAAAATTTGGGGATCATCTATCAATAATTTCAGGAGGAAATAATGTTCAAAGATTTTTCTATTTTTAGCTTTAGCGACCCCTGAAAGGGCCAATCGAATTAATATGAGTAAACTTGATAAACGACTACCTAAGTATGCTCTAGAGAAGGTTTGGTGATTATCCATCAATTAGTTCTGTAGAATAAGACGTTTAAATGTTTTTCTATTTTTAGCCCAAGAGACCCATAAAAGGGATCAATCGAATAAATATAAGCAAACTTGATATAAGACATCCCAAGAATGCTACAGAAAAAGTTTAATTATCATCCATCAATGAGTTTTGTAGAAACAGACGTTTAAATGTATTTCTATTTTTAACTTTCGTGGCCCCTAAAAGTGGACAATCAAATTAATATGTGCAAACTTGATATAAGACTCCCAAGAATACTACAGACAAAGTTTTGCGATCATCCATCAATTAGTTCTGTAGAAAAAAGACGTTTAAAGGTTTTTCTATTTTTAGCTCTAGAGGCCCCTAAAAAGGGGCCAGTCAAATTAATATGAGAAAACTTGATGAAAGACCACCTAAGAATCCTACAGACAAAATTTGGTGATTATTTTTATCAAATGTAAAATGTAAATGATGTTAATATGCAAACTTATATAACAAAAGACGAAACGAGATTTCGTTGGATATAAAATTCATGGATTGACCTATCAACGGAAACCACGAAAATAAGTTCCCTACGAATAATGATGGTTTGCAGTAGTGTTTCACCAATATAACTGTGATGATAGACAGAAGACACTTGCTATTTGACGCTTACCCTTTTGAGGAGCTCTACCATCAACCTCGTCTGAAAAGAAATAATATGTTATGTCAGTGTTTTTCCTTCACAACATCTGTACAAAATTAATCCCATTCGAAAGTCTTTTCTTTTTGAATTTTAATTGTAGCGGTTTGTTGTTAATGTTCCTTTGGAACAGAAAATGTAATATTTATGAGGAAAATAAACTGTGATATACCATTATATTTTTTATAAAGGAACTGAAAAAAACTTGTAAAAAGCACAAATTTCTAAAAGAGCTTATTGTTTTTATAATTGTATAAGTAGATTCAGGTTCCATTTCATGAATAGGTTCAGGTTCTATTTGTACAGGTAGATTCAAATCACTTTATTGAAGCTTTTTAAAAAAATTTACCTCAGAGAAAAAAAAATACAACAAGAGGGCCATGATGACCTTGAATCGCTCACCAGAAACAACTGTTTTTAGTGATTATAGAATTTTGTTTTGAAATAAACTTGTAGAAAGACAAGTTAAGGTCAACTTCAACTTACCTCTCTAGTTTATGGTTTCCCGACACTGATATATATTCTTTATATTAAAAATGATTGGAACCAAGTTTGGTGATCATCCATCCATTAATTTGTGATAAAATTTGCCTATGACTGTCTATCAAAATTGTGATCTGTCTTTATTTTTTACTTATTTAAAAAATGAGATAAATATATAATCTCAATATTTAGATATACATGTAAACTGTTTGTCAGGATGACACCACCGGTCAATATTTATTTAAGATAACACAGGTATACTAGTCAACTCAACCAGAAAGTGAACATTTCAGGTTAATTATCTTACTCTCTATTAGAAGTGGGAAAAATTGTAACTTTAACTACATAGAGAAAAAAAGCAAAAGGTGTTTTGATGAAATGTATTCAGTAAACAAGAAAACAAGTTAACATACAGGGTAAAAAAGTGATCTTATATGAACAGTGCAAAGTTACTTTCAACAAGTGATAGCCATGTTTGCAAAATGTGATTCTGAATAGAAATAATTGAAACTGATACCACAATAGCACAAAGAACAAAAAAATGACAACTTCGACAAAAAATGAAACGGTTTTTAACAGGAAACTAATGTAATATTTCTTTAGGCCTTATTTCATTTCCTGTATTGACCTACAAATGAACCTGCAGAAAGATAAATAGAATGATGCAATGCCTGTCCCAATTCTAGCGCACAAACAGAAATATACAAAGCACATGACCTCAATTCATTTCTTTAAGATCTCTGAAAAGCAAACAGGTCATGGCATTAAGATATTCAATTTTTTATGCATAACATGTACATATATGTGAACTTTTTTCAATGTTCAAGAAGGAGAATTTACTCAAAATAGAGGGAGATTTTTTAATTTACAATAGACATAGTAGGAAATTTTGAATTGAAAAAGAGGCGGGTTTTTTATTTTTTCAAAACACCCCTTATTCTAAGAAAAATATTAAAAAATTTGACAAGAGAAAGAGCGAGTCTCCTGCTCAAATTGGGAGTGTTCACATGTATGCATGTACACTTATGTAGAAAACATTTTAACATGAGTTATTTTCCTTTTATTATTTAACTATAATTTGAAGAAATGCCATGGCCTGGGGCATTCTAGCTATTGTGGCCCCCTTGTAGGGATCAATCAAATTCATATGAGCAAACTTGATAAAAAACTACCTAAGAATGCTACATACAAAGTTTGGCAATCATCCATCAATAATTTCAGTAGAAAATGATGTTCAAAGGTGTTTTCTATTTTTAGCTTTAGCGGCACCTTAAAGGGGCAAATCAAATAAATATGAGCAAACCTGATAAAAGACTACCCAAGAATGCCGCAGACAAAATTTGGGGATCATCTATCAATAATTTCAGGAGGAAATAATGTTCAAAGATTTTTCTATTTTTAGCTTTAGCGACCCCTGAAAGGGGCCAATCGAATTAATATGAGCAAACTTGATAAACGACTACCTAAGTATGCTCCAGACAAGGTTTGATGATCATACATCAATTAGTTCTGTAGAAGAAGACGTTTAAAAGTTTTTCTATTTTTAGCCCAAGAGACCCATAAAAGGGGCCAATCGAATAAATATGAGCAAACTTGATATAAATCATCCCCAGAATGCTACAGAAAAAGTTTAATGATCATCCATCAATTAGTTCTGTAGAAATAGACGTTTAAATGTATTTTTATTTTTAGATTTAGTGGCCCCTAAAAGTTGTCAATTAAATTAATATCAGCAAACTTGATATAAGACTCCCAAGAATGCTACAGACAAAGTTTTGCGATCATCCATCAATTAGTTCTGTAGAAACAGACGTTTAAATGTATTTTTATTTTTAGTTTTAGTGGCCCTTAAAAAGTGATCAATCAAATTAATATGTGCAAACTTGATATAAGACTCTCAAGAATGCTACAAACAAAGTTTTGCAATCATCCATCAATTAGTTCTGTAGAAAAAGACGTTTAAAGGTTTTTATATTTTTAGCTCTAGAGGCCCCTAAAAAGGGCCAGTCAAATTTATATGAGAAAACTTGATGAAAGACTACCTAAGAATGCTACAGACAAAATTTGGTGATTATTTTTATCAAATGTAAAATGTAAATGATGTTAATATGCAAACTTATATTACAAAAGAAGAAATGAGATTTCGTTGGATATAAAATTCATGGATTGACCTATCAACGGAAACCACGAAAATAAGTTCCCTAGGAATAATGATGGTTTGCAGTAGTGTTTCACCAATATACCTGTGATGATAGACAGAACACATTTGCTATTTGAACACATAGAGAAAAAAAGCAAAAGGTGTTTTGATGAAATATATTCAGTGAACAAGAAAACAACTTAACATAGAGGGTTAAAAAGTGATCGTATATAAACAGTGCAAATTTACTTTCAACAAGTGATAGCCATGTTTGCAAAATGTGATTCTGAATAGAAATAATTGAAACTGATACCAAAATAGCACAAAGAACAAAACATGACAACTTCGACAAAGCATGAAACGATTTTTAACAGGAAACTAATGTAATATTTCTTTAGGCCTTATTTCATTTCCTGTATTGACCTACAAATGAACCTGCAGAAAGATTAATAGAATGATGCAATGACTGTCCCAATTCTAGAGCACAAACAGAAATATACAAAGCACAGGACCTCAAATCATTTCTTTAAGATCTCTAAAAAAACAAACAGGTCATGGCATTAAGACATTCATTTTTTATGCATAACATGTACATACATGAGAACTTTTTGCAATGTTCAAGAAGGAGAATTTACTTCAAAGAGAGGGATATTTTTTAATTGACAATAGACATAGTAGGAAATTTTGAAATAAAGAAGAGGCGGATTTCTTTATTTTTTTTAAAACACCCCTTATTCTAAGAAAAATATTTAAAAATTTGACAGGAGAAAGAGGGAGTCTCCTGCTCAAATTGGGAGAGTTCACATGTATATACATTTATATGGAAAACATTTCAACATGAGTTATTTTCCTTTTATTATTAAACTATAATGTGAAGAAATTCCATGGCCTGGGGCATTTCAACTTTAGTGGCCCAATAATATGGGCCAATCGAATATATATGAGCAAACTTGATAAAAGACTACCTAAGAATGCTACATACAGAGTTTTGTAATCATCCATCAATAATTTCAGTAGAAAATGATGTTCAAAGGTTTTTTCTATTTTTATCTTTAGCGGCCCCTTAAAGGTGCAAATCAAATAAATATGAGCAAACCTGATAAAAGACTACCCAAGAATGCCGCAGACAAAATTTGGGGATCATCTATTAAACATTTCAGTAGGAAATGATGTTCAAAAGTTTAACTATTTTTAACTTTAGCCACCCCTGAAAGGGGTCAATTCAATTAATATTAGCAAACTTAATAAATGACTACCCAAGAATGCTACAGACAAAGTTTGGTGATCATGTATCAATTAGTTCTCTAAAAATAGACGTTTAAAGGTATTTTTATTTTTAGCTTTAGCGGCCTCTCAAAGGGGCTAATCAAATTAATATGAGCAAACTTGATAGGTTTGGTGATCATCCATCAATTAGTTTTGTAGAAGAAGACGTTTAAAGGTATTTCTATTTTTAGCCCTAGAGACCCCTAAAAGGGGCCAATCGAATTTTGTTGTGTTGTACTTTCTTTAGGGATTCTGTTTTTCTCTATTTGATAAAAGACTACCCAAGAATGCTACCGACAAAGTTTGGTGATCATCCATAAATTAGTTCTCTAGAAAAAGACGTTTAAAGGTATTTCTATTTTAGCCATAGAGACTTCTAAAAGGGGCCAATCGAATAAATATGAGCAAATTTGATAAAAAAATCTACCTTAGAATGCTACAGAAAAAGTTTAAATGTTTTTTTTCTATTTTTAGCTCTAGAGACCCCTTAAAGGAGTCAATCAAATTAATATGAGCAAACTTGATAAAAGGCTTCCTAAGAATGCTACAGACAAGGTTTGGTGATCATCCATCAATTAGTTCTGAAGAAATAGACGTTTAAAGGTATTTCTATTTTTAGCTTAAGCGGTCCCTAAAAGGGGTCAATCAAATTGATATGAGCAAACTTGATAAAAGACTATCCATGTATGCTACAGACAAAGTTTGGTGATCATCCCTCTGTAGAAGAAGATGTTTAAAGGTTTTTTGTTCTATTTTTAGCCCTAGACACCCCGTAAAGGGACCAATCACTTTAATATGAGCAAACTTGATTAAAGACTACCAAAGAATGCTACAGACAAAGTTTGGTGATCATCCATCAATTAGTTCTGTAGTAGAAGATGTTTAAAGGTTTTTCTATTTTTAGCTCTGTTGACCCCTTTAAGAGGCCAATTAAAATGACATGAGCAAATTCAAGTATGACTGTCAGATGGATGCTACAGACCAAATTGGAAGTAAATCTGCCCAGCAGTTTCAGAGAATTAGACAATTGTTGACGACGGACGCCGGAGCATACCCCTTTGATACTAATAGCTCACCCTGAACCTTCGGCTCTGGTGAGCTAATTATATTCAAAAATATAGTTACTATTTCTATGCACTGAATCACTCTTTACTTACATTTTAATATTGATACATAAAATATTTTAGATTTATGGCCCTAAAATTTATTAAACAAGAACAAAAGCAAAGGGGAGCAACTACAAAATCACATAAAAGTATGGTTCTAAGGCAGTCTGTTAAGTGCTTATTTTCTTTTCAAGTCGAGTTAATGCTATCTCCGCACAAACGATTGCTAGCCAACAGACCTCTTTGTTGTTTTGCATCAGATGCAGATTTACGATGACCATATTGCTTTTCAGGGATCGGTTGTGGTATTTCTTTATTTAATGCCCCAGAAACAAGTGGTACCTGAAAATAAAAACATAACCAAATCTTTATCAATAGTGTGTAGAAATGATATTTCTTTAAGGGCTGTTGCACAAAACCGTCTGGTTAGCTCAATAGGGAGAGCATTGGACTGCGAATCGGGCGATCCACGTTCGATTCTCGGGCGTTGCAGGTCACTTTCTTTGAGATTGATTAGAAATCCTTTCTACGGTCATTCTCACTGTACCTTTGCTCTGGCATGTACAGAAGTTCCTAACAAAAGTGAAGACAATTAGTACTGCTAAGCTGCTTGACAGCCTGCTTAGGAACAATGTGGTGGATGAACTGTGCTCTTGTAAAATCAATGTAGCTTACTGCTGTGATCAAGAGCGAAAACAACAAACACCTTCACCACTGCCATTACACATAACTTAAATATTTATCTAAAATATCTTACCAGGGTTAATATGTAAGTGTACTCTCTTGTAGTAGTTTTTTTATTACCTTGTATTCAGTAACTGTGATGGAATATATAACATAACTGTTGTGACAGGGTTTCTTTTATTTTGGTCATTTTTTTTCTTGACCAATGCTTTTTACCAAGAAGAGGCGAGTGCGAGTTTCACAAGTTTACTGATTATTTCTGTTGATTATTTCTGTTGATTGACATCATTAATTTCATTTATTTACATCAGTGAGATATAATTCAAATCACTCACTATCTTCTGTGATACAAATTAATTTCATTGTTTGACATCAGTGAGATATACCTGTATGAAATTTTCAAGCTGTAAAATAGACGGATTTTTTTTTTAATTTTACGCCCGTACAGAAGAAAATACGCCTTATGCTTTTTCTAATATTATAGAATAAATTACGCCTGGAATACGGTTTTACGCACGGAAACCAGCCTTAAATGGCACGGATTACTGGCGTATAAATGACACGTAATATTTAAATGAGCAGGAATTTAAAAATAAAAATTACGCCTGTAAATATTCCCTTTACAGCCATATAAAATCCAGATTTTACGTCTATATTAAATTTACGCCCGTAAAATCCTTTTACGGGCGGGGCGTACAAAATTTAAATTTTACGTCTATACTAATTTTACGTCCATCCTAAAAAGTATGCTTTGATTTCTTTGCATCTGAAGAATAAGCTTGTCATACTTGTTTAATTGTCACATGTTTCATAGAATCTATTTTTTTTTCTGAAACCTGGTACATTTGGGAAAATAAACCAGTAACAAACAACAAATGATCACAAACACAAAACCTGTCCCTAAAATACATATTTAACCAAAGAATTGCTTTTTTTAGGTTTATGAAATCAATTTTGTTTCAACTCTACAAATTAAACTCAAATGTTTGTTAAAAAGATTGTCATTTGTTTCACTAAAAGTTCATTTAATGAGTTGATTTTTTCACTTGCTGTTCAATCTAGTTGCAGTTGTAGCCTCTCCTTTTTGTGATCTTTCAAGAATCTTGTGCTCAATGCACCATTTGTAATGTTGTTCCAACAATACCTGTAAAATATCAGACATATCAAGCATTGTATAATATGCATTTTCCTATTTTAATATTACAACAACTTTCCTCTGTAAAGTTTTAAGTATGAAAGATCTTGACATTTTGCCTATTTTCTGACATGCATTTTATAATGCTCCCACCATGATAATAGTAAGGAGACATATAGCGCCTGTCTGTGTGTGTGTGTCCATTAGTGCGCGTATGTGTGTGTACGAAAATGTGTACGCCAATAACTGTATCATGCATCAAGGGATTTTGATATAGCTTGGAAAATATTTGAAGCATGTTCAGACATTGATCATGCTCAAGACCAATACCACAGCTCCAAGGTCAAGGTCACACATAGAGGTTAAAGGTTAAAAATCTTGTACAACCCATAACTTTGTCTTTTATCAAGGGATTTTAAGATAACTTAGCACAAATATGAAGCATGATGAGATGCTGTGTCAAGCCCTTGGACAAGACCCTAGTTCAAAGGTCAAGGTCACAGTAACAGGTCAAAGTGTAAGAAAATCATTTCAAGCTAATAACTCTATCCTGCATAAAGGATTTTTGAAATAACTTGGCACAAATGTGTAACATGATGAAATGGTAAAAAATACACAAGACTAAGACCCCTAACTACAAGGTCATGGTCACACTAAGAAGTCAAAGACCAGCAGTAAGAAAAGTTGGGGGTATGATGGTGAACAAGTGAGCACAGTCTCAAAGCCAAATATCAATGGAATTGGAAAATATCTGTGGTGCTACGCACACTTAACATAAATTCTATGTCGAAAAGGGGCATTATTCTGTCAAAATGCTTGATACAATGACATCCTCAAGTGTACAGGTTGATGACATATGGTGAACAAGTATGCAAAGTTTCAAAGCCATGTGTCAATGGACTTTGAAAATATTTGAGGTGGTGCGCAAACTTTAACATAGATTTTAAGTCTCAAAAGGGGCATAAATCTGTCAAAATGCTTGATACAGTCACTTTCTTCTGTGTACAGATTGGTGAACAAGTGTGCAAAGCTTCAAAGCCAAAAGTCTATGGAATTGGAAAATATTTTTGGTGGTTCTTTAACTTTAACATAAATTCTAAGTCGAAAAAGGAGCATCATTATATTATTGTACCCAAACTATAACATAAGTGGTTAAGCCATCACCTACCATCGTGGAGGGGGGGGGCTAGGATAGCGTTCCTTATTCTTCAAAAAGTCAAGCTAATAAGTTAAACTGCCGATATGAAACCAAAAACAATCTGATTATTTAAACTACAATTTCTATTTACCATGTCCACCTCTGCCAGCACTTCGCTTTGGTTTGAACACCAGGAATGTCACAGGGTTGTGTTCACCTTTAAGGACAAAATTATACATTGATTATACATGTATAATATAAGTTAATTCATTAAAGATGGAAACACATTGAGATCAATATTAGATATTAAATACAACAATGTTGCATTTCATAATATCTCAAAGATTATATACAATTTTCATGCTAATGCTACATATTCAAAAATATTAAAGCTACTCATTATCTTATTTCACTGTACAATATGTTCAAACTGAGTCATCAGTGACGTTTATTGAAAGTTAACAATTACTTAATTTGACAAGAATTTTATTTTAAATATTTTTTTCTAGGTTATTTAATTATATTGTAAATGGTATTGTATATACCTTTCTGGGCTTTGCGGTAGTTAAATGTTGCACACATAAACAATCAGACAGCATCTCACAGTATGTACTGGTCTAAGCCTGCAATATAATCTCATAATCTAAATTGATATAATATTATACATAATATGGTGTTGACCTGTCTTACTTATCAATTTCTATCATTTTTTTTTCTCAAACTTAAAATATCTAACATACTGTATTTAAGAAACGATAAAGATCTTCCTACATTTTTATTATGCACATTTCTGTTTTAGTCAAGTTGAAAGAAAAACAAATCTAATTTTTATACAATACCACTTGAAAGTTTTGATTTTTAAAAAGCTTATCTGTTTCTGCATTAAATTTAATGTATGTAAAAGTTGTTTACCTGAAACTTTGACTTCGAATGATTCTGCTGTTTATCTTCTTGTCCCATGTTATAATCTACACATTCACACTTCAGTTAAAATCATTTCCAGATTCTTCTCATTTCTATTTACCACACTAGTAAGACTTTAAATGTTTTCTTTGAGAAATTCTAAATATGCATCTTTACATTTAAAACACTATAATATCTACAGAATTGGTACAATATCAATTGTTTTCTTTGTGTTTGCACACACACTGACCTCAATTCCTTTGAATTCAAACTTTACAACAGTTACTGTATAACTGGAAGGTTCCATCATAATTTTAAACTCCGAGGGAAATAATCCAAAAACCAAAGCACCCATCATTTTATTTTTTACATTCATTTGAATGTATAAACTATGTTTGATACCTAAATAGATAGTGTAGAATTATGTTTTTGAAAGATAAATTAGCATGTTATTTTAACACAGATTCTAAACATATAAAATGTATAATGTTGCCTCTCCTAAAATAACCAAATGGAACAGTCTGGTCAGCATGAGTAAACTATTAACCGCCATGCATAGATAAGGGGGCAGGGAACCTAAAAATGAAAAATTTTGTATTTCAGTGTGACCAGAAACACAATTCCAAATATTTCAAAATCTGTTTCACAGGCAGATAACCAGTGGCACAGCATTATTCAATGATATATGACATACATTGAAGAAAATAATAGTTTGCATGCATTGCTCCTTCAAAAAATGACTGACAGCAATTTATATTTACCCCAACCCAGCCAAAAACACACCTAAAATGTACCAATATGGGCAATCTTCATGAAGGTGCAGCATACTCCAGAATCCGCCCGATTCCTTTAAAAATATCATTAACACGCAGTGCAAGCTATGGCATTTTCAGAAATGACCAATAAAGTGTCTGTCATACGTTTAGATTTTTCACAAAATTTATCTGAAATTTCTTACTTGTTTGGCGCCAACTGTCAAAGCTTGATTTTTAACTTTTTCACCTCCATTCGGAGAGTCAGAAATACATACAAAGCTACCAAAATGCTTAGTTTCGGGTAAAAACCCAAAAATACTTCTCATTTCCTACACACAAACAAGAAAGAATTACAATGACAGAGAAATATCAGAAGTTATCAGTACCCTCAAAACACCATGTCTGAGTTATTAAAAAAATTGACGGGGCCATCATTCGAATATGCCCCTGCCCCCTAAGAGGGAAGTAGTTTTATCAGATCTTTGTTGTATGCCTGTGGTGTTAAATCTTAGTGGATGCAGTATTTACTTATCCTGGTTATAAGAAATTACCAGGCATTATTTGCAGCATCAAGGACATACTCTGACTAAGTTTCACAGTGTATAAGCACATTGCTTCATTATTGTATTTCTATCAAGTATAGGTTAGAGTGCATATTGGGTGTTCTTCGTAAATAAGAAAGCTAAAAAGGAGCGGAGCTTGCGAAGCGACTGTAGCTTTCTTATTTACGAAGAACATCAAATATGCACTCTAACCGGCTAAGTGCTCCGCCCACTTGCTTTTTATAATATAAAACGTCCAGTTTATATAAAATCTGTTCTATTAAGATTTGAAACCTGAAGATTTGAAAAATCCTCGTCGGTGATTGGCTTAAAAAAATGGCGAGCACTAAATAGCATTTATATATTTAATATTGATAACATGATTCATGTTTTTTTCCTTAAGAATACATGAATGCAAAGTAATGGAGTTATTGCCTTTAGTAAGTTTTTGTCTGAAATGCATAACACAAAAATGTTAGAGACAATAATTCTAATATCCACATATAAGTAGATCTCATTTATGAGGAGTGCAATGTCTAAGAACCATAACACTTTATTGTATGATTTGGGGGTTATTTCCCTTTTGTACTTTTCCTTGCTTATTTTTTGTCTTAATCATACCACTTTTAAAGTATTGGAGATATTAATTTGTAACTTCACAGATGGATTATAAGATCTTTTTGAGTAAATTGCAGTGTTTTAGAACGATATATAATTATTTTGCATAATTTTGGAGTTACTGCCCTTTGCATTTTTCACTTTCAATTATTGTTAGCATAACATGAAAGGCGTAAATACTGGTATCAGTTTATACTAATATTAAATAGACAAATCCCATTTAGAAGAAGAGACCAAGGTCAAACTTATTGAAGATTGACGTTAAATTTTCACAGGAGTAGCAACAAACTATATCCAGATGAATGCATTTTCTGGGCATAGAATAATATTTCAACTTTTTAATGTCTAGATTCCAACTAAAAAACCTAAGTACACTTTTACAGCCGTAATTTTATTTTACAGGCGTAAAATGGAACTTAAGCATTTTTGATTCAGTTTACAGCACCTTAAAATTTTAAGTCAAATTGTACGCCCCTAAAGAAAAGTACAGCCGTAAAAAATAGAAAATTACGCCCATACTTTTCATATTTTTCCTGCTCTTAAAAAATTACGTGTGTTTTACGCCTGGAAAAGTGGTTTTACGTCCAATTTCCGTTTCTTTTCCTGCTACTTTACGGCTGGAATTTTCGTACGGGTAATTCAAATGACTCACTTTCTGATGTGAAAAAAAAAATCATTTTAATGATGCACATTAGTGAGATACAATTCATATTACTCACTTTTGTCTGTGATACAAATGTCCTTTCATTTATTTACATTATGAGATAAAATTCATATCACTCACTGTATGTCTTCTGTGATACAGAATTCATTTCATTTATTTACATCAGTGTGATATAATTCATATCACTCACTGTCTTCTGTGATACAAAATTATTTTAATTTATTTACATCATTGAGATACAATTCATATCACTCACTGTCTTCTGCGATACAAAATTTATTTATTCATTTAAATTAGAGAAATATAATTCATAACACTCGCTCTCATCTGTGATACAAAATTCATTTCATAGATTTACATTTTTACATTTGTGAGATACAATTCATATCACTAACTTATTTCTGTGATAAAAAATTCATTTAATTCATTTACATCAGTGAGAATAAATTCATATCACTCATCTTTTTTTTGACACAAAATTCATTCCATGTATTTACATTAGTTTGGAATAATTGTTGTAACTAACTTTCTTCTGTGATAAAAAATTCATTTCATCTTTTTATATTAGTGAGATACAATTCATATCACTCACTTTTGTCTGTGATACAAAATTCCTTTCATTTATTTACATAAGTGAGATGAAATTCATATCATTCACTGTCTTCTGTGATACAAAATTCAACACATTCATTTACATTAGTGAGATAGAATTCATATCACTCACTGTCTTCTGTGATACATTATCATTTCTTTTATTTACATTTGTGAGACACAATTTATATTATATAAATTATATATATTTATATTTATGTGATACAAAATTCATTTCATTGTTTTACATTGGTGATATTTAATTGATATCATTCACTTTCTTCTGTGATATAAAATTCATTTTATTGATTAACATTAGTGAGATATAATTCATATCACTCATTTTCTTCCATGATTCAAAAATAATTTCTTTTAATTACATAAGTGAGATATTAGACTTTTTTCTAATTTATATCACTCATTTTTATATCATTCATTCAAAGAGTTTAGTGTTTTAAATTAATGTTTTTGTTCACGAGTGTCCAGCGTAGTATCATTATCATGAAACTATTTGAAATATCTCATCTTGAACTAGAGTGATAGCGTTCATATTCACTCAGAACAAATAAACGACTTTACCTACAGATAATTTTATTTAATTTAGTTTAAAGTTACAATGAAACTGTATAAGTCATACAGCAACTGTTCAGTTATTTTGATTGAAAAATAGCTCAGAGTCTGAGTCAAGATTCAAGTATGCAAATGTCATCCTAAATCAAATCCTTAACCTCCTGGCCATGTACATGTAACTCATCCAATTGACAGAAGAAAATGTGTAAAATATACCTCTGTATCAACCACTTCTGTCCTCTTGGCCATTTGTTGTATACGTTGTCTTCTACACTTCCAAACACAGCAGCATGCGACAGAAATTATAACGATAAAAACAGGCAAACCGACAGCTATTGCTATACCTATAGCATGCTGTCTCTTTTCACTGAAAAATAAAATGTCATTTCATGCAGTAACTTATTGGGGTATTTTTACCCTTAATTCTTTTATTTGATTGACAATTATAATGTCACATAATGACTAACGTACTTTAACTATTATGGTTAAGGTAAAGTCACTACCTATAATTTATCTAAAGCAAGACATAAAGCTTCTTAGCATGATGACAACGATATCAATACTAATGATGGATGCTCCCAAACCTAAAAGAATACGGAATATCTATGAGAAAGGTGTAGAGGTGTATAGAAAAATAATATTCCTTTCAGAAAGCAAACTAGACAGAGTTATTATTCTTGTACACAGCAAATCCTCGGTAAAAATGTCATTGCTTTTTTCAGCTAGCTAAAGTGCACTTTCACTTATTCAAATCTTTGCTTAATAAAATACAAGTTGTATCACTAGTGGGGTACAATCCATATCACAAGTGGATCTAACTCAACAGGAACAAATATAACTAGTTGATCACTAGTAAGGGAAAATTTATATCATTATTTAAGTACAATTAATATCACAAGTGGATCACTCAAGGAGAACAATTTATATAACTAGGGGGTCATTATTAGAGAACGATTCATATCTCAAATAGGAAACAATTCATATTACTAGGGGGGATACAATTCATATAATTCTTTGAAATCAAAAATGTACAATATCATTTAATCTCAATTTGCATAAGTGTTATCTAAGTCATACATGTTGACTTTTATTTCCCTTGCATCAGCGAGATAAAATTCATATACTTTATTAATTAAATGTCTTTCATTTTAAGACTTTTGAATTTAGATAGTTCAATTTAATGTAAAAGTTATACTCTTTTCTTTTTGCATCTCTTGCTTTTACTTCTGGATGGTCATCTGAGGCACAGACTGTCATTGTTGGTTTGTCTAGATCTTTATCTTCCACTAAATGGGGTAGGTCATCAGGACATTTCTCTACACAGGAAAACTATAAAAAAACAACAATAAAAAACTATTTAAAATACACATATATGAGTAACCAAATCATGTACATTTAATTCACTGATTTAATGTGATAACTTGTACCAATAAGAATTTGGTAAAATCTTCCAAATTTAAGAATATAAGTATGTTAATTGAGCAGGCAACTAAAGATAGTGTAGAGTCTGGTTGGGAGATAGTGTTGAGTGTGGTAAGCAAACAGTGTCAAGTCTAGTCATGACATTAGGTTTAGTCCTATTGCATATAGTTTTGAGTCTAGTAGCGATATAGTGTCAAGTCTGGTAAGTATATAGTGTTGAGTCATGTCAGCATATATTTTAGTGTCTGGTCAGGATATAGTGTTGTGTTTGGTCAGGATATAGTGTTGAGTCTGGTCAAGATATAGTGTTAGCTGTGGTCAGCATATAATGTAGAATCTAGTCGGGATATAGTGTTGAGTTTGGTCAGGATGACGTGTTGAGTCTGGTCAAGATATAGTGTTGTGTGACTTTGGTCAGCATATAGTGTCAAGTCTAGTCGGGATATAGTGTCTGGTCACGATACATTGTTGTGTCTGGTCAGTAAAAAGTGTCAAGACTGGTCGGGATATAGTGCTGGGTGTGGTGTGGATAAAGTGTTGTGTAATGCCAGCATATATTGTCAGGTTTGGTTAGAATATAGTGTTGAGTCTAGTCAGGATATAGTATTTCGTCTGGTGAGTATATAGTGTTTTGCCTGATCGTTATATAGTGTCGAGTTTGTTCGGGATAAAGTGTTGGATCTGGTAATGATATAGTGTAGTGCCTGGTCAGGATATAGTGTTAAGTCTGGTTGTTACATAATGTTGAGTCCAGTCAGCATGTAGTGTTGAGTCTGGTGAGGATATAGTGTCAGGTCTGGTAGGGATATTATGCGGGTGTGGTCAGGATATATTGTAGTTTATGGTAAGGATAAAGTGTTGTGTCTGGTCAGCATATAGTGTCAAGCCTGGTCAAGATATAGTCTTGAGGCAGGTTAGGATAAAGTGTTAAGTCGGTCAAGAAACAGTGTCAAGTCTGTCTGGGATATAGTGTTGGGTCTGGTCAGGATATAGTGTAGTGTCTTGTCAGCATACAGTGTCAAGTCTGGTCGTGACGTATTGTTTTAAGTCCTGTCAGCATTTAAAGTGAGTCTGGTAAGGATACAGTGTGGGTGTGGTCATGATATAGTGTTGTGTCAGAATTTAGAGTTGAGTTTGGTCAAATATACAGTGTTGAGTCTATATGTCACAAGGTATTTATCATTAATAAATATAATATGAATAAATACAGGTTGTTGTTTTGAATTAGTATACCGTTTCGGATGGGATGTAATTTAAACTTACCTTTTGTGGTATGCGGGTGTATACTTACCTGAACAAACGAACGCATGTTCTATAATTATCGCATATTTTAGACGGTAATTATTGACTAATGTCTATGATGGAATTCTCGGCTGGAATAGTGTACGTTTCGCGATGTTGATTTTTTGTGTGTGTGATTTTCTCTTTGTTTATTACGTCATGTATAAATTTTGTGACTTGTGTTGTATGATTTTGTGATGTCTTTTCTACTTGTTTCATTTTTATAAGGATAAGGAAGAAATGTCGGGACGACATTTTTACTAGCAGGGGGAGTATTTCACAGGGTAGTAATCATTTATAAATGAAATATGAATAAATACTGGTTGTTGATTTCAATCTTCAATCCTTCTCGTATTTAGTCAAACATATTTCTTTTCTCTACGTCAGTCATTCAATAACTATAGTCCCGTTATCCTATTATTATATTCCCATATGGTGTTTCCGCTGAGGGTGAGATAAATGTGCAGCCTGACCGGGACTCGAACCCGAGACCTTCGGAAAAACGTTCTGCGGCTCTACAGATTGAGGTATTTGGCCGCTCACACATCTTCTCCCCTTAAAGGTGAACAATTCTGAACCGTGACATACTTCACCTCAACATTGAAATTCGTCCTCGAATTCCACAAAGCTATAGATAAATGCTAATTAACCTCTGAGCTAGATGCAGTCACGGTCTCCCGTTGGGCGTCATTGACCTTACATTGCTTTGCCGGTCATTAGCTAGCTCGTTCAAATATTTGGTAGCTTCATAGATTCTTATTGGTGTAAGAAACTGAAAACAATATAATATAGTATCATAGATAATTTATTATATATAACAGAAATGCGTCTACACAAAGTGAGATTCCTGTTTCCCTAAACATAAAACATGAAAACAAATAACAAGAATAGATATACATGTGTTGTGCATCCGAAAAATGATAAAAACCCGTTTATGAAAAAAAAAAATGAATAAATATGCATGTTAATTTCTTTTAAACAAAAAACTTATAAATATAATCATTTTCTAAAAATGCCATATTTACAAAACAATGTGTAAAATTTCAAATATGTTAAGTTACAAATATTAAATTTAAAATTATGTAAGCGGAAGATTAAATGTGGTTTTTACTCTTTGTACAATCAATTGTGTTAAAAGTTTTATTATATTTAGGTGATAATGTCAATTTAGCCGTCTGTACTTAATAAATTGTTAAACCTTATGACTGATAAAATGTCCAGGTGATGATTGTTGTTATAAATTCTATGTTGCTATGTTACATTATTTTGTATTGAAACCCGATTGGTTATTTTGTTATTTAAGAAACAAAGATGTTTAAAATTTTATTGGTCAGTTTAAAACGAAACCATTTTTAGAGATATTGTAAAGATAGAAAAATGGATCAGTTAGTCTTTGATTGCCAAGTGATAACATTGTGGCTTTCCATTAGAAATATTTGTTACTATATTTTTAATATCTACATTGTATTTGTTAAAGTCAGGATAACCTGTACATATTATAAATTATTTGTGGTATTCCACTTGGAAAGAAACATTAAATTATAGGAAACATTAAATTATAGAACGGAACTTTGTGTTGACATTCAATGCATAAAATATGTATACAGGTCTATCAATATTCAGGGTATTGTATTCTATTTCTTTTCAAAGATTAATTATTTTAAATAACAACATTTTACCAAAAAATAACAATTTAAGCATATGAAAAACTAGGAAGATATAACATCACTTACCTGAAAACAATATAAAATTATCATAGATAATTTATTACCTACCGACTCCTTTGTTAAAAGCGGTCTAGTTAATCACTAACCGACCAATTAACAGGTCTGCAAATAAATACCGACCTGTTATTGTTCTATTGTTATCTATACAAAAGAAAATATGTGAAGTCGTGAAACTCATGCATTTAAAATTAAGCATTACATAATAATCACCGTATACGCATATCCTGTAAAGCAGGAATGTTGAAATAATGTAAAATTTGTTAAAAAAAAAACACGCTGAAATGTGCAAATTTATGGGGGAAGCCACTTCGAATATGAAAAAGGACCGATATCTATTTTTAAGTAAATATTCATCAAATTAAAAGAAATAAATTAGCGCAGGCTGCTAGGGCAATATTAGATGAACACTTGAGGGATTAAATGAGATAGTACTGCGCATGCGCCAATTCAGTCTTTAACGCATTTTGGCATTATTGCCTAAAAAATTTAAGAAATCTGCGAGTTCTATACTGATGTCATAAATGAACACAAATTTTATACATAATGGGATGGGTGTGGAGGGCATTTAATCCCTCAAGTGTGCATTTGACTCATAGAATTTCAATCAAACATGGACTTAACCAAGGTAAATCTCGTTTAATTTTCCAATTCTATTTCGTCAAAACACTTTCGGTCTAAATGAGAAGTTAAAAGCGCAATAATGACAAAATATAACAGACCTTATTGCAAAACTCCTTCTTCAAAGGGGAAACAGTTTCTCTCACCTCCCTGTCATAGAATCTCGAGAATGTTTTACATTTTTGGACCATCCTGCGTTTTCCAAAATAAGCAGACCACAGGAAAACGGCATTAAGTTTTTGCCTTTGATGAAGATGCTTCCTCGCACACTATGTGCAGGAAAACATATCTGTGTTAACACCCGATCTAAACATTGTTTTTATCCCACATTGATACAGTGTCACGTGGATACTGGTCCGTATTTGGTTTTTCACATAACTTAGGGAAGCAGTTTATTTAGTTTTACAGCGAAACAGGTTTGGTTCTTGAAAAGTATTCTTTCAACACGGTATAGACACAAAGCCTCCTATCTTTGGAAAGGATATGCTTTAAGAACACAAAGTTGAAAAATCAGCTCCCGGCCGACTCTGTTTTAATAACGCATCAAATTTTAAAAAACAAATTGTGAACTGAACTTTTTCATGTTATTAACTGATAACAAATGTATAGACTGAGCTCTAGCTGCATTCGTAATTGCTATAAGCGTTACAAGTTTCATAGTAAGATCTTTCAAAGACAAATGTTTCACTGGACTTAACTTGCGTAGAAATAGTAATACAGTGTTAATATCCAAAGTACTAATGTACTTTGACCTTGTTTGGTCGTATATTAAAAACTCCCTTCATAAATCTTATAACACCTGGATGTGATCCAACACGATGGTAATCTATGACAAGTCCTAAAGCTGATAAAGCGCCTCGTGCTGTATTTAATGCACTATATCCCAAACCGCTTTTGAAACAAAACTGTGAAAAACTCGATAACATCTACTATAGTAACTGAAATTGAACTAATGTGTCGTTAACAACAACACTGTAGCCATCTTGATATATACGTTTGATATTATCTTTTAGTACCAGTTTTCCATGAAGACATGATAATTTTGGTTGCTTCTGAAGAAAAGCCACGTTTCTGAAGACTTTCCCGACAAAAGACAAGCTATTAAAACCATTTTCCCCAATAATGGATGTACCTTTTGCCCTTTTGGGAGTGATAGAAGATTGTTCTGTGATGGAAGAATCAACGGTTTCCTGTATTTAACAATTTCATCAGCGTTGTAAACCATGTCTGTGTTGGCCACAGTGGAGCAATTACTATGCAACTTGCCATATCTATGGTAATCTTTTGAATACAGCGTCCCAGTAAACTGAAAGGTTGGAAAAATATAACAACATGAAAAACTACTCCAATCTAATGTAAATGCATCTACATACTTGGCTCCTGGATCAGGCTTCCAGGAGCAAAAATCTGATATTTTAGCATTCAGTCGTGAAGCAAAAAGATCAATATCTGGAAATTTGGTTCTTGTGCAAATTTTTGTAAATATTGTATCATCTGGCTCCCACTCTAAAGATCCTTGAACTTTCGCGATGGAGTATCAGCTTGGTTATTTGTACCAGCTATATGGGCACATGACAACCAAATATCATGATCAATACATAAATTCCAGATTTGCCTACTCACAAAATCACAATCTTCTGACTTACTTCCGCCCATATTGTTTATGTAACATACTGCTGTTGAGCTATCTGACAAGATTTTCATATGTTTGCCAGAAATTTTCTCTATGCTCGCTTTTAAACTATGCAACACAGCCATTAATTCTAACTTATTAATATGCCATTTTGATTCTTCTAATGTCCAACGACCCCCACTTTTAACGGTTTCTAAAACAAAAACCCCATCCTTGCAGACTTGCGTCTGTTTGTATTATTAATTTCTGGATTTCCATGACTAATATGCCTGACTTGATGTCTTATATTTTGAAAACCACCAATGTAGTTCAATTTTCATACTCTCAGAAATAGTAATTTCTGAATCAAAATCACCCTTGTTAACCTTCAATGCGATAGTTTTTGGCTTTTTCTAAATTTCGATAGTGCATTCTACCGTATTCTAAAGCAGAAAATGTTGACACAATAATACCTATAACTTTAGCAACATTACGAATTTTAAACCTTTTCAGCTTGATAAAGCTTTTTTCATTCTATCTCTACTGTAAGCGTTTTTTCTTGTTTAAATAAACAAGCATTTTTTCAGAATCTATCACATTTCCCAAAGAAAACAATTTTCTTAGATGGCTGGAACACTGATTTTTCCATATTTAACATGAACCTAAACTGAAAAAACATGTTTTCCTTGTGACATCAATATTTTCTATACCATTCTTCTTTAGTTTCCCCGCAAAGGAGACTATCGTCTATAAATCCAGAATAAATATAACCTAGCCCTCTCAACTTTGAGAGTAAACGGGCTTTAACAGCTTTGTAAATAACCTTGGACAAGGTGCCAAACCATTTGGAAACACCTGCTACTCGTATATTTTCTGAATTAAATGAAAACCTAAAATATTTCAGCTGTTCTTGAGCAAGAGGTACACTGTAATATGCATGGAGTAAATCATATTGATGCCATAAACATATCTTTTCTTATCTTATCAGTTGTAAATGTTTTTTCAAAGGTGTCCATTTTAAAATGATGATATGGTATGAACGTTTTCAATTTTTTAGAATCATTCTATAGTCACCATTTTTCTTTTTTCTAAGAAATATTGGGGATAAAAATTGCCCCGTCTCGTGGTTCACTTTTTTGATAACACCTAGTTCTAACAAATTATCTATTTCTTTTAATATTATATGTGATTCTTCCAAGTTAAGAATATTGTGGACAGTGTTCTTGTTTATATTCATAAAATTCTGGTTTAAATTGGATATGAAAATGTTGAACCATATCCAAAACAGTGTTATCACTTGTAAATTCACTCCAGTACCTCAATCTGCCTGCTTTAAATTTAAAATATTAAATTTTACCTTATCTACATGCGTGCCTTCCCTACTCCCCGACGGGAGTAGTTTTTTGGATCATATGAACCAGCAGAATGTGGAGCCCGGAACATTCCACGGCCAAACTCCTCTAGGGTAAGTGCTACGGACCTTTTTAAAGTCCCTCTGTAGGGCAATCTGTAACTTGGTCGTCTCCAAACAACTCTTGTGTAAAGGGCAAATGAATGTGTACACAAAATGTACATATTCTGTTTTAATTTTCCGGCTTCATCAAATCTCTACGTAACAAATTTATTTGTCTATTAGAGTGACCCAAAAGAGCCAAAACATCATTACAATTTTCAAAATTAAACTCACCATATTTTCTCAATGTTCACGTTCCAAAAATTGCCATTTTTGTTCACCCGTTTTTCACCAAAATTGTGGGCAGCTTTGATTACAGAAGTCTCGAAATTCTGTAATTTTTTTATCATTTGTCCCTAGCACCTTGTGAATATGGCAATCCCATATCAAAAGATTTGTTTTTACAACAACTTAGACTGTCAACAGTTTTCAGGGTTCTAGCATTTTGTTTCATCTTTAACAAGTTCTGATTATAACGTTCATCTTCAATTCCATTCCTGAATAATTTCATTAACATTTCTCGGACAAATGTTTCAATCAACCACTCTCATCGCAGACTCAGTGTTCTTGCATTTTTTTAAAATCTTCTCGCAAATGGAAAGAGAAACGACTGTCAGTGTTTTTGCGTTTTGTCAACATTCGCGGTTTTCGTACCGGAAAGTTCATCTTCCGAAGGCTCAGGCACATAAAGAACAGTCGTCCTCATACTTCAAAACTTGTTCAAAATAGTCCATTCTGTTGCTTACACTAGTCAACTTTTTATCTTGTTCTTTTTCATGGACTCTCTGAATTTGTTGCAACAACGGTCAACATTTTATCATTAGAATTCGCGACTTACTTCAGAATTTTCCGTTTCCCCGGATTTACCGGGTTGCGCCAGTGATTTTCCTTTTGACGAATTTGCTAATTTATTTGCCTTTCCAAGCCTTCCCGAACTACGTTCGAACCTATCTCTTGTTTTTCCCCTTTTCCAGAGGGAAATTCTTCTGGCAATTTCTTACTCGATTCCGCCATTATTTTATGTTGAACACCACGTGTTACAACGAAAAATCCAATTTTACACAAAATACACAATAATATAAATATCGAACGTCGTCCGATAATCAATTGATGAATATTACTCAAAATATATCCGATATTAAACAACAAAACTCGATAAATCTTATTGTAAACCGCGTTTACAAAATATTGATATGAATTAGCGTGTCGTCTTCACGACGGCATGCAGCACACTGAATTGGCGCATGCGCAGTACTATCTCATTTAGACCGAAAGTGTTTTGACGAAATAGAATTGTCTGTGAACTCAACAAGTCCATTTACATGACCTTGTTAAATAATGGAACCCCACGAAAAACACGAGAATTTTAAAATAACACCTGAGATAAGCACAATGAATTACAAGAGCATAGCGGTTGGTATCTTTAAATGGCTTTGGAATGCTTCCTTAAACGTGATAACGTACATAAATAATAGGTTTTATTTCAATAATATTTATAAATACTGAAATAGAAGCTGATGTCTGGATTGAAAAACAAAATAGCATGTAGGTTAGATAGTTACCGCACATGGAATAGGTCTGCATAGCATTTACAGACCCGGTGGCCTTTTAAATACCTCGATCGCTACGCTCTCTCGGTCTTCAAATCGCCACCCCGGTCTGTAAATACTTTGCAGACCTATTTCTCGTAAGGTAACTATTACTTATATTTTAAAGAAATGCGTCTACACAAAGTATACACAAAGTGAGAACAGTGACGGAATGCAATGATGCATTACCGTACCCGTAAATATCACTTTGTATAAACACTTTTAAACGGTTAGTGGATGTTACTATAGGATAACACGACTATAGTTAATGAATGACTGACGTAGAGAAGAGAGATATGTTTGACTAAATACGTGACCCAATTTGCGTTTAAAGATTAAAGATTGAAAACAACAACCAGTATTTATTCAAATTTGTTACCCTGTTACAAAGGCAGTCTAAAGTGTTTGGTAAGAATGTATTATTGTGTCTGGTCAGGATATATTGTTGAGTATGGTCAGGATATGTGTTGTGTATGGTCAGTATATAGTGTAGTGTCTAATCAGCATACAGTGATATGTTTGGTCAGTATATAGTGTAGAGTCTGGTCAAGATATAGTGTTGAGTCTAGTCAGGATTTAGTGGTGTGTATGGTCAGTATATAGTCTAGTGTCTGATTAGCATACAGCGTTGTGTCTGGTCCGGATATAGTGTTGTGTCTGGTCAAGATATAGTGTAGAGTCTGGTTAGGATAAAGTGCAGTGCCTAGTCAGGGTATAGTGCCAGGTCTAATGTGACATAGTGTTGAGTCCTGTCAGCATATGCATAGTAATGTTGAGTCTGGTGATGATATAGTGTTAGGTCTGGTAGGGATAAAGTGTTGAGTCTTGTCGAGATATAGTGTTGAGTCTGGATAGAATATAGTGTTGAATCTGGTTAGGATAAAGGTTTGAGTCTAGTCAGCAAACAGTGTCAAGTCTGGTCTGGGATATAGTGTTTGGTCTGGTCAGGATATAGTATAGTGCCTGGTCAGCATACAGTGTCAAGTCTGGTCGTAACATATAGTGTTCAGTCCTGTCAGCATTTAAAGTGAGTTTGGTAAAGATATAGTGTCAGGTCTGGTAGGGATGTAGTGAGGGTGTGGTCATGATATAGTGGTGGGTCTCAGGTCAGAATCTAGAGTTGAGTCTGGTCAAATATACAGTGTTGAGTCTAGAAAGGATATAGAGTTGAGTTTGGTCAGAATATATTGTTGTGTCTGGTCAGGATATATTGTTGTGTCTGGTAGGGATATAATGTTAGGTGTAGTCAGCATACAGTGTTGAGTCTGTTCAGGATATAGTGTTGTGTCTGGTCTAGATATAGTGTAGAGTCTGGTCAAGATAAAGTGCAGTGTCTGGACAGGATTCAGTGTTGAGTCTGGCCAGGATACATTGTTGAATGTGGTCAGGATATAGTGCTGGGTTTTGTCAGCATATAGTTTTGAGTCTCGTCAGCATATAATGTAAGTCAACAATGCTGAGTCTAATATGTCTGAACACTTACCTTATGCATATCCTCATCAACAAAGACCTTGAAATTGAGACAGTTATAACAATCTTGTGATTGGGTACCACGGCAACCATCCAAACATTGATCATTGCAATGAAGACATTGATTCTGGTATGGATATGTATCAACAGGACATTCCTTTAAACAAATCGAATATATGTTGGTGTACTTGTAATATCTGCATAAAGGACAATTTGCATTCCCTGGTCCATTACATTCCAAACAAAGATGGTAACATGGTTGACATACCTGAAAATTGATGGAATTTTAATCATGATCAAACAAAAACAATGTTAATATTGGAACATTCATAAAATATAGTTAACAGAGGAGCATGAATGTCGTTAGGGCCATTTCTATTAAATTGCTGCACATCTGAACTCTCAAATGAGCAACATTATATGATAACACCATCAAAATAACAATCAGTTTCCAATACAATCTTTGATAAAGCCGTTTCTCTACCTAGATTTAAATCATTTTTCCTACTGGTTGATAAAAAACTATAATAGAGCTTAGATGAAAAGAATTCTATATGGCAACAGTTCCCATTTATTATGCCAACATTTTGTTACTTTCTGTCTATCAAAGATATCTTTAAAGCGTGGGTTGACCATCATGTGGGCATCATCATCTTTCAGATCATCTAAAAGGTTCTCAAATTTCTAATAGGTATAAAGAGCGAATGGCCTAGCAGAATAGTTGTAAACAATCATGGTCAATGCTTAGTGTCAGGTGTCACATGGTCTATCCATGACTCGAACCTGGTACCTTCACCATATAGAGTGAGCAAAATAGCCAGTTACACATTTCCTACCCTATTTATTTCATATCATTTCTATAACATGATAACATTTTTGGTTCCCTTTGTTTTATGGGTTAAATTTTAAATTTAAAAAAAAAAAACCCAATTTGCCTGACCGGGAATTTACTTTGAATAAAAAATAAAAATTAAAAAATTTATGTATTTCTAAAAAAACAAATGCAAATTGGAAAAAATTTGGTTCTACAAAAAGGGTTTTTAATTTTAAAGTTCCCTTAATACTTTTTTTCCTTTTTTAAATTTTTTAAATTAATATTTCCCCAAACCCTTAGGGGTCCAGGGTAAGACAAGAAAATCAAAAGGTTTTAATTTTTTTGGGTTTCCTTTTACAAAAATGATAAATCGCCAAAACCCCCCAAATAATTTCCGTGTCAAAATTAAAAATATTAAAAATACCCCAAACATGTATTTTTCTTTTACTATAAAAAAAACCAAGAGGGTTACCAAAACTTCTTTGTAATTTTTCTTTACAAAAATAACTTTAATTTAAATCTTAGGGAAATTTAAAGTTTTAAAATAAACTTTCAAATGAAAAGGACCTTTACCGGGGGTTTTTTGTTACACTAAAAAAATACAAAATTACTTTATATAATTTTTTAAAGCGCCCAACTTACAACCTAGGGGTTTAACATTATAATGGGAAATTTGGCCAACTTAAATAACTTAGAGTTTTAATATGGGCGGGAAAATTTTTAAAAAAATTTTTTTTAAAATGGGGGCGGTTGCCCGCAGTCAAACTGGAAATTAAAGGACTTCTCGGCCTTTTTTAAACCCCCCCCGGGGCCAACCCTTTGTTTTTTTTAAGCGAACTTTACCCCTTATTTCCCTTTGGAAAACAAAAGGTTTTTTGAATTTACAAGAATGGATTCCGGGCCAAAGTGTTTCAATTAAGCTTAAAACCCTTTTCTTCACAATAACTTTTTAAAAACTTTGGGAAAACCAAATAAAGTAAACCCTTAGTTTTAAAATTTATTTTACTTTAATTTGCCAGGAAAAACAAAATTAAATTTTAAAACCAAAAACAAATTTTTAAAAATTTGGAGAAAACCCCCAAATTTTATTTTTATTTAAACCCCAAGTTTTTTCAGATTCAAATTAAAGACTAATTTTTTTAAGTTTTTTTCGTTCTGGAAAATTTAAAAAGGGAAAGCGCGAGAAAATTTGGAACATTTTTGGGTTTAAATCGCTATAAATTAATACCATACTACCCTTTTTTTTTTATTAAGTTGGGATGGTCCCAAACATCAGATCTGGTTGATTTGGGTTTTTTCGTAGGTAATCCTCTCGAAGACCAAAATTTCTTGATCTAAAAAGGGTTAAAGACAACGAACAGGTGTTTTGATTCTCCAGGTTTTATTCACCCAGCCAACAAACCGGGGAAATGTATTGTCATCCTCATAGTTTTAAACAGCTGAACGAAGGTTCCAAGTAAATCTAAATAAAAAGAAATATAAATTATTTTTATCAAATTTTTTTGTTTTGGGTTTAAATTAAAGTGCTTAAATAATACCCAATTAAAATTACTCCAACTGTAAAAGTTTTTCAAAGGAAACCCTTAAAGAAAATGTAAAGTTCAGGAAACCCTTTGTGGTAAAATTTTTCAAGCCTGAAACCAAAGTGTAATATTCAGAAAAACCCTCGTGTAAAGGTTTCAGAAAACCCAAGTGTAAAGTTCAGGAAAACCTAGTGTAAAATCGAAGAAATCCAAGTGTAAAGTTCAAGTTACCCAAGTGTAAAGTTCAGAAAACCCATGTGTAAAATTTAAGAAACCCTTGTGTAAAGCTCAAGAAACCCAACTGTAAAGTTCAGGAAACCCTAGTGTTAAGTTCAGGAAACACTAGTGTAAAGTTCAGGAAACCCTAGTGTAAAGTTCAGGAAACCCTAGTGTAAAGTTCAGGAAACCCTAGTGTAAAATTCAGGAAACTCTAGTGTAAAGTTCAGGAAACCCTAGTGTAAAGTTCAGGAAACCCTAGTGTAAAGTTCAGGAAACCCTAGTGTAAAGTTCAGGAAACCCTAGTGTAAAGTTCAGGAAACCCTAGTGTAAAGTTCAGGAAACCCAAGTGTAAAGTTTAGGAAACCCAAGTGTAAAGTTCAAGGTACCCAAGTGTAAAGTTCAGGAAACCAATGTGTAAAGTTTAGGAAACCCTTGTGTAAAGCCCAAGAAACCTAAGTGTTAAGTTCAGGAAACCCTAGTGTTAAGTCCAGGAAACACTAGTGTAAAGTTCAGGAAACCCTAGTGTAAAATTCATGAAACCCTAGTGTAAAGTTCAGGAAACCCTAGTGTAAAATTCAGGAAACCCTAGTGTAAAGTTCAGAAAACCCTTAAGTGTAAAGTTCAGGAAACCCTAGTGGAAAGTTAAGAAAACCCTTGTGTAAAGTTTAGGAAACCCTTAAGTGTAAAGTTCAGCATCAGACAATAAGGAAACTGACACGAGAATAGTTCAAGTAATCGAAAATCATTCAGAATTTGGATTGACAAGCTACATGATTAACTACACGAATTCAAAACACAACGTAGGATATATACTCCAATTAAAGTATGAAAACTGATAACAAGCAGGGGCATTTCCACTTAGTCAGCTTATTATAGTAACTTAAACCGCATCATATCTATCTGACTTTATTAACTACTGTTTTGCAATCGGAACATCCTCGGCTATCATTCATGATAACCTCAAATGAAAGTAGTTCTACCACATGGTTTTAGATGTTACAGGGAGTGTAATCGTTGCTAATGTTAAACAAATGTACATATTTGACATGCAAAGTAAAAAAAAGTTTGTTTCGGTGCAATTAATTGATTGAAAATAATATGTCTGAAAACCATTTTATAAACAAATCTGACTGAATGTCACCTGGTTGGCATTTTTGTACTTTCAGTTTCTACTACCATAATAGTAAGTATATAAATAATGTACTGTTTACTTTAATATCTATGAATTTACTTATTTTAGGCGGACTTTTATTTGATAATTGGATATATAAACTTGTCAGTTTCTCCACGCATTAAATTACTATTTGTTTACATTTAGTTTCTTAGCGTACGGGCCGAAAAGTTGCGATTGACAGTTTTGAAACAGAACATTTCAATGCTTGCAGAAATCATAATCACAAAGTAGAAAAATATTGGCTTTTTTTCCTGATTCTTATATTTTTTTATTTTTATTATTATTTATCATTTATAAATCGGTGTGAATAGACGAATTTGAATTTTTAAAGTTAAAAGGTGAGCTATATAACACCACAAAACGTCCGTGCCGCAAAACGTACGCGTGTGGGCGTTTCTTGGCGCATATCGTACACATGTGGACGTTTTGCGGTGCATAATCGTACTTGGTACGTTTTGAGGCGAGGGTGTGTCTTTGTGTCGCATATCGTCCATATTTTCTGTATTAAAATATATTCATTATAAACGTTACTTTTATTGGTTCTGTCACTTTCATAATGTTTCAGGCAAAGATATGACGAAATAAACATTAAAGTGCAATATTTTTGTGATCCTATACAATTCTGATTTTTTTAAAAAAAAAAGAAATATGCTTAAGCTGAGGATGTTTTCCGAATAGATTTTTTATGGAATGGAACCAAGCAGCAGCAGCAGCAGCAGCAGCAGCAGCAGCAGCAGCAGCAGCAGCAGCAGCAGCAGCAGCAGCAGCAGCAGCAGCAGCAGCAGCAGCAGCAGCAGCAGCAGCAGCAGCAGCAGCAGCAGCAGCAGCAGCAGCAGCAGCAGCAGCAGCAGCAGCAGCAGCAGCAGCAGCAGCAGCAGCAGCAGCAGCAGCAGCAGCAGCAGCAGCAGCAGCAGCAGCAGCAGCAGCAGCAGCAGCAGCAGCAGCAGCAGCAGCAGCAGCAGCAGCAGCAGCAGCAGCAGCAGCAGCAGCAGCAGCAGCAGCAGCAGCAGCAGCAGCAGCAGCAGCAGCAGCAGCAGCAGCAGCAGCAGCAGCAGCAGCAGCAGCTTAGCAGCAGCAGCAGCAGCAGCTTAGCAGCAGCAGCAGCAGCAGCAGAGATATAAAAACAATGACATTGAAATAAATGTAATCTTATAGACATACAGAATAGGACGGCTATACGGACGAACGTTCCGGTGATTGGACTGAGTGAATGACAAAAATATTAAAAATTAAGCTTTGCTTTTGACAATAGCTTTTCATATATTTGCATCAAGAAGTGGGAATGCCTTTTTGTGTTCTTGTTGACTATGGAGGTTTGGTTCTACCGTTCATTTTTACGGGGGATGGATGGGGGCTTTTGACAGCGTAGTCATATTTGCGGTGTTACACAGCTTCAACATTTTTGGACAGACACTTTCAATGAAGTTGTGGGGTTTCCACAACTCGATCGCTTAATCCATAGGCCATGCTAAGAAGGCAGTGATGGTTTGGCAACAGATATAACAGGTAAAATATAATTACTAAACTGCGTCCGCTTTGCCGCTCTATATTTCTTTCTTTCTTATACATGAACATTTTTTCTATCAACGCCATTTATCTTTTTTAAAGATATTTCTTGTTACTTGCTGTATTAACATATTGTCACGTGGTATGGTCTCCCTGGTTATGCTAAATTACGATGAGGAAGGTTTTTGGCGTGATATAATCGTTAAAGGGTTAGATACCGTAATATACGGTTCTGTGGGTTGAGTCCCGTTATGGTTTCCTACAGAACCGTGTATCCCCGTATCGGGTCTGTAACTAACCCTGTAACTTTCAATACATTTTCTCAAAGATGAGATTGTAATTTTTTGAACATCATCAATATGTGGAAAAATGACGATAGTGCGCATTTCTGCTTGACGCGGCTCAAATATTTTGAACTACAAATCTAGTAAATGCAAGTTTGAAATTGTCATATATATAACTTTGAAAAATGATTTAATTTATAGGTTAGTCGGAAAGTCCGTCCCTTTACTAAAACCGTATTATTCTATCGCCTGAAGAACAAAACATTTCGCCTATAAGTTACATAGATAATGTGTAATAGAGTATTTTATAACAAACATTCTTCTTCATAGGAAATGATGAAAAAGAAGTTCAATGTGTTCTACTGAAAACTAAAGCATATTTTAAAATATCGTTATGTAAGCGTTTTGTTTGAATGCCATAATGTAATTTTACAATTGAACAATGTAAGTTTATAATTGAACAAAGCAAAAAGGTCATGGTGGCCTTATATCGCCCACCTGTGTTTGAAGGCTCCACATGACAAGGGTAGATAGCATTGAATATTACACATAAAAAGCAAGTACATTTCATGTGCATGGTCAGAATCTGAGTAACTGATATCAGTTTTATACGTCTGAAATGGGCATCAATATCCAAATATCTGTAAATGACAAAGATATGGTAATTTAAGCAAAATTCAAAAGTGACATTGAGGTCAAGGTCATTTCAAAGTTAATATTATAGTTGAACTATTCAAAATGTCCGTCCTATCATAAATGTATGAACGACATCTGATCATTGATAACAAAGAAATGGCAGTTTTATCACAATTCAATAATTTGACTTTAAAATATGTCTTTATTTTCATTATTCAAAGGCAAACAACTCTTGACATATTTCAACGTTCCGGGGTTTTAAAAGGGGGCCTTTTTATAAAATTTGAAACCTTGAATTAAGGGACCTTTTTTGGTCTTTTTTTTTAAAAAATAAAAATTTTTGTAAAAAATTAACTTTTTTAAGAATGGAAAAAGAAACCGGCAAAAGCCCCTAAACCAAAAAAGGGGGGAAAAAATTTCTTTTTTTTTGTTGGTTTTTTTTTAGAAATTTTGGCCCTTTTATCTAACCTTTGTTGAGATTTTTAAAGGTTCAATATAAGGTTTAAATTTTTTTAAAAAAATTTTGTCAAGATTTAAAAAAAAAAGAAATGGGAAAGGGTTGGAAAATTTTGGGCAAAAATTTGGTTTAAAAAAAAATTAAATAATTTGGGGTATTGTAAAAATTGGAAGGCCCGATAACTCTGGAATTTGGCCGGTATGTGGATACTAGAGTGGCAGACAGGCGCATACTCGGGTGAGCTAAAATTAACACACAATAACACCAGATAATAACTGTTCAAAATTAACGAAAATCATATAAACTTTAAAATATGGACGTTATGCGGCAGGACCATGCCTTTTTGCCGCAAAATGTACGTCAAAATATGGACGATATGCGCCACATCACGTCCATATACGTACATTTTGCGGTACGGACGTTTTGCGGTGTTAAAGAGCTTTTAGCATTTAATTATTCAAGCACCTTGTCTGCTATATACTGAAGACGGTATTTATTGTGGTCCACCGATAATTCATTTAGTCTCAATCTTAACAAAGAACGATTCTTGTGACTTTTGATACTTCTATTAAATAAAAGCAACAAGATAAAAACGATGATTACCCCTTGTCACACGATGTATCACACTGACGACATATCCCGTTCTCGCCAGGGTATAAGTATAATTGTCCTACAGTCATTGGACACTCTGTCATACATTCAAATGTTTTGTTCTGCCCAAGAACTTTTACTTTCTTACAGTCAAAGCATTGGTCGGGACCCTGAAACAACAACATAACTTTATGGAGAATTTAACTACCATTACTATTAGTTCACACTTTGTGACTTAGTTCTATACTAAAATGTCTGTGAAAAGATATGAGGAAAATATTTTAAAAGACGTTAAACAGCTCTACAATATAACTACAGTATTTAAACAACAACAGCCATCGCAGTGTATGAAGAAATGCACGACCTTTTCTTATTTTCTATTGGACCCATTTTGACATACAAGGTGAATATGACCTTGACATTTTGGCCTCCTTCCAAAATTAAAAGTTTCATCTATAAGCACCTGTGAAGTTGGACGCCCAATAGCCAATGAGTTGTCCAGTTATTGGTCAGAAACCATTCAAACATACATACAAGTGAATATGGCCCTCGCCTTTGACTCCTTTACCCAAAACTCAATAGGGGTCCTCTACTGGCTAAAACCAATGCACTTTTGAAGTTTGAGGCGAGGGCACATGGGTTGACAAGTTATTGATCGAAAAATGTTTTGATATAAAAGGTCAGTGTGACTTTGACCTTTGACCATAATGACAATCATTCACTTGGCAAGACCAATGCACCTGCTAAGTTTGAGGTCCAAGATCTCATGGGTTGTTGAGTTATTGGTCAGAAACAGTTTTTATATATGACCATTAAAATCAAAAGGGTTCATCTACTAGTCATGACCAATCTCCATACTAAGTTCCTTGGCCCAGGCGATCCTAAGTAATTGATCGTAAACAGTTTGGTCTATAAATACCCCCATTTCTTCGAAAGGGATGCATAATAATTTGATGATCAATGTTATTTAAAGGTCAAGGCCATATTTGAACAAGTCGGTTTTGTCATTACAAATGTATTGTTTTGTATTTACCAAATCTGTAAATTAATGACAAAGTTGTGACAATTGAACTTTCAATAATATTTGACATCAATCAAAGGTCAATGTCATATTTCAATTATTCAACATTCATCATGAAGCTTTGAATTAAAATGTGCTGGCAACAAACTTACCGGACCAGAGCAACCACCTGCACACTGGATATGACATTGCTTACATGCGTTATTTTCTGCCTGATAAACCATAGGTACATCATCACAGGTTGCCAAACATGTATTATTTACTGCCATGTTGGCTGCTTTACACTTTAGGCATTTGTCTGGTCCCGGACCCCAGCATCCATGAGCCGAGCACTCAGAATGACATTTAAGACCCTGGGCATCTAAAATCATGAGCATTATCTAATTAAAAGAGAGAAAATAATTCATCAAATATTTTATACAATTAGAAAAATGTAATAAAATGAAATATTAAGCTCACTGTCTGTATGTTTGCATAGTAGCTATCAATTTTGATATTGCAGCAATCTATAACTATTTTTCATGAAAAATCGTTTTTATGAAAACAGACAAAATGTCTTTAGATTAATATCCTTTCAGACCAATCATATACAGATTTTTTATGTTTCATATACAATACAATAGCTCAAAACAATTGTGTAACAAAAACCTGAAGATTGTGTTTAGCAAAACCAAATCAGACTTTCGAGATAGAAAAATAAATTTTGAAGGTAAAAAAGACATCAAAATTATGAAAACCTTCTAATTATTCAAATCATAGAAGTGCAACCTAGGTTGTAATTTTTTTCAATTGCATTGAATCTAGATAAAGCAGTGTTCTGTGTTTGTTCTGAATATGATGGCAAGTTTTATATTCTGACAATCACAATGTGTGTTCTGACAATCGCAATGTATGTTCTGACAATGATGACAATGTATGTTCTGACAATGATGACAATGTATGTTCTGACAATGACATTGTATGTTCTGACAATGACTATGATGACAATGTATGTTCTGACAATGAAAACAATTTATGTTCTGACAAAAATGACAATGTATGTTCTGACAATGACTATGATGACAATATATGTTCTGACAATGACTATGATGACAACGTATGTTCTTACATTATGAAGCATATTCTGACAATGACTATGATGATAATGTATGTTCTGACAATGATGATAATGTATGTTCTGACAATAACTATAATTATGATAATGTATGTTCTGACAATGATGATTATGTTTGTTCTGAGAATGACTTTGATTACAAAGAACAACTTTATGTTTGTATAAATGATCAGACAATAATGCCTAGACGATGGCAAAGATGATATGGTATGCTATAATGACTTATATTAAAGTAAATGAAACACAATGACAGCCTTTTATGAAATGCCTTAAATACAATGATAGCATATTATGAAACATCTTATTCTGGGTAATATTTTCCCAAAAAATAAGATATAAACAAGAGCTGTCACAGAACGTGACAAATGCCCCCGAGGGATTCTAGTTATAAACCACCTATTACATGTTAAGTGTGGTGGTAAAAATTGACAAAGTTCGAACCCCAGCAGTGACCTTTAAGTTAGACAAAGAAACCTGGGTCTTGTTCACTACATATTGTCCATCTATGGTGACTTTTTATCTTTAAATAAAAATTGAAACTTTCATGTATATGAAAAGTACAGAGCTGACACAACAACCACCATTTATATGTATATAACATAAATATTGAAAAAGTTTGAACCCCCATAGTGACCTTGACCTTAGTCGTAGACACTCGAGACCTATGAATATTTCATATATGAAAAAAAATTAAAATCCTTTTTCATACTGAAGTTGTAGAGCGGACACGACCACCACCATCTATATTTATATAATATAAAAAATGACAAAGTTTGAACCCCCACAATGACCTTGACCTTAGTGGTAGAAACCCGAGTCTTGTTCGCGACACACCATACATCTAGGTTATTTCCTGTATGAAAGAAAAGTTTAAATCCTTTTATTCACACTGAAGTTTCAGAGCGGACGCGACCCTCACCATCTTTATTTATATAATATAAAAATGACAAAGATTGAACTTCCAAAGTGACCTTGACCTTAGTTGAAGAAACCCGAGTCTTGTTCGCGACACACCAGGCATCTATGGTTATTTCATATGTGAAAGAAAAATTACAATCCTTCCATGTATACTCGAGTTTCAGAGTGGACACGACCACCACTGTCTATATGTATAAAGCGGGACGGACGGACGGTTCTTACCAGAGCTACATTATGGGGTTTTCTTTTGTTATTTCTTTTGTTCTTTTAAACCCCACAATGCAGAAAATAACCCCACAAGAGAAACGGAATGAATGACATCAAAGACATCTATTGTTATGAGAACAATAGACCAAACCCCATAATGTAGCTCTGGTTTGTACGGACGGACGGCCGTACTTACGAAATGGTACTTATGTGACTTTTCCTTTGATCATTTTAGCCACTTTTAGTCACACAAGGCTTAAAAAAGACACACAAGTAAAATCGGAATGAATAGGATCAAAGAGAATTTACAGTTATCCATTGTTCTACAAGTCACACAAGGACAGGTTTGTACGGACGGACGGTTTGATTTTAATATGCCACCCTTCGGGAGCATTAAGACATGGAAAGAACTGACATGTTAGAAATGTTGACAAGTACAAATGTATATGAATACAAAAGGATATAACAACATTGAGACAGCACATTGACATAACACATAGCAAAGCATACTAAAGGACATAAAAACAAAGCCAAGCAGACAAAGCATAAAAACTGACCATTAGATAAACACAAATGGTAAAGGTAAAAATAATTGGTGAACACAAGTGGTAATGATTAACATAAATGATAACACAAGTGGTATTGATTAACAATAATTGAGAACACAAGTGGTAATGATTAACATAAATGATAACACAATGGTTATGAACAAAACAAGGGGTAATGGTAAACAAAAGTTGGCACTTGTTTTGTTTGGTTTTACGACACATCAACACAATTAAGGTTATATATGGCACCGTAATAAGATGATTTTGGCTAACCTTGGGTATCGCAAATTAAAAGCAACCCCAGGGGTCAAAACCACCTTACCTGCTGAAACTAAGAGTAGCATAGACTCCAGTAATTCGAACCCATTTAGTCGCCTCTAACAACCACGCAGGGATAAACAGTGACAGCTATTCCAATGCCTCAACCCTTAGAAGACAATCCCTCAGCCACAAGGGGGACCACAAGGGTTAATGGATTAACACTAGTGGTAATGATTAACACAAATGGTAATGACAATGGCTAACACAATTGGTAATCATAATTTGATGATCACAAGTGGTAATGACTATTGTAAGTGGTAATGATTAACAAAAGTGTTAAAAATAATTTACACAAGTAATAATAATGAGTAACAAGAGTGTTAATGATATTCATGAATGGTAATGATGAACACAAAGGGAAAAAGATGAAGATGGGTGATACACAAAAGTTGAAATGATAAAACTTCAAAAGAAGAGTAAACACAACTGGTCACAATAGACTAGAATATGACCTCTTCAATACAAGAACTGATCGTTTACACTGTCGGGTACGTGAAACGGTGCAGATTTTCCGTGATACGGTGCTTCCATTCAATATGGAGGAAGGTAAACAACTAAAAGGTAGTGCATTTTATTGGCGTCCGCGCCGAAGCGCGACGCCCCTTATGGAATGAAATCAGATTTTGTGAAAGGGCGACAGCAACTTCTCGGGCCTTTTCGTCGGTCATAAAAGCTGATCTTCCGATTGGTATGATTTTTTTTGTTTATCAAATATAAATGTCGCGAACAATGAATAGCAACTGGGGAATTTCGCAATGCAAACATATTCAAATGAAATAATCTTTTACGTCAATTAATCGCGATCTTCGGGGTTTTTTTATTAATCATTTTGTAGTACACAGTGGGTTATTATGGTTTGTTATTGTTGTACATGTATCCGTAAGTTGTAAATAGAATGATGACCTAGTCCGAAAATCTATTTATAGAGGGATGTACTATTTGCCGGTGTCCTTTCGGTTATTCCAGGTCTCTCCCGGTCTATTTTGACCGGGATTTACTAGAGACCGGCGAATAGTACCACACGTTTATTGTCCGGTCTCTCCCGGTTTTGGAGTAGATGTTTTATATCGTTACAGATAAATAAATAAGTTCTTTTTCCAAAATGAATGCTTGTCACTTAGGTCGGTTACAATAATTAATAAACACAGGTCAACTCTAAAAATTGATTATTATTATTATACATAAACATACAATTCGAAAAAAACCCACCAACAACAATAGCATGTTTTATTTTATTGATATGAGATAAAAACAATAAATATGTACAATAATTGAGTAAAAAAGGTACATTTTTATAGTGTAATATGACACCATCAACTATGAAACATTTTATTTTTATTTGTTATTCGTGTTTAGTAAAGATGCTAAGGAAATATTTTTGTTACAAATTAAATTTTATGAATTATTCAATTTGATAATTTAAAAAATGATCAAGGAAAATACAATGTACATGGTTTAAGAATAAACAATATAATATATTGATAGATTAACCATAATTTACTGACTTTTTCCAGTTAATTTTTGACTTATAATCGTCGGCCAATATGACAATTGAATTCTACAATTTAATTAAAAAAGTAGTAAACGTAAAAATTCAGTATTAAAAAAGCACATGAAACACAAAAAAAAAGAAAAAAAGAAAACAATATTCATAAAATATGTAAAAAAATATTAAAAAATATTATAAGTATTGTATAATAAAACAATTAAGCTCAACATGGTAATATAACCAGTGTCATATTGTTACTAAGTGTGAACAGATACCTTAAGAGGGGTCTTCGCTAATAGCGATAACATAATAAGGGACAACACACAAGTGTGGTGTTGATCATGCCTTACACAAATGGATTAAAAATGATTGTATATATCCGTTGCTATTAATAATCACGATATTACATTTATGACCATAAAAAATAACAATTATAATATAATATTATATATGTATTTTATTATTTCAAAAATGTAAAAGAACTATTGATTTTGACTACTATTTTGTATGTTCCAAAGAAAATACCACATGAACTTGAAATTCTATCAAATTACCAATATTAATGATAATATCCAAAAATACCCCCTATATAGTTTGAATAAACTTATAATACCATATGGAAAGTATATTTTGAATATCATTGACCTGTATATTTTGGATATTATCGTTAATATTGAAAAATTTCAAGTTCCTGTGGAAAAAAACAAGTTATATTCTAATCTCTAGCATGCCTACCAAAATTCATAATGAACAATGTCTTTCGTCCGCTCATTCATAAGTGATATACAATTCTGGTAAAAACCAATTAACCATTGAAAAGTTTATAAGAATATCTTGTCATCATATCTTCACTTGCTGCATTTCTTACTAGGACGCCCTTTGATGCTTTGCATAAATGCTTTTCTTGTTTTCTATGTATTAAGACAAATCCGTTTTACATAGAATATTAATAAATTCACTATAAGATCAATAAGTTCTCAATGTATATTACATATCATATATATGATTTTTTTTACAAAAAGACTTTTGTAAATAAATATATATGAAATTTGAACCGAGAGAAGTGGTAAATTTTTTAGTCAATCTAGGTACAAGAGACACTTATATTTAAGTGAATACTCTTGTTTATTAAGTAAATGTATAAAATCATCTGTGCAATTTAGTGAATTTATATTTACGTTACATGCAACTATTCTTCTTTTACAATATAAAACGGATCTGTCTAAATACATAGAAAATAAAATGACACGTACCTTTTGGTTGTTTACTTTCCTCCATATTGGATGGAAGCATTGTAAATCGGAAAATCTTCACCGTTTCACGTACCTAACAGTGGTTTAGAAAGAGGAAAATGTTAAAATACCAAATAAAAGGAGGAGGTATTGTTTCTATTATTCTTGTTAGAAACAAAAAAGAAACGGGGCTATGGTTTCTAGCCAGAATACTAAATGTCTGTATTTTTAAGCATTAAAGCTATAGGTGACCTCTGCTTTAAATAAAAGACAATGACCTTTCAGATGACCTCGCCTGCTGTTAAAAAAAGCAAAACGAATATCAAATATGTCTAAATGGGTGCTACTAAACAGGGAGTTGTAATGAATCATCTAAAAGGTACAAAAGAATGTTGATAATACTAAGAATGAAGATGAAAATATCATTTTTCACTAAAATGGACAATGGGAGAAGGGTGAAGGGTAAGTGGGTTCGGATAATACAAAGAAAGTCCAGAACAACTGAGGAATAATGAAATGAATGATAAAACATGTAAAAAGCCACAAAGCAGTTAGACAGATATTTGTCAGACCACTGCTTTTCACCTTACATGTAAAGTAAATAAATAAAATATTAAAATAAGAGATAACGAAAAACAAATTAAAAATATACAAGTACAATGCTGACTCCTTGATGTGCCTGCGTTGATTGACATCTATATACCAATCTAAACAATACAAAAACAATAATTTGTTCATTCCATTTTTATTTAAAAATCCAAATTCCAAATTTTGATCAAAATTCGTTTTTCGATCAAAGCTTATCAAACATGTTTATATATAGACATCAAACAAGACAAAGAAGTAAAGAAGCTTCATTGTCTGCACATTAAAAAATCAGAAAGGCGTTAAAACATTTGTGCCCGGCACCTATTGCTGTCTTATATTTACCACACTCGGCTTTCCCCTTATTGTGTGCGAGAATAAACTTCTGGTAGGGGAATGCTAAAATAGGGCTTAAATCTAAGTCCTCAATATAACAGAGATGGCTGTTCAAGACGATCCTTACGTCCCCGTTCCAAACCTTTTTCAAAGACGTGAGCCCCAGCCATTCCACGTGCAAAGTAGATAACGTAATTCCTGATCCGAACCTAGAGTAGGAGAGAAAATTTGAAAAATACATGTATTTATAGATTTATGTTATAAAAAAAACCATATGATTTTTTTGTCTTATAAGATCAGGCATCATTTTCATAGGCAAAATACAGCCAATACTACAAGACTTACTCTCTGTCTTCTTTTCAGCAATTCCGCAATTTATGGTCTTCCTGTTGGTTCAAAAGAACATATTTCGGTTTTAAAAAAGTATATTTTTATCAACATTTTTTTGCCAAGAAAATTTCTGACCTTACATGAGGTGCAAGATCGTCAGTACTTCCAGCCCACCACCTACATAAACAAGCAAACGTGTTTTGCCCCCCCCCCCCCCCCCCCAAAAAAAAAAAAAAAAAAAAAAAAACAACAAAAAACAAAACAACAACAACAACAAAAAAACTACTCTTCATTTTTAATATACTATTGATTTGGTATTGGTTGTATTTTCCCCTGTTCATTTTATCAAAAACAGTCCTAATCTGTTTACTTGTATACTAATGTAGCTGGGCATGATAAATATGACCATCTCAAACCTGCATAGAGATAAAAGAAATAACATAGAAGGAAAAAGAACCAGTTGTCATGGTTACGCTTTTCTCCCAAACTTACCACATTCAGATTTGTTCCTATTCAACTTGCTTGTGAATTTTTGAAGCGGGCTGTGGAAAATGCTGTTCATGTCAAGGCTATCTAAATAACACAAGCGAGGGTTGAGGGCGATCAGCACCCCTCCATTGGTGATACGTTTTAGCGAGGTTAAGCCCAGGTATTCTATATCCATTTTTAAAACATTAAAAGATATCCCCGTCCTATAATAAAATAGAGAGAGAAAAAAACAAAAACATAACAGCAAAATCGTGATAAAAAAAAATTAAGAAAAATATAAAAAAAGTACCAGTCGCAACTTTGGAGGATTACGTCTGCAACAAATACCACCCAATGTGATATGGTTTGTTTTTTAATAAAATCATCTTTCATATTATTTATTTTCTGTAATATACATGAACATAAAAAGTACAACAACAAAATGTTATTTGTATCTTCTTTTTTCTTCTTTGTTTTCTGCGATATATACAAAGGAATATATCATCACCTTTGTGCAATAACTGGTTACTTTAAAATTTAGACTTAACCCATTACTGCACGTAGGGGTGACAATATGCAATGAATTATTGTAGGATATCAAAAATGTATCAAATTAATAATTATAAATTTATGAATTTGTAAAAATAAAAAAAAAAACAACAACAAAACAACAAGAGCCATGTCAACATGGCCATCCCCCGCCAAATGTGTTTGCTCATTGGAAGAATGTATTTGTAGTAGAGCAGAATAATTCGATTTTAAGAGATCTTTTGGTAATGAAAACTGATGGCTGAAGTGATTACAGGTTTGAAACCTAAGTGAATACTGATGGCTGAAAATAACAAAGGACAATAACTGAAAAATAATGCAGGGTACGTTATCATGCTTGTGTGCTGCACTCCTCATTGATATCTATCCACCTATGAAGTTTCAATATGATACCTCTGACACTTTTGAGATAAGCTCCGGACAAAAAGTATGAAGAATAACAAAGCGCTACAACTCAAAAATCATAAAGGGTAGAGTTATCATTCTTGCGCACAGCATTCCTCCTCAAGAAAATAAATCCACATATAATGTTTCATGTTTTTGACATCTCAAACTCTTTTTGAGTTATACTCCACTCAGATGAAAAATATACGTATGAAAAATAACAAAGGGCAATAACTCAAAAATTATGAAGGGAATAGTTATCACTCTTGTGCACTGCACACCTCCTGAGTGAGATATTTCCACCTATGAATTTTCATATTGATATCTAAATGGCTTTTTGAGCTATGATCTGGACAAAAATTAAGTTTAAAAACTTACATACGGCAATAACTGAACAAATATGCAGGGTAGAGATATTATTCTTGTGCACTGCACCCCTCCTCAATACGATCTATCCACCTATGGATTTAGAGCTGATACCTAAAATGCTTTTTGAGACATGCTCCAGACAAAAATGTCAGACGGAAGGACGGCAGAGGACAAACGGACGGACAGAGACTAAATTATATTTTGAGTTTCAAGTGAACCCTTTATATAGTAAATACTTAATGAGTTACTATCTGGACAAAAATAAGCATGAAAAATAACAAAGGGCAAGAATTGAAAAATTATGCACGGTAGAGTTATCATTCTTGTGCGCTTTACTCCTCCTCAATGAGATCAATCCACCTATGAAGTTTAAAATTGAAACCTGTAATACTTTTTGAGATAAGCTTCGAACAAAAAGTATGAAAAATTGAAAAATAAAAAAGGGCAATAACTCAACAATTTTAAATGGAGAGTTATCATTCTTGTGAACAGCATTCCTCCTATATAAGATCTATCCACCTATGAAGTTTCATGTTTCCATCTCAAATATTTTTTTAGTTATGCTCCACTCAGGAAAGAATTAAGTATGAAAAATTACAAAGGGCAATGACTCAAAAATGATGAAGGGTAGAGTTATCCTTCCTATGCACTTCTCACCTCCTGAGTGAGATCTATCCACCGATGAAGTTTCATGTTGATATCATAAAGGCTTTTACAGTTATACTCTGGACAAACATTAAGCATTAAAAATAACAAAGGACAATAACTGAAAAATTATTTTTGTGCGTTGCACCCCTCTTCAATGAGATCTATCCACCTATGGAGTCTCAAGATGATACCTCTAACTCTTTTTGAAATAAGCTCCGGACAAAATAGTATGAAAAAGAACAAAGGGCAATAACTCAAAATTATATAGGGAAGAGTTATCATTCTTGCGCACAGCATTCCCCCTCAATAAGATCTATCCACCTATTACGTTTCATGTTGACATCTCAAAGACTTTTTGAGTTATACTCCACTCATGTGAAAAATTAAGTATGAAAAATGACAAAGGGCAATAACTCATAAATAATGCAGGCTATAGTTATCATTCTTGTGCATTGCACTCCTCCTTAATGAGATATATCTACCTATGAAGTTTCAAGTTGATACCTCAAATACTTTTTGAGATATGTTCCGGACAAAAATGTCGGACGGAAAGACGGACGAACGGACGAAGACTATAAAAAAGCATTCAAAAACATGGTACGGTATATCTTATTTTATGAATTCTAATATGCCTGGTCACTCTCAAAAGCATGTGGCAGAATTTCATTGACCTGGTGATCTGTATTGTCATATATTTAGTCACTCTTACTGCGCTAACATTCCCACCTAAAACTTGGTAATGAAAAAGTTAAGGTTATTTCAAAATCAAAATAATATATATGTATACCTTTTTTTCAAAAATAAAATTTATTCAAAGTTATGACTGGTGTTAAAAAGTGAATGCCTATACAACATATACTTAGATTGTTATAAATACATGACAATTATTCAATCTTAATATCAATTATTACTATAACTAATTAAAAAATTGGTTCTGATTTCTTAACCCTTTCCCCCATGAGCATATTGTGAAAAATGGCCGTTTTCACTGAAAAGCCTCCTGTTACAAGTTCAAACTGCTATGAAACTATGAAAAATGCTTCAATACTAATCAAACTTGGCATAAATGTTGACTGGACCATTGCCTTTGCAACGACATGCTCAGTCTTAAATTTCCTGTTACCATGGCAACGAGGGGACATCTCAAAATTGCCAAAAATCACTTTTTTGCCTCGATTTTTTCCATCAAAATTCATTTCAAAGTGCTGCAACTTCTCAAGGGATTGAGATAGAGTCAAAGGCTTTTAAGCGTTGGTTACACGTTACATTATGATCGACCTGGGGTCATTTTTAGCCTCTCACAAGTCCAAATTTTTTTTGGCGATGAGGGGGACTCCGCCCCCCCTTCAAACCCCCCTAACAGAAGGGGGCACATCACCCTTCTGGCAACCCCCTGATGTATCTTTTGGATGGGGGGCGGCGCCGAAAAAGTGCTCAATTTTTGGAGCAACATTTCTCAAACGAAAACATGTGTTTGGGGCCAAAATAGGACATTTTTTCACTATTTGAGGCCTAAAAAAGGGGGGGGGGTGTCGAAAGTGCGTTGTTTCGCGTATATATGTGGTAAAGGGTTAAACAATGTTTTTTCCCAGACAATTTAAATCTTTCAAAAGAGATCCACTTTAAGTTAATAGCAAGAAATAATAATTTGTTGGATTCATACATTGAAAATATCATTTTTATTCAGTACGAAATCTGAAAAAAGAAGAAAAAAAAGAAAATTATAATCAAGAAAAATAAAACAAGCATATTGCCATACTGGAAAGAGCCATATCAATCCTAATGATACTGATAATAACTGTCGACAGTTAGCACAAATAATAGGGAGAATATGTCTTACTGATAAATAAAGCGGGAAAGCGAAAGAGCAGTTCATAGATACATTCAAAAAGCAACCGAGTCATGACTTTTGCACACATCTGATATATAAAAACTATATATAAACATTTTGAATTGAACAAAGAAATTTTACCACTGTGAACTGTGATGAATTTCAACAATTTTTTTCAAATAGCTTACGATTTGTGATGCGAATTAAAGGGCATCTAAAGGCAGACATTTTCAAATAAAGGGGCATCACTTTATCAGAAAGCTTCAAATAAAGGGGCATAACTTTATCAGAAATCTTCAAATAAAGGGGCATAACTTAATCAAAAATCACTGGACTGAAACCATCTGCTTTTATTTACAACTCCTCTTGGTATCGAAGCTTCTTCTGATGTCTATAAGTTGAATCTCAGTCAGTGTGTTGCTGAGAAAATGGTCAAAACAAATTTCATGAGGGACAGACAAGTGCACAAGCAGATGGACGAAGGGCAAACCTAAAGTCCTACTGGTGAACTGGTAATATGCTAAGCTGAATTGATAAAAAAACGAAAGATATTATTTCACAGTCAGAAAATGATGAAATTAAATTAAGTGTATGCTGAAAAATATGTGGTGTTAGACATAGATGTTCACGCATATTTTTTAACAATTAACTGAAGGGAAATAATGATGCATGCTTGAAACATTCAATAATTCTCCTATAATAAACACACACTACTTATGCTTGGCATTAGGTGTTCCTGTGAACAATTTAACCTCAATACCAAAACAATTTCTTAATCACTTAATAAACTGAGAATTAAGTATTATAAAAATCCTTCCATGCATGAAGGAGATATTCCTCAGACAAATCTGGATATTTCATCACCTTTCGTGACCCTGACCTTTGTCAGAAATTACATATATCACAGCTATAGTCATAATAATGACCATTTGATTTACAATTCCTTCGTAAATGATGACTAAATGATCCTTATTCCCATCATCATTTATTTTATCCAAACTTTGACCTTTATGTGTGACCTTGATCCTTATGTACATCTTCATCTCTTTATCTGCACTTTGACTGCGCCTCACAATGGTGAACATTAGTGCCAGGTTATACTGAAATTCCTCTATGCACATAAAAGTTTTGCTCTTGACTGCTCATTTGTTCACACACATAATTTTTTTAGATCTCTATGACTTTGTGTGACCTTAACCTTGGCCACAGGGACCTGAATTCTGCATACAACAAACCACTTCTCAAAGCTGATTATTTGTGCTATACAATATCTTAATTGACTCATGTAGTAGATCTGCTCAGGAGAAAACTGGAAACTGCCTGGATGTCACCTGCCAGTGTTGAACACATTTTCAACACGTTGCTTCAAATAAACATACACACACACACGCACGCACCAACGCACGCACGCACGCACGCACACACACACACACACACACAGAGAATCTCAGGTGTATAAAAATATACTTAAATAAATAATGATATATTTTAATGAGCATTTTTTTTCTTTCCAGTTTTGCTATGATTACTCTTTATGTTGAATTAGTGGCAAAGTTGATGAAGCATTGGTTGCTATAGAGACCTTAGACTAAGCTCCTTACACTACAACTTTTCTATCTTGTAATACAAGTATGCCATCCCTGAACATTTTATGTCTAATAATGGTTTATAAACATAACAAATCGTATTCTAATATGATTTTTTTTCTTGAAAATAGAGTATAATTATTTCAAACTGTCTATAACATAAAATACCAAGTTCTATACGTATACATGTACCAAAGCAATATACATTTTTCAGAATTTCTCAATAAGATATACAATTGTAAGCAACGACTTGTGAGAACCATGGTGTATGGAACTATATCAAACAGCACTCCCATAAGGTCTAAAATAAAATATTGTTTGTTTCCCTTCCGCTGTCTTCCCACAAATATCACAGCTACACAAAAGAAAATTATTGCCTAGCAAAAAAAAAAATGTTTTTTTTACTAAACATGGAATCAGATAGTCAATTAGAATCACATCTTTATATATATCTACCTACCCTACCCTACCCTACCCTACCCTATCCAAACTAGCATGGGTCGCGGGAGGGGAACAAAAATAATTTTAAGGCTTGCCTTATACAGTAATATAGTAACAAATCCTATTATAACACCATAAAACAAGCATGGGCAGCTTAAATCGGTGAATCTACAACAAAACTTCTTTATTTTCTACAAAACAATCTGGTGCATTTTTTAAAGGACATTTTTCGTAATCCAAGATAAAATGAAAAAATGATCTGGCAAAAGCAATTTTTGCTTTAATTTTAAATACAAGCCTTACTTGAGTTTTTCTAAGTACCTGTTGATAGTACATTGTAGCTTATCAGTGGGTTGATAATAGTTGGGTTTTTTTATCATATTTTAATCTATTGAAAACTGCCATTGCATTTGATTACACCAAATTACATAATTAAATGCTTAGATATAAGATTTTGAAACCAATAATTAATGTCGCTTTACGATTGGTCAATTTTCATCGATCATCTGTATGATTATCATCCAATCAGATTCTAGCTATGATTTCTAAATAACGTACAGCTTATTTGTCCTCAGATTTGCCCCAGTCTAATTACTGATGTAATTAAATTTAACATCTATTATATCAACAGAAGGACAATTTTAGATCCATTCTATCAATAGTTGGACAATACTCTTTTATCAATAGTAGTATAATTCTACATCTATTCTATCAACAGTAGGACAATTTTACATCTATTCTATCAATAGTAGGACAATTTTACATCTATTCTATCAATAATTGGACAATTTTACATCTATTCGATAAATATAGGACAATTTTACATCTATTTTATCAATAGTTGAACAATTTTACATCTATTCTATCAACAGTAGGACAATTTTACATCTATTCTATCAATAGTAGGACAATTTTTCATCTATTCTATCAAAAATTGGACAATTTTCCATCTATTCTATCAATAGTAGGACAATTTTACATCTATTATATCAATAGTAGGACAATTTTACATCCATTCTATCAATAGTTGGACAATTTTACATCTATTTTACCAATAATTGGACAATTTTAAAACTATTCTACCAATAGTTCCACAATTTTACATCCATTCTATCAATAGTTGGACAATTTTACATCTATTCTATCAATAGTTGGACAATTTTACATCTATTCTATCAATAGTAGGACAATTTTACATCTATTCTATCAATAGTTGGACAATTTTACATCTATTCTATCAATAGTAGGACAATTTTACATCTATTCTATCAATAGTAGGACAATTTTACATCTATTCTATCAATAGTTGGACAATTTTACATCTATTCTATCAATAGTTGGACAATTTTACATCTATTCTATCAATGGTAGGACAATTTTACATCTATTCTATCAATGGTAGGACAATTTTACATCTATTCTATCAATAATTGGACAATTTTCCATCTATTCTATCAATAGTTGGACAATTTTACATCTATTCTATCAACAGTAGGACAATTTTACATATATTCTATCAATGGTAGGACAATTTTACATCTATTCTATCAATGGTAGGACAATTGTACATCTATTCTATCAATAATTGGACAATTTTACATCTATTCTATCAATAGTTGGACAATTTAACATCTATTCTATCAACAGTAGGACAATTTTACATCTATTCTATCAATGGTAGGACAATTTTACATCTATTCTATCAATATTTGGACAATTTTACATCTATTCTATCAATAGGTGGATAATTTTACATCTATTATATCAATAGTTGGACAATTTTACAGCCATTCTATCAATAGTAGGACTATTTTACATCTATTATATCAATAGTTGGACAATTTTACATCTATTCTATCAATTGTAGGCCAATCTTAATTAAGTGTTATGTACATTTTTATGATGTGTTATTTACCTATTAATTACAAAAGAAATCATATATTATTCATAATGACTAATTAATTAAAGTAATAATGTCTTAGATTATGCTTGAAGATACTGATTTTAAACATGAGTTTTCTTTTTTTAATTCTACATGCAAGTTAAATAAGAATCAAATTACAAAACATGGCAACCCTCTTATAATGTATATGTAAGATAAACTGATAAATTATATGATCATTTCAATTTGTTCTGTATAACAGAACATGCGAGCTTTAACTCAGACTGACCCTTATCCTTCCTTCCTTCATGCAAAAAATCTTTTCAACAAACTAAATGTGCAAAGTAAAAAAAACACCTAATATTAACTGAAGAAATAAAATAACTTAAAACATTATAATGGACATCCAATACTTACGAGTGTTTACGTCCATAGATTGTCTCAAGGCCTGAAAGAAAGGAAAGATCTTTAACTGGGGCCCCATATATATACAGGAAGCCTGTAATCTCCTTAATGTCCTTCAGTATTTGTAGATCTTCAACCTTTATCCCTTCTATAGTTGGATGGCTTAAAATACAAGAAAATAAAATCTTTACATTTGTGTACCTTGATTCTGATCCCTTAAATACAAGAAAATCCAATCCTAACTTTTGCGTTCCTTGATTCGAATCCCTTAAATATAAAAAATCAAATCTTTACATTTGTGTACCTTGATGCTGATCCCTTAAATATAAGAAAATCATAACTAAATTGTTGTGTACCTTGATCGGATCCCTTAAATATAAGAAAACCAAAACTAAAGTTTTGTGTACCTTGATGCGGATCCCTTAAATTCAAGAAAATCAAAACTAAACTTTTCGTAAAATGTGAACATATGTTTTTAGCAATCAACTAACTACCAGCGATACATTTATTTTGCTGACTATCCTGAAGGTGAAGAAGTGTTAGTAAAACAAGCAATTATTATAGTATTGCAAGCAAACCATAAGTCCCCTATCGGTAAGAGCCCCAGCAACATTCTGATTGACGATTGGCCATTCAATTATACCATTGAATGAATGAACGACATGAATGTACTTAAATCTTTTGAGTGCTAAGTTTGTCTATATCATAGAAATGTGTTAAGTTTCCCTGCCAAGTAAGAAAATTATGTTTATACAAAAGATAATCAAAAGGGTCAATTTATAACAAATGTTTAAACTTTTCTCTATTTTAAGTAAAGTTGGAAAAAATCTTAAAAAGGGATCTCAGGAAACATTTTTATGAACAGATAAACAGACTGAAGAAGACTCTAAAGTAATTTTTTTTAAACATTCCTGTTACCTTAATATAACAGAGGAAATAACTCTTGAAATAAAGATGCTATATTTATGAACATTGTCATACATGATGATACCAATTAAAAATAAATACCCAGGTAAACAACAACACATGCTGAACAACATTCCTGTTAAGTTTCATGACTCTAGGTCAAACACTTTTTGAGTTATGTGCGACACAAGTTGAAAATTGCAAATTTTTACTTAGTCAATGGCAATAACTCTAAAAATACGGGAATAATCCACACGAAAATACTTAGGTGGTGCACAACTGCACATGCTGATAAACATTCCTGTTTAGTTTCATGATTCTATGTCAAATACTTTTTGAGTTATGTGCGACACAAAAGAGAACGGACGGACGGAAGGACGGACGGATGGATAAGGGTAAAACTAAATGCCCCCCTCCCCTAAAGTGGGGACACAATAACAATTTTCAAATATACCATTAAAAAAATATATATAAAAAAGTAAATAAGTCAATCCATGAAGAAATAAGAAAATTAAACAATGATTATGGAATACTCAAAAGTTTAAGGAGGAGATTATTCTGAAAATATGGATTCTACATTTATAAACCTTGTCATATTATTATGATGTGGGAATTTGAAGTAAATCCTATAAGGAATAAAGAAGTTGGAGTTAAAAATACTCTCGAAAAAGTTCAGGGGGGGGGCATAATTCTGAAAATAGTCTTGCTAAAGTATAGTTGAGTTAGAAAAAGAAACATACATATGAAGTTTGAAACAGATACATTAAGATATAAAGAAGCTATTGAAAAAACCAGCTTTTTTCATGAAAATCTAAGTTCAAGGGAGGTAAGTCTGATAATTTTTGTGCTAGAGCTGTAAACCTTGTCACATATGATGTGGTTGATGATCAGAAACTAATATTTAAAGTTTGAAGTAAATACCTTAAGAAATAAAGATGTTATAGTGAAAAAGCTAAAAACTAGAATCAGAAATCTTGAAATTCAGTATATTTGTTGCCATAGCAACCAGAATTTTTCTACAATGGAAGAAAAAAAATGTGCATAATCTCGAGACTGCAATTCAAAGTCCTTGTCATAATTTGAACTCACAGTGGTGAGGGGCAAGTGGTTTGAATTCAACGACCTTAACCACTTGGCCACGGACGCCCCCTGCCTCCATCCCAATGTGACTTGACCTAAAACCCCTATGTCTTGATGATCCTAGTGTAACCTAGATATTGAAATCACCTTGTCTTGATGGGCAAATATTTTCACCAAAAAGTTATTCTTTTCTCATGTTAAATACAAAGTTATCATTTGTCACACAAAATCCATACTTTTATCTCGTTGTTTCAAGTCATTTTATAACCGTAAAAGCATATAGTAATAAATAATACGTTTGTTTTGCATACCCAATAAAAGAAACTTTTAGAATCTTTAAGTTTCCTTCAACCACTGTGCAGCCCCTGAAGTTTTCTATGTTCTTACTGTGTAGAAACCCGGATTCTGGCACTCCTTCACATACTGAAAATATTCAAACAAATAATGTCATTATTCTATAAAAAAAAATTCTATACAAAATTCATGGCAATTAATAATCGCAATGCATTTTATTTGAAGTGTTACACTAACAATGAAAAGCCCGTTAAAATCAAACATATATAATTCAAAAGAATTAATTTTTTTTTTCCAAAACACTCATTACATGTATTATAAATAATATTTCATATCATCTCCAAATTCTATGGGGACTTATTAATTCCAAGACTACATTGTATTGCCTATAGGTTATTAAACAGTATCATGCAAGAAACATATCATCTATGTCTACATACTTTTTGGACACGGCCCCTCACAATCCTCGCAGACATTGGTTGATTTGTTCGCATATTTTCCTTCAGGGCATTTGATCACACAGCCATCCCCATCCTTCACCAAATAATCTATAAATACACCAAATTTCTTTAAACATTTCCTTTTTAAAAATGGCTAAAAATAACTTCTTGAGTACTGAATGTTGCAACTGGAATTTGCTTTTCCTTTTATTTGAAAGAAAAGTTTTTGCCAAATTTAATGGGAAATAATATTAGTTGCAGTGAGGGGACTTTTGCCAAATACCAGCAGCATAACAGCCAGTTAAAACAAAACAATATTTGATGATAAAAGACTTCTGAAATTTAAGTACCCCTCAAGCCAGTGCTAGTGGTGTGAGGGATGTTGCACTTTTTCATTATCCCTCTGTACAGACTCAATCAAACCGAATCTTCAATTAATTTTCATGTAAATTTGATGTTTATATAATGCTTCCAAGGGATTTTATCCAGATTTTTACTCGGATTGATAAAAAAAGATTTGCACTGATAATTTGAGAGGTTGTTGTCCTTACGTTAAGTGTTCACAAGAAAGAAGGATCAATTGATTTTATAAAAACAATCTTTCTCTATAAGCAGATTTGATTATATTTTGCAAAACTCGACTAATAAGGCATATTGAACAACAAAATAAAGAGCATCACATTATTGATGCAAATTTACTTTACCAGGAATTATCTTGTATATATCTCTCTACAAAGTCTTAGTAACACTGTATGAGATATCCTTATTTAATGAGGCTAAAATCTCATAAGTTTCAGCATATTTATTTCATAATTTCATTATATTATATATTTTATATGTACGAAATTATTACATATTATTGAAAGGGATTAGAACGAAAGAAAACTTATATACATGTAGTTTCTCTGTAGTTTAAAGTCTCCTTAGCTTCTATTCCTAACATGTATATAACATAAAAGTGAAAGAAATCATAATAACATAATTATGTTATATAGAAAAAAATGAATTATTATATGTATAATATAAAGGCAAATTTTCGCAAATTTCACATGTAAAAAAATACAAAATTAAAATTCATTACTCTGTTGACAATTTAATCAACATATTTCATTTTTTCAGTTTATGTTATATGTCACTTTAACCTGTATCACTACCACTAGTATATTAGAGACACCACCGGGCAGGGGTAACGCTCGACTTTTTCCTTTTTCTTAAAGCAAAAAAAGAAACGCTTGAACAAGTCTTAACGTTTCCTTTTTATAAATTTAATTTACATATATATAGAAAGACAGTGTACCACATATGGGTTTTTAGGCCTTGGGCTTTTGTCAATCTCAGACCTTTTCTGTGGGGTATATTTTATACACGGGGCACTTTAAGCCCCGTTATACATACTTTCCGTGCCCCGTTTAGTGTGTGTATATATAAACGGTAAACTGTCAATAGCAAAAAAAAATAAAAATTTCAATAATTTGACCTTCAAAATCAAGGTCATTTATGAGTAAAGGTCAAGGTCTTTCTAGTTATTTTAAGGGCTATCCTTGAGCTTGAAGATTATCATGTTTAAGTTTGAAGACAATCCATTCAAAAATAACAAAGTTACAGCCAATAAGAGCAAGAACAAGCAAAATTTGGACCCTGAAGGTAAAGGCCATTTATGGATGAAGGTCAAGGTTATTATAGTCTACTGAAAGGTCTTGTCCCAAGGATTGTTGTGGCCAAGTATGAAGACAATACACCAAGAACTAATGTTAACTTAAAGTTATGATTAAAGTACAAGTCTGCGGACGGCAAAGGCAAGGCAACGCCGCCAGGACTAGATCTTAAACAATATATCTACTTTTTTTTTCAAAAAAAAAAAAAAAAAGTCGAGCTAATTATTTCTTAAAAAAAGTCGAGCTAATGATATAACTTACTTGGACAGTCCTTGACACAGAGTGAACCAAACGAGTATCTTCCATTCAGATTCTCTACCCACCGTTGATCATAAAATTTTATTTGTGGGCAAGACGGAAGACATTCTCCATCATTGTAGAAATTTTTGCAAGCCTGAAATATACAAAATTAATCTCTAAATCTCCTCGAACTGAAAAATGGAGCGAGACTTAAAGCAGCACGCCTCCAGATTCACGCTAATTTTCATGAGAAATAAAATGTATTTGAATTCTATATTGAATATTGTGAAATAACCAAAAGGAAGCAATTTACGCATTAACAATGAAACCTACAACACACGTAAATTTCCAAAAAGTGGTCAAAATATGCATTCATAGACCTAGTAGTAACGCAGTAGAAATATAGTTGTAAATACTGAAAAATCAGTCGTTAACCGCACAGAGCATGTAAAATATTACTTAAATCTTGAATCATTTTGCTTTTCCTAAAATCGTAATATATATTTCTCAAGTTTGATTTTATTTAAATTATTTTGACTCATCTGGAGGCATGCAGCTTTTAACAAGTGTTTGAGCACCACACTTAATACCGTATAAAATCATTGTTTGGAGTTCGGATGCGAGGAATTATATCACGTGGACGTAGCCCGAGTGATATTATGTTGCGCAACCGGAAGACAAACAGTGATTCAAATTATCAAGCGATAAAATCACCCATTTGGATATATTCTTTCGTTTCTAACACGACATTAACAAATAAATGCTGCCATACCTAAAATTAAGCTAAATTGCGCCCGATTTGTTTCCGTACTTATTTCAGCGCGTTGCATTTTAGTGGTTATGGCATATCTATATTATGATTACGTCACATGTCTAAATATAGAACGTCAACAGTGGTTTTATTGCATAATAACAAACACTTTTGGTTCTTCTATGTTCAATAGGGAAAAATGCGGGTCGTGTTAGAATACAATATAATTATATATGAATTCTGTTACAATATAATTACACATGAATTCTGTTACATGAATTCCGTAACAATGTAATTATACACACAATATGTTCTTATGTTCACTGAGACTTACCAGACAGTCAACTCTGCGAGGCCCGCTACAACCAGCGGCACATTCTGTATGACAACACTGGTTCTTTTCTTTTCCAAAACATCGACCATCACATGACTGGCTACATACGTACTTGATGTAATTTACTGTAAATATTTAAGTAAACATTCATACATCTGTGAAAACATAGATTCTTACATTTAGGTTTAAAGCAGCATGCCTCCAGATTCATGCTAATTTTCATGAAAATTTTGAAAATGTATTTAAAAGTAAAATACTGTGAAATGAACAAAGAAAGTAATTTACACATTGCAAACGGCACTTACAATCCACATAAATTACCAAAGAGGTCAAAATATACTTAATTATCTCTTACTGCGTTAGTAACGCAGTAGAATTATAGCGGTTGATACTGTAAAATCAGTCATTTATCGCACATTACATGTAAATAATAAATTAAATATTGAATCTTTTTACTTTTCTTAAGATCTTAATGCATTTTTCTAAAGATTGCATTTCTTGAAATATTTTGGCTCATCTGGAGGCGTGCAGCTTTAATACCATTTTATAAGCCACATAAAACCATACTCGTATTAGCCAAGCCCCTTCAAATCCTAAAAATTAAAAAGTAACAAAGAGAATTCACTGCTTCCCTATTGTTACCATAGGAACATAAAACTAAAATATGAAGTCCTGATGATCATTTCAGGTAACCACAGTAAGCCGGCAACTACTATTGGTAAATGGCTTGACAGCCTGCACAGGAACGATTGCGGTGACTAAACTGGTAAATTCAATGTGGCTAACTGCTGTGATCCAGAGTGAAAACTTCCAATGCCACCACCATGTAACAATGTTTGGGGTGATCACACTATCAATTGATCTATTACTAGAAATTTCATTTTGCGTTCGTATCTGATATTATAAAAGAATTAATAGAAGGAATCAAGACAAAACTTCTTACCTTTTTGGCACATATCATCCGAGCTTCCCCAACAATGTGAGTGTCTGGTGTCTGAGTTATAACAACTTGCTGGACATGGTGGACCTACAATATTATATGGCCACATATTAAATCATGTTAAACCACTAATAGAAAACTACACCTTATATTGAACTTTTTAAAAATAAATTTTCAATGTAAAAATAAATAACAATGTACATTGTTGTCGAACTGCAAGAATGGTTGTTGGCCATTGCTCTACATTGCTGTCATGGCTACACTAGTGTCATGGTAACACTGGTGTCATTGCTACACTGCTGTCATAGCTACACTGCTGTCATGGGCAAGACATTGGTCCGATGTAATGAAGAAATTGTCAAAGCTCAAACTCAGGCATTTGATTGGTCAAAAATTGCCAAAGAATGTACACTGACCAACGACAATCATGAGATTTGAGAACTCAGAAAAAAATTATAACCTTGAGACATTAACTTTTTGGGGTCACAGTTTCTAAGTCATTTTCTAGCACATATCCTATCAGCATGTATTATTTCTAGACAAATGAACTGAAATATTGATGAACTATTTAAATGATTGTATTCTTCATATTAACTGACCAACTGCTATGGAAATTAACACGAACAGTTTCCTTGAAAATAACGTTTCAATGCAATTAAGAACTAAATGTTATTTTGAACTTTATTTTGGGGTTACGTGTTTAAGTAAGATGACTTACTATACTATATTAAAAAGAAACAATTACTTACATGTCCGCTTGTAACCTTGAAGGTCGTACACAAATTCGGTTGGCGGCTTTGTGTTTGGATTAATATCAGCCCATAAAATTGTGTTCAGGTAGCATAGCAGGTTGTTGTTCTGAAAGTACACTTTACCTTGAACAATTTCTGTCAGACTCTTGAATTGTAGTTCCAACAAGCCTTCCGATAAATTTTTCGGATTATGGTTCAAAGCAATGTACATACTATATTCATCACCTTTTGAGTGATACAACTCTTTACCACGAATGATTCTCAATTTCGTGAGATTAAGATAGTTCGAGTACACATTCACGACCAGAAGATACCCTTCAATTTCCTCAATATCTTTAAGAAATCCAAGGTCGTAGTTGCCCTTGAGACTGGTTATTTCAAGACTTCCATCCACGTATGAGCAATTTGTGTAGCGGAGTTTATAATGTGCATACTGATGATACTGGTGCCTTACCAAGCCTTCAGATGACCCATGGCAGACTGATAAATAATAACATAATGTTAGCTTACAGACTACAGAATAGAAACTTTATAATATTTCTAGAATAACAACAATTGTAAGATTCTATTATAGAATATAGCAATACGCTCGCTTAAACAGAAATTTATATTACAGGGATTAGAAGTTAGAAAATTTTCAAATCCTGACCTACAATCCTTTGCGCGAGATTCAATGACCCATAGAGTTGATCAATTTTCGCAATCTTGTTTTACCAAATTTGTTAACATTTTCATACATTACAGATAATAATTTACATATTTTTGGTCTTTATACATTTTTGCAACTTCCTTTGATTAACACAAAAATTTTGATGGCATATATACATGTATACATATATATGTATATGTATCAATATTTTTTTTGTGTCAAACGTGGTCTCAGAAAATCACGCAAAAATGTGAACTTGCGTGATAATAAGTCCTTGATAGAGATTTTACGTGCATGACGTCATAGCTTCCTTTTCATTTATAAATAGCTCTGTGGCTTAAATATGTTGAAAACCTGCAAAATCACCTGTGTCATCTTGATAATCACCTTTTGGCTACACGTTGGGTTTACTGCACCATGACACTCTATTTTAAATATCTGTATTATCACAATGAAATATGTTAATTTTCTTACATGTAACACAATCAATGTTATAACAACCATAAATGAAGGAGGCACATTGTTAACACCACACATAATGAACATTGTTCTTACACTGACCACAGGAATTTGACATTCTATAAGCAAATAATTAAAAAATAACGGCAAATATACCCCTCTATACTATACTCTATACTATAAATAAACCCAGAAAAACTTGGCACTTAGCCCAGATAAACTCATTTATAAGTCTATTTATAGTAACATACGTCACATTTAGTATCCACATTTTTAGTACTTCAGTAATCATTTTTCTTTGAAATATATCCTGATGAAGATCTTGAAAGACCAAAACCGGTAGATCCTAGAATAAAACAGTTATAAACCATCCTGATGTTTGATACCCTTGATTCACTTGTTAATATAAACAAGTAAAATGGTTTCCTGCGGTGAACATTTTAATGATATAAAGATATTTCATTTAACTATTTTCAACATTTTTTTTTTTTTTTTTTGGGGGGGGGGGGGGTAAATAAACGTTTGTATCAGAAATATAGTTGACAATTGAATAAACGATCAATATAGAAGAAGGTCTTTGGAAACTGGTGACCGTTGAAGACCGGAGAAGGTCGAACATAAAACAATTATTTCTTTTTTAAGAAAATGATTAAATAGGCCTACCATTTTATGAATAATTCCGAGCAAAAAATAAATAAAGTCAACACACAAGTTAACGCAGAAAATATCTCTATTTATTATGGCAGATGCCCCTACGAATATTTTAATTCTGTAAATTTGCAGTATAAACAATTCATTGTTTGTAAAATTTGAGATAGATATTAAAGAAATATTGATAATTTTCAAACACATCATTCAAATTTTTCCACCTTAAACGGTAAAATAATTATAGAAAATTAGAAATGTCACGTAATAGTTTTTTGTACTTGATAAGCTGTAATTCGGACTAATTCCCTACAGGTAAATCCGTGACTTACCGTCAAACGGTATTTAGCTAAGTTTTACGAAAAGATCAATTAACCATTCATGCACGGTTTACAGATCACATGCTCCTCCATGTACCGAAAACAGGTCACGTGCTCCTCCATGCCTCAAAAGTTAAACGCGTACCAATACCCTGCGGTCTCCAGACCGCAGGGAATAAACATGTTTATTTATAGTATAGAGGGGTACATTTGCCGTTATTTCTTAATTATTTGCTTATATTTTTCAATTATTGATAGAATGTCAATCTCCTGTGCACTGACCTTGGTTGAAACACCTTGATAACACAACACAAAGATGATAATATTTCTTGTACATACCTTGGTTGAAACACCTTGATAATACTACACAAGATGAGGATAGTTCTTACAATGACAATGGACACTTAAATGAAAACACTTCAAAAAATTTGGCTGAAACACATTGATTATAACCTTACACAAGATAAAAATATCAACTTACTTTTCTTACATAGACCTTGGTTGTAGTAGAAGGAGCTACTACAGGAACACGTCTTGTATAAACAGGCAAAGTTAAACCCAACCTTACAGTCACTGGTGACATTACATGCTGAACCATATTCACCTGAAATATCGATAAAAATTCTTCTAGTTTACAGTATTGTTAGAAACATAGACAATGATTTACATAAGATTTTTCACATTTAAATTATCTTTCTTCTTAAACATAAGTGTTTCTCTGGTAAGAACTTGAGGATTTGTCCATGACTTTTAATTTTTTGTTTACCTTGAAAGACTTCCTTATCTTGACTCTTGGTCAGTAAACAGGTAATTCTAAATGTAAATAACTTAAAAAATTCCCAATATTATTTTTAATTTTCTCTTTTACTATGAAAAATTAATCAGTAATACAAATGACCGACAGAGATTTCAATAAATATTTATCAGAATATATCGCTCAGTCTTTTTATAATTTAGGTACTTTTGACATAGTGTGATAACGATCTCCTACGCAGTGATCTCCCCTTACAGGATTAGATCTCTGCAAAGATTTTTTCAGTTTTTATATTTATTTCAAAAAGTAAACACGGTTTTGCTAATGTTTCAAGATCGATAGGTGTTAGATGTGAACTAAAATAAAAAATAATTTTGGAAACATAAATTCTATTATGAAAATAAGTTTTAAAAATTTTAATCACGCACCGTTTATTTCCAAAACAATGACCCCTCTCGAAAGAGAAATCATTCAAGTAATTAATATGAAAAAGGCAAAGCCTCAAAGCGAGCTCGAGTTTCTTTTATCGTAAGATAGTTTTAAATAACCCTTCACTTTTATTTTACATTTTCCGTTTTAAAATTGCCATTCGGTATTTTATACACTGCTTCCGTTTATTCTGGTTCCCCCTTTTTATTATGGTTCCTACGGTACTTTGGACGAAAGTTTTCACAAAAAGCAAGTAGCGACTCGCTTCGTAATTTTTTTCCAGGAGTGTGTTTAAATGTAAAAATGACAGGTCTGTTAGCTGAAGAGACTTCAGCCAACATCAAAATAAAAGTGACATATAAAGTTATGAAAGCGAGTTCTGTCAGTTTAACAAAGAGGAATATGAGTATATATGCAGATGCATGTAAACAGATAGAATGAAGTCCCTATGTCTATGCACATTTACTATATGGCCTGTTGACCTTGACCAAACAAGAAGACTTTTTATATAAATCTCTGGATATTGATTTCCCTACCTAGATATAAATTTTTATTGTAATTTTCACTTGTCAAACAGAATCAGACTTGTAATGTTCAAATAATATTACTCCTATCAATATATGAGTATATTGTACCTTTAAAGATATTAAAACAAACGTTTCAATAGGACAGATTATCATTTTCGCTATGAAATCATTACGATACGTGTACACTATTTTAAAGAGAATATCTTTGATCTAACATATCACAATCAGAAAAGACGCCGGGATGGTATTAGATATATATAGCGATCCCGGGAATTAACCACTAACATGTCATATTCAGAAAAGCCGGGATCGTATTAACCCATTACGCGATATACACGCCTTTAAACGCCGTTTTCACCCCCCTTTTTTTTGTTGTCTCAAATGGTGAAAAAATGCCTTATTTAGGCCCCCAAACACAATGTTGTTTAATAAAGTGACCACTTTTTCGGTGCGCCCCGACCAAAAGATACATCAGGGGGTTGCCAGAAGGGGGATGTGCCCCCTTCTGTTTGGGGGGTTTGAAGGGGATGGCAGTCCCCCTCATCACCAAGAAAATTTAGCTAAAAAGGCTAAAATGACCCCAGATCGATCATTAGGTAACGTGTAACCAACGCTAAAAAGCATTTGACTCTATCTCAATCCGTTAAGAAGTTACAGCACTTTGAAATCAATTTTGATGGAAAAAATCTTTTTTGTTATCAATTATGTTAAGTGTATCTTATGATCCTTTCTAAAAATAATATTTAAATACATGAACATGAAATTTAGCCAAATATTATATTAACAAAAACTTTGATTTTTTCAATTAGACATATAATTACAAGTATTGCGATTTCCGCATTTTAAGTTTGTTAATAAATAGCTCTAACTATATTTAAATCTTAAGTTAAATTAATTTACCATTCATTACATACAATAAAAAATAAAAAGTTATCGTTTAATCGCCTTTCATTACGACAATAATCAACACAAATATAGTTTATTCCTTTTCCCTATATTATCTAATACTCTCCCGGATCCCCCCCACCCTAAATACCGGAAAGGATAAAATGACCGGAAAAAAAGAAAAAGAAAAAAATGCACAGAACTTACAAACAATACATTGTAAACAGATTTTTTTATAAATAAGAATTTTTACAATAAAAGTGACAGATTTTCAATTAGAACGTAACAATAATAATTCAAAATATTATCAAGGAATTATAACAAATCATAAGTTAAAACTATTTGATATTACTAGCCGCTAATTAGCAATAAGCTATAAATAATTGATTTGATAAAAACAACAACATAATATATCTAAATAGTTAAATAGCTGTTCAATGATAAATAGAGATCAAAAGATAATGATTTTTGGGATTTAATTGTAATTAACTTTGTTAATCAAAAAGTTTTTGCAGTTTGTCAACTGTCTTATAAATCAAGCCGTCAAAACCATCAATAAGCAGGTTCTCGCGTTCCCTTAAAGCTCGCTTTTCGAGCATGCCCTTCGGGCCAGCTCGTCGAGGTCGCTATTAATTTCGACTCTACGCTTTACAAAAATCTTTTTTTTTTTCAATCATATCGACATATTTGAGACCAGAGTTCAAGTTTTAATGTCGCTGTTTATTACAGATAAAACATTTTTTCAACGATTTCATTGGCGTATACGCCATTTTTACACAATCATGTGATTAGACCATCATCACGTGGTTTGTGTGAAGGCAGTGGTTACTGGCCGTAGCGTGCACGGTGCGCGGAGTTTGAGTGTGATACATATTATTCATTACCCATCATTGGTAAATTATGACCTTTATTTGTAATTAAATGAGGATAAAATATCTAAACTTAGTAATCTAAACAAACAGAACAGAACATAAACTTTATTAAACAAAGCATAGTACACGAACACTGAAACAGATTTGTATCTGCTTATTATCAACAAGCATTTTTTTAAATTTGAATGATTAAAAAGCAAGACACAGAACATTTGAATACATGAAAAAAACATTTATTATCAACAACTATTAAATTAATAGTAAGTGACGAGTTTCAGCAATGCAAAACAACACATAACAGTTTAAAATTATACTTGTACTTACAAACAATACATTGTAAACAGAATTTTGTTTATAAATAACAATTTTTTACAATAAAAGTGACAGATTTTCAATTAGAACGTAACAATAAAAATTCAAAATATTATCAAGGAATTATAACAAATCATAAGTTAAAAATATTTGATATTACTAGCCGCTAATTAGCAATAAGCTATAAATAATTGATTTGATAAAAACAACAACATAATATATCTAAATAGTTAAATAGCTGTTCAATGATAAATAGAGATCAAAAGATAATGATTTTTGGGATTTAATTGTAATTAACTTTGTTAATCAAAAAGTTTTTGCAGTTTGTCAACTGTCTTATAAATCAATGATTAAGTGGCTTTATTTATTGTTACACCTTGAAAAAAGCATTTATCTAAATAGTAAAATTAAGAGGTCGAAAGATATATTAAGGATTATTTAAAGTGTCTTAACTGTTTGTGTGCCATCAATCAATCAATCAATATACTAAAACATCTAACGATTATAAGTATAAAAATTCCTTAAATACTTTTAAATTAATAAAACTGGAATAAAAAAGGGCTGAAACGTCTCACGAAAAGGCCGAAACGTCTAGGGGCCGATTTTTGCACAGGGGCCTATTTGGTTTGGGGCCGAAACGCCCTGTTTGCATTGGTAATTCACCATTATAAAAGACCAACTAAAAACAAATGTACAGTGTAAAATAAAATCTAACTGCATAGTTGAACTACTGGAGGACATTAAATATAATTTTGGTAATCAAATAAGATGAGTTGTATCTAATACTTTTAAACATTTAAATCATTAATTTTGGTTTTTTTTTTCTACATGTATATAAAATTGTACAGTAACTTCGTAATACACCAATAAATGTAATCAATATTGATCTAACAGTCTGCTGTCTGGCATACATGTGATATCCCGGCGGGGTTATAAAAAATCCCTATATTTTGACCCTTATCCCGATTTCCGATAAAGACATTGAATTCCTGATATTCGTCAGTGAAAAAATGTTCTAGTAAAAAATCAAACACAGCACCTGTATATAATGTGGTGAGATGTGGGAGCCCGACTTTATCTATTCCGGAAAATAACGTAACCGGAAGGAACGGGATTGAGGCCAGAAGTGGATCGATAACCTGCCTCAATTTGTATTGGATGCTTATTCATTCGAAGGATCCATAAATTCTGCTCATCCTTGTAAGGAAAGTGTTTCAAGTAAGCAGAACACTTTATTGTTGGCAGCTACTTTACAAATTTAAGTCAACTTTGAAGGAATTATTAGTAATCCGGAAGTAAACTAGCGATTTTCCCCAGCGAAAATTTGGCGCGACTCAGAAATAGGGATCTTAGTTTGTTTGAGGAGGGGAGATGGTATTGCTAGTCTGGATTAATTATTACTGCATGTTTGAGAAATTTACTGTGGGAATTTGCCGCAAAAAAAGCCTTTTACATACTTTTTGGAGATTCAGAACTTTGGATTTCTCGACGCACGGCGCATGCGCGGACAAAAAGTCAAGAGTTTTCAATTAACGCCCAAGACAACAACAACTTTATGAAACCTGCTACTTGTTCATCTTTTTCCGCGTAGCGGAATTACTTGGCACAAATGATCCCCACTATCACACAATCTGTAGATCACAACATCCAGGTTGCTTCCCCCATGGTCAAGGTTATATGATTTCCATGACTTTTTACTTTATGGAAAATTTTAGACAATTTGGCACCAATAATAACCATTGTGAGACTATGTGCTTATGATATGCATTGCACAACATCAAGGTCTTGATTGGTAAAAGGTCAAGAAGTACACATTAATGTTCACTGCGGAATTGGATTTAGCTGTCCTTCAGACTGCCTTTTTTAATTCTTCAAAACTTCTTCAAATTTATGTTCTGCATTTTTCATTAATATTTCTGAATAATTTCAGTTAAGTAAAGTTAATTGAATTATTTTTAAGTTAATTTTGATTTAGATTAAAATTTTTCCTTTATATTTTGATAAGATATTAAATATCTTTGTCAACATTTTTCGTCAACATAAATGCTGTTTTAATTATTCATATACTTCAAGATATACGAAGTACACATGAAGTATCATATAGTACAGACAAAGTCACTTTTGTCAACTGAGACCAATCTCCTCACAATAACAAGTGAAAAAGGCCAAGTTCCTTGTATATACTGATATACTGACAGCTAGAGGCCAAACTTCACATACATTTAATACTAACTGAATCAGGTTCGTGTATTTAAAAAAAATTCCTTCTAAATATAAAATGGATTTTTAATAAAGACAATTTGGCAAGTATTAATATAAATTAAAAGTAAGCGTAAATAATTTTATTAAACTGTTGATGATTGAATAAAAGAGTTTTTTCTTCATTAAACACGAATTAAATTGCAAGTCTGCTGACTTGACAAACTTTTGCTGAACACGAAAGACATTTGCACGGACTACAACGAATCCCTGCATACATAAGTCGCCATATCAATTTTTGCGCATTGGTAATTGATCAACAACCACGAACTGGCTAAATCCAATAAAATTTGAGTCAACTTTACATCGAAGGAAAAAATTTACGAATTGTTTTTCACCGAGGTACGATGACTCATCAAGTGATGTGTGTTTGGAAAGAAGTCAGCAATATTCTACAAAATCTAAGAAGAACCTTAGTGCGCAACGATTTCGAATACTGTTTCGTATATTCGGGGACTTTCTCATTCTCTGCTTTATGAAAACTGGCATTCAAACAAAAATTCCAACGGTATGCCAAAACATGCCATTAGACTGCAGAAGTGTGCTTAGATGGATTGTGCAGGTGTTTAACAGGGATATTATTCCAACAGGCAGGCAGTTGGCAAATTTTGTGAAGGCCTTGCGGATAAAGAAGCTTGCTTAGCCGAAGCCATGGATAAACCTACTACCATGAAGGAGGCAATTAATAATGTGAGATTGTACCAGCATTTACACCAGTCGGTTTGTGGTCGTTTCAAAAAGATGGCAAGTAAAGATGTTCTAATGAAATTCAATTGGGAGCAAGCCATCTGTGGCGCGCAAGCCAATGCTCCCCCTCTCAGAAGAACTATTTGGAAGAAGCCATTGAGAAATTCCAAAAGAGTTTTGACAGCATAGTCCTTAAATTAGATGAGAAGACCAAGATAGCCGAAAATACAAGTTGGCAGAAAACTTCTGAACGGAATAAAAAGTCTGAAGGGCCATGCTTCAAATGCGGAACCTGAAGTCCTTTACTATACCAAAATTCTAAGTCAGATTTAATCACGAAAGGGTTTAGACTGTAGGCCGACCCTTGTGCTTTCCAGAGAAGGGCATCAGAAATGCACAGGCAAATGTCATCCCTTGCCAAGCACGGCATGACATTATATCTGTGCAGGAAAAAGTCAAGGAGCAAGCTCCAGACTTGATAACTACATCCCTGCAGGAAAGAGTTGTGGATAAACGTCAAAAGTTGAATACTTCATTGCCACAACAGGAAGGTACAAGCAACACGACAACAACTGAATTTAACGCAAATCAAGTCAAGTTTGAAATGACGGAGGGGGAGCCGATTTTCGAAAGCCGAAGAAATTGCGAAGGTGATATCCTCACAACAGGACGTCAGATGCCAATGAAGGGTTTTGTTGTTGGTCCTGTAAAGCTCAACATTTCTGGCAAATGATTGTACAAGAGTTGCATGCTTCACCAATTAAACAGGAAATGCTGCTGGGATTTGACATTCTCGTCAAGAGATAGGAAGTCATTTTCAAATATGGGTCAAGGCACGTTCACATTTCATGGCCAATTAATTCAACTTAATATGGGAGGCCAGAATGGTAGTCCGGTGGTAGGAAGGGATACAGCAGAGCATAAGAGATAATTCCTCCTAACTTTGTTGCAAGAATATAGTGAAATGCAATTGCTATGACATTTGACTACTGAATAGAGCCTGTTGACAAATTGAAGATGAAAATTCAAAGAACAGTTCGCACAGCTGGGACAAATCAACTGGTTTGTGTGATGAACATTTCAGACAGTTGCGGCCTGTTGCAAAAACGAAGCCAACATGGTACAGCATATCTAGTTGAATCTTATCTAGGCTCAAACATTGTGGCATCTAAAAGGGAGAACCATATATGGGCTTTGTGTGGTAATTTAGTTCTTTCTTTTCGGCTATTTTCTTGTTGGTTGGTTCCAGTATTCCTCACTTAAATACTGTTGAATCACCCTTAGGATATGTGGCCGGTTTTTTAAACTTGTCTTTTGACATCTTACATGTGATATGCAGGCTTCATAAACCCTGATCCCCTTGCTAAATTCTTTTTTATTAAGTTGGGCCAATTGTTTTATTGTTTAGGCCACACGCACATTTTTTACTTTTGGACCACATTACCTCATTTGATTATTGCGGTTTAAAGGATGAAATGGACAGTTAGCCAGGTGGATGGAAGAGTTGTCTCAATACAACATGATCCTGAAACATCGAGCGGACCAAAAACTCGTAAATGCTGACGCATTATTCCGAATACCGGTATCGGAGCGGTGTGAAAAAATTGAGTAAACTGCCTTGTGGGAGATGCGATTACTGCGCACGGACTGATCGGAATGGGGCCTCGTTCACGAGGTATGTATATGAAGCAACGTATTTGGTGTCGCAGGTTCGAAAGGCCATCACTCGACCCAGATGTCAAAGGTACTAGAAGGGATCAAAATATACATAATGAAGCAATAAGGTTGTAGGAAGAAGAAGTTCGAGCAATGAGCTGTGGAACAACTTCCACAAAGATCTTTGAAGGAGCGTCTGCCGACAGTTCCAGTAAGTAATATTTGTGTCGAGAGTTCAGCAACGACGAAATCATTGATGCCCAAGCAAAAGATGATTGTATAAGTAACATTCTAAAAAGGTTGTTTGAGAATGAAAATGAGCATAGCTAACACTGGGACCAAGTTCAACTGGCTAAAAAAGGAACAATATCCCCTTAAAGACCAAGTTCTATATAGAAATCTGTTTGTTTGTTTGATTGGGTTTTACGTCACATCGACACAGTATAGGTCATATCGCGAAGTTCCAGCTTTAATGGTGGAGGAAGACCTCAGATGCCCTTCCGTGAATTATTTCAGGCATGAACGGGCACCTGAGTAGAACCACCGACGTTCCGTAAGCTAGCTTGATGGCTTCCTTACATGAAAGAATCCAAAGTACCTGTCGGGATTCGAGCCCACAGCGGTGAGGGGCAAGTGATTTGTAGTCAACGACCTTAACTACTCGGCCGCGGACGCCCCTTATAGAAATCTGGGTCAGACAGAATACAAGGATTTGGTGGTTTAAAGGAAATGGTTTGTTCGGCTGAATCATGATGTTTCATTAGGGTCATCAGGGTGTTGCAAGGACCAAAGCCTAAATTAAAGAAAAATGCTTGTGGTATTGCATCGTTCAAGACATTGAAATGTATGACATGTGAATTTTGCAATCGCAACAGGAAGACCGATAGGTACGGACATTGTGGTATGAAGTGCCATGAAGAATTCATTTAGATTTCAAAGGACCTCTTCCGAAGACAACAAGGGGCTATGAGGACTTTCTTGTGATGATATATCAGTTTACCAAGTGGAAGAAGTGTGTTCCATTGCCAAATCAGACAGCTGAGGTGACGATAAAATCCGCTCTGGATCACCTCTTCTCAAGGCTCGGTTGATCGTTACAAGTGTTCGCTGACCAAGGGCGAGAGTTCGATTCGAAACTTTTTGCGCCTTGTATTCAGAGATGCAAATACATTAGGCCAGAAACACTCCGTATCGGCCATCAGCCGATTGTCAAGATGAAAGATACAACCGGACATAGATGGATGTTGTTTGCTGTTTCATTGGGAAGCAAGATAACAATTGGAATTTGCATTTGCAGCAACTCGCCGGAGTCCTCCGCGCTTCAGTAAACCGTAATACAGGTTTCACGGCATACAAGTTAATGATGGACCCAAGTTGATACTCCTGCTCACATGATGTTCCCACCAAGAAGACAGAGTGATAATATAAATATTTTGTAGCTAAGCTTAACAGTCAGATGCAGGAGGCATACGATTAAGGCAGATCAACTCAGAAGACGTCATTAAAGCGTATAAAACGAAACTATTACTTGAGTGTACTTGAGAGACAGTATGAATAGAGTGACTTAGTCTACTTGTTAGATTTTCGCCACTTTAAAGTAAAGGTGCAAGAATTGTGTTCTCCTTAAAGGGTCCTGCTGTCATAGTGAAAAGGTTTCTCTCTTTAAAGTGAACTCGAGCTGTGCAATTTTATTTTTCAACCATGATCGGATGAAACCATGCCATGATAGGGATACTCCTGCATTGGTACAACAATGGCAAAGAATCCGAGTTGATGTCAGTTTTTCTAAGATGAAGACAAAATACTATATTGTACAGCAAGACAAATTCATGATAAAGTGTGATTATTGTGATGAATGGTATCATGGTTCGAGTGTCAACATTACAGCAACAGACGCCTTGGGTTAATTGAACCCAGCCTTTCCTTATTGATATTGTTTATCATATTTTGGGCATTGACAAGTACAACTGCTCAGCTTGCAGAGCTCGTTGATTCATTGTGTATTGTTTAAGTAAGGTTTGCTTTTGTATTTGCATTGATTGCTAGTTCTTCCAGAATCAAAGACTATTTGAATAAAGTGGAGAGGAACACGGTATAAAAGATCCAGTGTTCAAAAGTATTTGCATGATCTCTTAATGTGAAAGAGAGCACAACTGATCAGAAGACCAAGGCTTTTCAGGGTCAGGTCCGTCTTGCAAAGGATGGTAAGGTATTGCGGTGGCTAAAGACTGTAGACAAGGAGGCTCTTTTACTTGATTTCAAGTGTCATATTGACTGGACATCAACAAACGTCTAAAAACTGCCAAAGAAGAAATAAAAAGCGCAAAGTTCAGATGTTCCCAGTGTTTCGAATGATTTCCAAAGGAAACTTGATCCAAGGATCAGTACTGTCGTAGAAGATCAAGCAAGACTAACAGTGGAGTCTAGGAAAGCTGCCGAAACGCTTCTGGGGTTGAAATGTCGTCGTCGAGGGTTAAAGGAAAAACTGCTGATGACTGTAGATTTTGTATTGTACCGGGGGACTGTTTATAGTGTTCCTCCGGAAAAACATGGACCTGGTCGATTCTAATGATTTTGTCAAGCGTATGGAATCTTCGAACCGACAATCCTACAAAATATATGATAAACAAGATTAGGCAGACATCACAAAACATGTTAACATTAAAAAACAAGTAACAATACAGACATGAAAAACACGTGAAGGAACACAGACGGGTACCGCCTTGGAACGGTGGTAGTTAAACCACTTGGGAGTTTAAACCGGTTTTAGGCGCGCCAAACCTCACTCTTAGCCCCAATATTTTCCTGAATGACACGAAAATGTAAATAATATTCCCGCTAAGTGAAATTCTAACAATGGTCATGGTTACATTAGACGAAATAAATAAAACACATAATTGATTGTGATTGCTTTCAGAACTGTCCATAATAGAGTCTCCCACTTAATATAAAGTCCGTCAGAAGTAATTGAAAGAGGAAGCGTAGCGTCCAATATACAAGGTTTGAACAACAAGCATTCGGTATGCCTGAAAATAATTTGGTTAAACCTCTTTTAATAAACCGTTTGATAATTTTAGCGAAGACGGCAGAAAAATTACTATGACCCATGATCCTACGAAGTTTGTAAACCACATCTCCATAGTTTGCTAATACCTAGTCGTAAAAGAGTTTTTAAATTAAAATTTAATTTAACAAGATTGCATTTGTGACCGCATTTATACAACACTAAATAGTAATGTAGGAACTGATTTTTTTTCTATACAATTGAAAATTGTCATAATGTATAGATCACTGACCTATCTTGAATTCTTATTATCAGATAAGTGGTTAAATCTATTGTTATTCAAACAAAGATCAGAATAAGAATCTATCAATGCAGTTGAGTCTATTAAATTTGGTGGTGAAGGTCATATTTCACATGACCAAAATTCCATGACTGTACATCAAAGGACAACACAGTAAGACACTTTGTCAAAATCTATGCCAGCTGATATCAAAGTTCACTTTACATCTTAATCTGTGCAAATTGTTCAAATTTCATAGCTGCACATCAAAGGACAAGAAAGTAGGTTAAAACATCAAAATCTAGGTCACCTGATATCAAAGTTCAATTTTACAACTAAAACTGTGCACATGGTCAAAATTTCATCGCTGTACATCAAAGGACAAGAAAGTAGGTCACTGTCCCCTTGAGAAAGGCAAAATTTTGACCCAAGGGTATAATTCAAAACTATCTAGATACAGGTCCACCAAACAACGTTTCATGTCAAATATCTAAGCTGGAGCTTTCTCCAATTCAGAAAACATTTTAGTTGTGTACTTCATAATGAGAATCAATGCCCTCGGGCAGGGCAAATTTTGACACCAGAGAAAAAGTTTGAAAAACTTTGGTAAAGGACCTATAGATGATATCTTATATAGCAAACATCAAAGCTCTATGGCTTGTAAATAGAGGCAAGAAGTTTTAAAAAAAAATTATTATATGTACATATAGTGAAAAATCAATGACCCCGGGGCGGGGCCAATTTTGACCACAGGGCTATAATTTGAACAATTTTGGTAGAGGTTCACTACGCAAAGTCTCATGCAAAATATCTAACCTCTAGCATTTGTCAGTTTTCATAAGATAATTTTTTTAAGTTTTTACTATATACATATAAGGAAAACCTATGACCCTTGGGGCGGGGCTAATTTTGATACCAGAGGCAAAATTAGATCAACTTTGGTAGAGTACCTATAGATGATATCATATACCAAATATCAAACCTCTAAGCCTTGTACCTCCAGACAAGAAGGTTATTAAGTTTTTACTATATGTACATATAGTGAAAATCAATGACCCCCGGGGCGGGGCCAATTTTGACACTAGTGGCAAAACTTGAACAACTTTTGTAGAGTACCTAACATATAACAAATGTCAATGTTCTTAGCCTTGTACCTTCATTCAAAAAGGTATTTTTAGTTTTTACTATATGTATATAGTGAAAATCAATAACCCCTGGGGCGGAGCCAATTTTGACTCCAGGGCTATAATTTGAACGATCTTGCTAGAGGTTTACTACACAATGTTGCATGCAAAATATCTAACCTCTAGCATTTGTCAGTTTCCAGAAGATAATTTTTTAAGTTTTTACTATATACATAAAAGGAAAACCTATAACCCCAGGGGCGGGGCTAATTTTAACACTAGAGGCAAAATTTGATCAACTTTGGTATAGATGATATCATATACCAATTATCAAACCTAAGCCTTGTACCTCCAATTAAGTTTTTACTATATGTACATATAGTGAAAATCTATGACCCCCGGGCGGGGCCAATTTTGACCCCAGGGCTATTATTTGAACAATCTTGGTAGAGGTCTACCAGACAATGTCTTATGCAAAATATCTTAGGTCTAGGCCTTTTGGGTCTTTACAAAAAGATTTTTTCAATTTATTCTTATAACTCCTTTTGGTTGCTATGGCAACCAGATTCTGCATGGAATGAAATTCTTTGAACAACTTTGGAAGCCCTTTACCCAAGGATCAATCCTGCCAAGTTTGGTTGAAATTGGACAAGTGTTTTTTTAGAAGAAGATTTTTTAAGTTCACTATATAAACTTTATAACACACACACACACACACACACGCACGGACGCACGCACACACACAATATTTTTTAAGTTCACTATATAAACTTTATAACACACGCACACGCACACACACACACACACACACACACACACACACACACATACACACACACACAGGTGAATCGCTATATGCCACCGTTGGCATAAAAACTAAGTCTGAATTACGATGGTCAACTTAATAAAATATTTACGCAATTGATGATGCTAGTAGCGATAACCTTGTTAGTAATAAATAAATTGCGTTCATCGAAATCATCAACATGACTGCACGTCGTAGCAAATCTAATTAATTGAGAAATATACACCCCATATAATGATGCACATCTAAATGTGGATAGTTAACAATATCAAAATCAAAATCATCTCTTTTATCGTAGATTTTAGTTACAATAGTAGTGGTAATGATAGAAGAAAGATGTAATAATGTCTAAAGAAATAGTTTTAATCAATTAAAAATCACTGGGATATATTTTGAAGCCAATTGATCAAAATAAGGATTATTCATGTTAAAGATAACGGGAAGTGTTGTTAAATACATGCATAATTTCCTGATTTGAAGTAGGGGAAAGACTTAACATAAAATCCCTCTCATAGCAGTAAAGAAATAAATCAGCGATCAGTGATGCACAATTAGTTTCCATAGGAATGCCTATTATCTGTTTAAAAACTGTATTACCAAAAAAAAAAAAAAAAATAGAGAAAACCAGAATCCCTAAAGAAAGTCCAACACAACAAAATTGAAAACCTTGCAGGCTCGGTTTGATTGAGCCTGTTCATGGACGGTACTGGAAAGTGCAAGTTACCGTCCACACCCCGTAGGACAGGCTTAAGCAGAATGTAACATTTAACACGAAAATAGTGAAATTTTGAATTTAAAAACATCCGATGTTTTCATACGGCGGTCATCACTGAACCTTCAATGTATCACAGTAGTGCCATTCCATGAAAATCGGCGTATGGTCCCCAAGTAAAAGAATGCTTTTGCCCTAAACGAGAAAACAATTGGCGGAACTAAATAAAATTGAATTTTGAAAGGGAATCTGAGGTTATGAAGCCTGCAGAGATAAGACGTCAAAAGACAAATTTAAAAAGCAGGCAACATATCCTAAGGGTGATTTTACAGTATTCAAGTAGGAATACTGGAACCACCCAAGTTGAAAATGGCCAAATAGAAGAAACTTTAAGTACCACACAACAATAATGTCGTGCTGAACGATCTTCAAGGATCGAAAATATAACATCACTGATTAAATGTACGGGGAGAATTTTTAGAGCCTGCTATAAATGTTATCTAATAAAAACGAAAGTGCTCTTCAAACTTCCTCACAGGTCCACATTGTGTTTTGTTTAATGATACCATTGGTAAAGAAAGCCTTCTTTGAATTGCAAGCAAGAAAGTGACCTTTTCTCTTGCAAATGTTTTTTTCAATTAAAGATAATCATTTATCATTTATAAGATTATATGGCAATGTTGTATATAGGGTAGAGAAATTGTAAATACTTACAGATGAAGCTTGATAATTTTTAACTTTAAACTAATCATAAATTTCAGTTGAATTTTTAACAGATTAAAAAAGATTTTTGCCCGTATTTTCATAAACTGTTTCGCAGTATCTAATGACATTTGCTTTGATGGCAGAAAGACAAGAGATCATTAAAATAGAAAGATTACTGGTAGTACAAGATGTGGAATTAGCAATAAGGCAGGCCTTATATGGATGTTTATGTAATTTAGGAATCTAATACATGATAGGAAGTCTAAGCTTTTTCCTCATCAACACGTACTTTAAAGTTAAAAATACTAGGAATATGATTTTTCACAATATCTCTTCCCGAAAGAACGGTTTTAGAATGAGCATTAGTGCTGTTAAGTTCATCTTTTAAAACATTTATATAATGAAAAGGTCATACGATAATTATGTTATTGGCCGCCTTGTTGGCCGGAACTAAAACAAATTTAGAGTGGAACACTTATATATCCTTTCTTGTTGCAGGCTCGGTTTAATTGAACCTGTCCATGGACGATACTGTCAAATGCAAACAAACGTCCACGCCTCCTAGCACCGGCTTAAGCAGAATTCACCATTTAACATGAACTGGTACAATTTTGAATTTTGAAACATCCGCAGATTTGTCCATATGGCGGTTATCATGGAACCTTCAATGTGACACGTAAATGCCATTCCATGAAAAGCGGCATATGGTCCCAAATTAAGAAAAAAATACTTGTGCCCTAAACGAGAAAACAATGGGCAGAACTAAATAAAATATAATATTAAAAGGGGATCAGAGGTTGACCTTCAAGGATGAGCTTGACCTTATGCCCGCACAACAACATAGATTCGGAAAGTCTAAAAAAATCATATAATGCTATGGGACTTATAAAGTGGACATAAAATTGTAGACCAGATTTTTGACCTGGACATTGAGGCAGCAAAACAGCAACATGGCTGCTAATCTCATCATCTTTGTTGATGGGAACATTTGAGCTCAATTTATGCAAATCTTTCAAGGAATTTAGGATTGATATTATTTATGGTGGGGATATAATAATGTGAAATTCTTTGATTTTGCTGACTGTCAATACATTTATAACCACTTTTACCATTTTTTTCCAATCAAAGCAGAATATCTATATTAAACAATTAAACAATCTTAGCCAGGATCAATGTTATACCTCAAGAGATAAATTATTGTAATTTAGGAAAAACAAAATTAAAGAACTATCTGGCCATATCGTAAGTAAAATATTTCAATATATTTATGATATTTTCCATCCCTGTCAGTGTGTTGTATAATTTTTTCTTCCTCATGATTATTTTTCATTGTTACAATATCATGAAAAAGAGCCAGGCGGGAGCAATGTCCGTCGTTTTTTCTTTTTCTATAAACAAACAAATAAACGGTTAAAACATATCTTTATAAAGAAAATAAAAAATAGGTTTTTCCTTTTATTGTTTAAATAGGTCCGTCTAGTCACAATTGTTTGTCCAGGTATATAAATGACAAAGTTAAGGAATATAAGCCAGCCCGCATAGCTCAATCGGTTAGAGCGCGAGACTTGTTATCTCGACATTGTGGGTTCGATTCCCGGGTTGGCAAAGTAAAATTACTAATCAGTCTTTAGGATGAGACTTTAAATCGAGGTCCCGTGTATGAGTGCTTAAACACATGGCACGTTAAAGAGCCAGGAGAAACGTCTGGAACTGGGGCATCTTTCTGTATCTGTATCTTGCACTATTTTCCAAAATATAAAATGATGAACACTCTTCTGGAGGACTTGCCCTTATGGACAAACGGTGGGGAGTATAAATAAACTCAGATACACATACACACAAGGAATATAATCAAAATTTAATCTTTAGAGGTTAAATCATTTTAAGGTCAATGTCATATCTAAATTATTTCTCATATCTGTTTGGCCACAAGTGCTGTTTTGTCCACGTATGAATAAAATTCGTAAATAGAATTATAATTATATTATATTATAGAACTCAACCAAAATTCATTACTCTGACCTTGGCAGTCAAGGTCATTAACAGTTTAAGGTAAATGTCAGTTCAACCCTTTAGATGGTCTTGTCCAAAAGGTTGAATTGTCAAAGTATGAAGATAATCGATTTATTGATTACTAAGTTACAGTCAATTATACTTGAAATCAGTGAAAATTCAATATTTCAACCTTCAAGGTCAAGGTCATTAAAGAGCCACGGTCAATTTGAGTTGGATATACATGAAGGGCTAATCCTAAAATATATTCTGTTATAATATAAATTGACCTTTATGTCGAAAATTTAACTAAGTCGGTAAACAGGAAGTGGATGAGCAACAGACCTGAAATCGAATCCTACCGTATGGAACCACATGTTATTGATGAATACAAAATATCAAGAGACTGTGATCAGAGCTGCATTACTGGTACTGGTACTGCAGTATGTACTGCAGCGATTTTGCAAATACTGGTACTGATACTGAATTACTATTACAAAATTTTGCTACTACTGGTACTGGATTACTGTCTTAAAAAGTGGTACTGCTACTGCATTACTAGGCAGTACTTTTGATAAAAATAGCATCAATTTTTTCTCAAAAAATAAAGCTGTAAATTACATTATTTTATTTTTGTGAAAAAGTAAGTTATCAAATCTATAGATAATTTGCTGCAATATTCCTTCAAATGTTAACATAGTATTCATCATAAAAAAGCACCAAAGACTTTAAGTAAAAATTTAATTGAGATAAACAAACTCAATAACTATTTACCCTAAAATATCCTTATTAAATTCTTTTATTACTTTGTATTTACTAGTAAAAGAGCAAAATAATCACTAATTAATTGCTTCTGTTCTAAATAATCCTATTTCAAGTGATATTGTTAGCACCATAAAAAATTGTTATTGACTTTGGTATAAATTGAACAGAGGTGTGAAAGGCAACAAAATACTGTTGTGTTTTAAATGAAAGATGATTGCATTGTATTACAGTTGACTGGTTACTATACAATGAGATATGACATGAATATATGTTGTAAATATTGTTTGTAAAAAGTATGTTAAAACTATAAAGTTGTAAAAATGTTATGTTAACTTTAAAGAAAGTTATGATTTTATTTCTTTGCTGAATAATATTTGCAATTATTTGTTTGACACTGTGTATTTATTCAAATGTTGATGAATATATAAAAGTAATGGTACTGCTACTTAATTACTTCACCAAAAAAGTACTGGTACTGCAGTACCGAGCTAAAATCTAGTACTGGTACTGTTAATGGTACTGCATAATTTGCCAAGTACTGGTACTGGTACTTAAGTATTACACCCTTAGTACTGATGCAGCTCTGACTGTGATAACAAGTTTAACAAGTAAATTTATCTTTACCCCGAAGGTCATAGACCCATGTGGTACAATTTGCAAAATATATAGTATGGCAAACGTACACCAATATTAAATTGACATATCACACACGTGCATTATAGTAGCACATTTTACATAGGAAGTGGAAACATATATTCAACTTTTACATGGCGTTCATGCTTATAATAATTCACATTTCCGTCGTATGTGTCAATAGTATATATGCAACATAAGATTTAAAGGAATAATAAAGTGTGATAAAACCCCAATTGTAATGACTTTACATATTAGACTAGATCTATCACTGGTAAAGGGATTAAAAATCTTTCTCAATTGAATATTGAATTTAAATCATGTTGATAACGAAAGTGTGACTTTTACATACATTTTTACATACTGCATACACCATTTTTGACAATAGTAATATCTAAAGTATTTATTTAACAAATTTGTTTATGCACGGGAGATACTTGATATGGTCATATCGCTCGACCTGTACATCGAGTAATATCCGCCGCACTATAGCTTTAACAATATATTGACAAACAATATAATTTCTTAACATTTTTAACTGCAGGAACAAATTTGTGTATAAATGTGTATTGTCCAAACAACTTTGGTTACTGAACTTTACGTATTGTGCAATTTTTGGGAGATAATCAATACGGTCATATCGACTGACCTATATATCGGTTTGTTGAACGTTTATTGTACAGTATAAAGTGGTATATAATATATTTCTTCACTGGATTAACTGTGATATTCTAATGAAATGTATTAAACTGCTATATTTATATGCATTGTCCAAACAAATGTATATAGCGTTACTGAACTACTTTATATGAAGAATAGATTGAAAACTAAAGGGGCATAATCTTGTCAAAGCGAAATACAAAATTAGCCACCCGGTAAAGTGCAATATAGTCTAAAGATATATGCTTACTTAATATGTATTTCCTCTTCCCAAGATCTTGCCATAAATGACACGATATGAAGAGGAACAGTTAGATAACGGCGGTTTCTCTTCTAGATATACATATATTTGAGTTTTAAAAATTATCTCATAGAAGATGTATCACACATTTACATGACTGACATAGAAGAAATATAACATTTTCATATGACTAACATATATTGACCAACATGTCAATTGGACCAATGATATAATAAGAGAAACATACGCTGCAGTACTATAAGTCTAGCTTTAACAAAAGTATAGACAGATATGAAAATCAATAACATACTAATCAGCACCATATAAAATATCTGAGCGCATCAGGAATGCTTTTGAAATATATATAGTTTTCTAATTAAAGATAGATTTTCAGTGTTCATCAATTCTATAAATTTAAACATATTCGGAGATATCCAGTAACAAATTGGAATATATTGTGTTCTTAATTGAGAGTACAATCTACATTGTAATACAAAATGGAATTCATCTTCTAACGCATTGCAGAATGTGCATTTGCGTTCATTTATAGTTACACTGGCAGGTCTTGCCCATCTTCCTGTTTCAGCGAGGAGCATCGCAGTTTTGTCATACTTGTACAGAATTTTCTTACACCTATACACTTTTAATACGACTGTAGTTGAAATTGTGCAATACATCTGTAAAATAAAGCTTTATTAAGACGTTTTTGAGTAAACTGTTAGAAAAATTTCCTACCATTGACCATTAATGTCGAAAATTTAACTAAGTCGGTAAACAGGTAGTGGATGAGCGGCAGATCTGAAATCAAATTCCACCTTATAAGACCACGTGTTAATATCGTATACCAAATATCAGATAGCTGTAATAAGTTGTTTCAGAGAAAACTGTTAGGAAATTCTTCCTACCCGTCCGCCGCCCGCCTACCCACTTGCCGTTGGATATTCACCATACTATAACCCGGGTTTGCACCTGTGCCACCCGGCCAATAAAATAATAAAAGCTAAACACTGTCACATAAAATTTAACACTCTCCCAACTTGACTCATAGAGGACAACCTTTGGTTTTCTCAATATATTATTTTCTTATTTCCCACTTGTATAATCCTAACCACCTTCTTTATGATAACTAAATGATTTCTTACACGACACATTACAATTTTATTCTATTTGTTTTTAGATTTTACGGTAATTTGCCATATTTTGCCAGTCGGAAAAAAATTGAGACAATATTCAATGTATCTTATATAAGTCAATCACCATGAGACTTAAATAGATTTAAAAAAATGTTTAAAGAAAACAACGGCAATGTTGTCGCAAAATACATTTGGGCATTATAGATATGCATATAGCAATTCTCTCTAAGTGTGACCTTGACCTTTGAACAGGATCATATATGAAGCAATACATTTAATGGCGGTGAACATTTCTATAAAAAAAATTCCATGCATGTAGGAGATATGCTCCATTTGACAATTTGTGTTACAATCCCTCAATAAAAGATTGACTAAATGGTCCCTATACATATCTTCATTTTTATCTGAACTTTGACCCCTATGTGTAACCTAGAGGTCTAACACTCTGTGACAAGTCAAAAATACCGTGAAAAATCGATAGAATATTGAAATTTGTTGGACTTGAATAAGGTAAACTGTGGATTTCTAGTTCATTTTAATTATTATTTATGTTAATGAATGATACAGCGATATGCCGCCGAAATGCGCCTGAGTCACCGAAATGACTATTTCCCGTCTTCCACATTGTTTAGCAAATGAGTAAACTTTCCAATAATTTTGATAGTGAATTTTTTTATAATTATTCTAGCGGTGGTTTTGTATTTGGTACGTTATAGTTAGCCTTAGAGTGTATTTTTTTCGGTGTTGTAGCAGGGGTCCAGGGGCAGAGTGGAGTGGGGTGTCCAAACACTGATACTGCAACTGATGGGGTTAATGCGTAGGACTGTAAATTTAAATAGAATAAGGAAGGTATCACATCACGTGGATATCATTGTTTGATATAATAGACTCTCAAAATAAGGATATGATAAAGAGGAAATGATTATTGTTAAGTGTCATGGATGTGTGTGTAAGATGCTTGAAGCTGTTGAAATCCCGTCCTTTTTATATAGAATTAAGGGAAAAAAATGAAGCAAAATATTTTTCTATTGTTTTATAATTGCTGTTAAACTAGTTCATTGAAAATGCCAATAACTTGATCACCAGTGGCTCTGAGTATATGGCATCTTAAGTTGTTGATAGAAGCTGGAAATGGATGAAAATAGGGTAAATACTGAATGAAAATTTATTCTAAACGGGCTTATAATGTTATGATAACAGCAGCATATTTCAAGATCGATGTTTATTTTCATAATGATTTAGAACATGTATTTTGAAGAAGTGAACAAAGGAAGTAATTTATACATAACATACGGCACTTAAAATCCACGAAAATTACTGACAAAAAGAGGTCGAAATATGCATAATCCCTTCTGCTTTAGTTTTCTGTACGTGAATACGCGCTTTACTTGTGATCATACAACGGCGTGATACGCGTTCTTGAAATCAAAGTGCTGCAGCACTGAATGCGACGGACATGCAACCGGAGAGACATTTAGGCATTTTTTTTTAGAAAAAAAAGCAAAAATAAAACACAAAATATATAACAGAGAAAATTTGTTTCATACAAGTTCGAGATTTGTAGAGCAATATATTTTGTGTCCCAATCTGATATAATTCAGATTTCTTAAAAACTCTGGTTAAACTTGTAAATCAGTGTCCTTATCGATTTATTCCAAGAAATGATATGTAAATAGAAGAAAAAACTGTCAACGAAATATTTCTAAAATAAAACCATGCAAATAAACTTCAAGCATAATACATTATACATGCGAGAATATTATTTAGAATTGCTTCGTGTTATAACATAGTGGGCATATAGACAATAAAATATAAGTCATTTGTAGTTTTATTTCTCTTGGGTATGTCTCATTAAAAACATTTTTGGTTAAAATCATCAGCAATTTAAAGTGTATTTTTTAAGATTTTTTTTTATTTACAAGGGCCAGAATTTTAATTTAAATGTCACTTAAGCACTACTGTACAGTGTTTAGTTGTCCTTTTCATTTTCACTCTAAATTCCATTTTCAACTTGTTTGCTTCTTACAATTGTATAGAATTTCTAAAAGTATTGCATGTAAACAAAGTAAGTATCCGCTGGTTTATTACATGTATAATCTGTACTCCCTAATCGCCTGTCCGAAAATCAGCATAGGTGAAGCAGAATCTATTTTTAGAATAGCGAAGGTTAACTCATATCGTGACCTAGAAAAATATGTAAACAAACCACAAGAATCGGAAATAGAACTGATATTATAACTTCCTTCAATTAAGATTACCATGAAAGACTACATGGTGGTAAAGTGTTGAAAAACTCTGCATGCATTTTCAAAAATAGATATTTATACTAACCATTGTACTGTATCTAATTTATTAATAACCATGATAACTGCTGAATATTCAGCTAAACCCGCGGTATGAGTCACGAAAATAGTTCTTCGATCTTTTATTAATGCGCGAGTTATTCTAGAGTCACAAAAAACTTTTGATTTGTTAATAATAATGTTTTGTGTAACGTTTAGACATTTTTACTCAGCTTGTTTTTATTTAAGATTATCGTTTGCTGAAATGATTTTGTGTTACTTGACTATTATGTAAATGTTTATATTGCGACAATATATTTTAATTTACGGTACTTTAGAATATACGTTTGGTATACGTATTTTTAATAAACGTTTGGTATCATATAATATAATAATCGTCTCAGTGATCAAGATCATTCTTATCAGCCAATGAAAATAAAGTCATGCTTGAGCGATCATCTCAGCAGGTATAAATAAGGCGGCAGAGCCAAAATTACTCAGTCTGCAGAGGAATTCACCGGGACCAGGTTACTTTATGTAATTGAAGCCTCGCTTCATACATAGAGGATAATTTCGTCTACCTAACTGAAGCCTAGCTTCATAGGTAGAAAAGAAAAATTGGCAAAACTAAATACCCTTGTTTATCCAATTGAAGCCTAGCTTCATGGATATAGTGTCGTTATAGTTTAGTTGTGAAATTGTATTTGACTCTGGGTACTTATAGACCACCACATTTCCTGAAAGCCTCGCTATCAGAAAATTGGTAACATATAGGTATTAAAAATCCAGAGGTAGATTTAAAACGAATAAGCTTTGTATAGTTGGAACTTTGTTATAAATCCCTACCAGCAGCTAATCTTCCTATCTAATAGAAGCCTCGCTTCATAGATAGGGAGGTAGTTGCTGGACTGTAGGAAGTTATCGGGTTGTAGCTAGATATATATATTGCATTGGTTAAATTAGTGTGTTATTAGGCTGTGACATTATTGTATATTTGCTCGTTTAAGTTGTGTCTTAGAGTTTATTTGAGAAAAACTTAATTATTAATTTAAATTGATTGTTTATAATATTTGATCGTTTAAGAATCATTTGTATGTAATCAAACGGCAGGTAGCCCAAAGAAAAATTTATTATACATATCTAAATATTCGCTCGGTACACGTTACATTTGTATAATGTTGAAATATTTATTTCCTACTAATAATTTCTTGGAACTCAGAGCTTACACTTTTATTATAGTAAAATTTGCTGTCCTACTTTTTCGACAGCGGTAAATCGTTTCGGCAGTAATTTGCATATCGCGCAATAATACTACGGGACTACAACGTTTTTATCAATCATATACGTTCATATTTTAACTTGGATAACTTAATTTGAAATTGAAAAGGCTAAATATGGAAGATTTTAAGATATCCCGACAAAGTATGGGAGTTTTAAAGGATCAAATTCATGTACTATTTCTTTGGCTGTTAATCGGTTGAGGACACTTTGCGCGATTGAAGCAGACGAAATCCCATGTGTAGATGACTTAGCTCTGAACCCGCCTGAGGGCGCGTCCGTCGCAAAAAAATATTGTTATTTTCTTGATGCGATATTTCGTAGCATATTTACTCAAACACAACTAAATATTCTCTATTCACTAGTACGCACAATTTTAGGTAATCGTTTATGACTAATTACGTTAATAACGCCGTCCAAGAACAGATGACCCTCGTATCGACAATTATTCCAAAAATAGTAACTGTTCTCATAAAGAAGTCTAATATGGATTAAAGCTGCATGCCTCCAGATTAGCCAAAATATTTCAAGAAAATTAAACTTCTGAAAAATGTACTGATATTTAAAGAAAAGTAAAATGATTCAAGATAAAAGTAATGATGTACGACTAATGACCGATTTTGCAGTATTTTTCACCATATTTCTACTGCGTTACTAACACAGCATGGGCTATATTTGCATGTTTTGACCACTTTTCGGTAATGTACATGGGTTATAAGTGCCGATTGCAATGCGTAATTTATTTTCTTTGTTAATTTCACAATATTTTACTTTTTAATGTATTCAAACTTTTCGTGATATTAGCAAACACCTGCATGAGGCGTACTGCAGTAAGGAAATGCTTTCATAATCATGCAGTATTTAAATTGTATGTTTATTTATGTCTTGGAAATAAAATGATTTTTTAAGCAAAACTACGATTCTCTTTAATTCGTGTAAGGTAGCATTTTTGGAATGACGTCATCACTATCGTCAAAAAACTCGACATCAACAATAATGTTCAAACGCGTTATAACGCGTTATAAATTAAGTTTTCATTGTCCAAAAATATATAATTTGCCTTGAATGATTCAGAAAAGATTGCATTTTGAAAAAGACGAAACGTTAAATTTTACAACTATGTTGAAAATGGCATGGCTCATTTTTATTTTAACAATTTGTCACAAAAAAGAATAAGTTTAGAAGTAACCCACTCGATTTTCTCCTTATTCAAAGCAATCCAATGCTCATGATCTACATGGGAGATATACAATTCAAAATTTGCTAAGGATCCCCCTTTTGACATTGCATATTTCAGTCCTATTATCATCATATTTAAATCATATTTCCGCTAACAATACACCTGTGCGGGGACTTCATTATCGTGAACTAAAGTTATCGATTTGTCATGTACACCTTGCACGATAAGCACGTTGAAAAGCATACCCATGTAAATTTGGTGTTTCATTGCTATGTGCTTTCACTTAAACGTGTACAAACAGCAAGACTTCTCTCGTTTTATTGTAAAACTGTGTTCGAAATTACCAAACTATGGCAAATCAACAGGTTAGACGTCATCTTTGTGAATATGAGATGAACAGGGGTATTGGAATGTTGGAGGCCGGTCGTTCACAAAGGCACGTTGCCCATGTCCTTGGGATATACCAGGATGTGGAACCGATTCCAAATTACTGGAAATGTCTTGCCGGAGGTCGGAACGTTCAACGACCCAAGCCCGGGACCGATTTATTGTCATTGAGGCCAGGCACCAACGGTTCTCGAACGCTTCGACCTTACGTAACGACTTCAAGAATGCAACTGGTGTGCGTGTAAGCACACAAACTGTTAAAAAACAGGTCGCATGATGATGGGCTGAGGTTACGGAGGAAAGCAGTTCGCATTCCTTTGACACAACGCCATATTCAAGAGTGTTTGCAATGGGCGCAGACTCATGTCACATGGACAGTTAATGATTGGACCCCGGTCCTCTTACTAATGAGTCAAGGTTTTGTGTGGAATTCACGGACAGACGGGTTAGGGTTTGGAGAAGTCCAAATGAACTCTTAGCTCAAGCATGCGTTGCAGAACACAACCTTTTTAGTGGGGGTTAAGTCATGATGTGGGCGGGAAAAGGCGCTCAGGGAGAAACGGACCTACACATCATTGAAAACGGTACACTGACGGCAGTAAGGTACGTTAATGAAATTTTAGACGTTCATGTACGCACGTACGCTGGCGCAGTCGGCCCTGATTTCATTCTTATGGATGACAACGCCCATGCACATAGAGCCCACATCAGAGACCGATATCTTAAGGTAGGCAACTATAGTCCGCATGGATTGGCCAGCGAGGTCTACGGATTTAAATGCAATTGAGCATGCTTGGGATATGCTGCAAAAGCAATTTCTTTACGCCACGTCCAACCAACAGCAGTTCAGGAGCTAAGACATGTAATCATAGAAGAATTGGCCCAGATACCTTACCACAATGTCCGCAGGCTCATCAGGCCTTACTTAATGCCCGCGGATACTATACTCGGTATTAAACACCCTACGCCAACCATTTCCTGATTTGAAAGATTTTTTTCATTCCACTAAGTGATCTCATAAATGTTGATTTTCGTCAAGCACATTTTTTCCGCAACAGGCACACGTCAAGAAACACTTCCATTGTCATTATTTTCATAAAAATAAATTCCTTATTATATTAAATTCCTTTTAATGAATTTTCACATTTAATTCAAATACAAAAAAGTACGTACTGTAGTAAAAGTGATCCTAAGCAAATTTTGAGTAGTATATATATCATGTGAATGTTTACACACAATTTCTTTATTTAAATTTATTTCTAACATATACGAGAAATGTGTCCATAGGAAATGTATGCTCAAGTGTCCAGAGGACTCTAATGCCCTCATTTTATTTGCTGCGACAGTGGCATATTTTTATTGGTGGAACATGCTTTTACTAGTCAATGGTACAGTGACCCTGACCTTCACTTATTGACATCAATGTCAATAGAGGTCAAGTATTAGCCATGGATTATTGCCTGGACTAGCATTTAGAGGTCAAAGCTATAGTGACCCTGATCCCTTTATTCATTGACTTCAATATCATATAAGGGTCAAGTATTAGCCATGACTTATTGGTTGGACAAGCTTTTAGTAGACAAGAGTACAATGACACTGATCTTTATTCATTGACTTAGATATCAATAGGGGTCAAGTATTCGCCATGACTTATTGGTTGGACAAGCTTTAACTGACTGACGTTTGACCTGAAAATCAATAGGGTCGTACGGCTATAGGCATATCCCAATATGTCAAATATGTCTTATAACAGATTTTTTAAATAAATTTGCACATAGAAACCAATTTACTGTTTAATATGACGTTATCAATTAGAATAGCTTACTTATGTACCACAAATAATAAAACCTTCATTTTTTTATATTTTTATAATGAAAAAAAGTCATACACAATACAATGAAATTAATCGATAACTCTAATCCGACATAAGTAGAACTTTTTGTACTTTTTTGTACCTTTTAATTTCGACTTTTTTATTTTCGTCCACTTAATGACAAGTGAAATTAGTATAAATATTTTATGGTATGGTTTAAAAACGCATTTTGGAAGATATTCATATCTACAATTTAAATGGAAACGGTAATTTCGTCATTAAATGTAAGAGGATTAGGAAATAAACAACTTTTTGAATGGTTAGACTCTCAACCATGTTCTATATATATGTTGCAAGAAAAACATTCTAATAATTATTATTCTGAAATCTGGAAAAAAGAATGGAAAGGTGAATCATATTTTAGTGGAAATAAAACAAATAAGGAAGGAGTAGCAATTCTTATAAAAAAAAGATAGTAACATAAAAATAGTAAATACAAATGAGTTAATCATTGGTAGATTAATATCAATTGACATAACTATAAACGAAAGAGAATTTACTTTATTAAATATATATGGTCCTAATGATGATAATATCAGTTTATTTGCAACATTAGAAACATTTCTTTTACAGAATAATGACAAAAGCATAATCGCCGGTGGCGATTTTAATACAGTAATAGATACAAAAGTAGATAAAAAAAATGGACGATATGATACTCATAAAAAATGTAGAGAAAATATAAAATCATTAATAGTCTCATGTAAATTAGTCGATATTTGGCGAATACACCATCCCGATAAAAGGCAATATACTTGGCGTTCAAATGGTAAACCATGCATATTCTGTCGACTAGACTACTTTCTTATATCAGAAAACCTCACTAATATAATTACAAAATCAATAATTACCCAGGGATATAAAACCGACCATTCATTAGTAAAACTTTTCATTGATAATAAAGTGATGGAAAAGGGACCAGGCTATTTTAAACTGAATAATTCAATATTGACAGATAAAGAATATCAGACTGTAGTGAAAAATACAATTAAAATGTTGGTAGAAATTAATAAAAACAGCAACCCTAACACATTATGGGAAATAATTAAAGGCGGAATACGTAATGAAACAATAAAGTATGCAAGCAATAAAAAGAAAAAAGAAAAAAACGAAGAACATAATCTAATTAACGACATTCAAAAACTCGAAAACAAACTATCAGTTCAAACAGATGATAGAGTCAATGAAGAACTTAAATCAAAAAAGTTGGACTTAGAAACCTTGTATGATAAAAAAATAAATGGTCAAATATTAAGGGCAAAAGCTATTCATATTGAACAAAATGAAAAAAACAGTAAATACTTCGCAAATCTCGAGAAAAAACATGCTGAAAAGAAAATTTTACATAAACTTATTAAAGAAACAAAAGAAATAACTGACAGAGATGAAATTCTTAGTAAAGAAAGACTATTCTATGAAGATTTGTACAAAATAAAATATTCTGAAGCTCCAGAAATAGATTTTTTAAATATATATATAAAAACTTTAACTGAAGAAGAAAAAGACAGTTGTGAAGGAGTTTTAAATTCACATGAAATAAATATAGCTTTAAAAGAAATGCAAAACGATAAAAGCCCAGGCTCTGATGGCTTGACAGTAGAGTTTTATAAAATGTTTTGGGACGACTTAAAAGAATATTTCATAAAATCAATTAATCATTCTTTTGTAATAGGTAACTTAACTACACTTCAAAGACAAGGAATTATATCACTTATACAAAACCAGACAAGGATCTCACAAATTTATCCAACTGGAGACCAATAAGTTTATTAAATGTTGACTATAAAATTGCCACAAAAACAATTTCTAACCGATTAAAAAATTTTTTACCTTCGATCATAAGTTTTAATCAATCTGGATTTATGAAAAACAGATACATTGGGGAAAACGTTAGACTTATTTTTGAAGTTATTGAACTATTAAAAGAAAGAAATAAACCAGGTTTGTTATTTTTTGCTGATTTTGAAAAGGCATTTGATAGTCTTAGCCACAATTTTATTATATCTGCATTGAGAAAATTTAATTTTGGAAATGATTTAATTCAGTGGGTGAAACTCTTTTACACGAATATTACTAGTATAATAATCAATAACGGCCATTTTTTCAGAAACTTTTAATATAGAGAGAGGTGTGAGACAAGGATGTCCATTATCATCGTCCTTATTTATTATATGTCTTGAAATATTGTCAAATTACATAGAAAATGATCGCGATATCAAGGGAATATATATTGAAGGAAAAGAAATTAAACAAACTTTTTTGCTGATGATGCATCTTTTATAAATGATGGTTCACAAATGTCTTTTGAACGGCTTGTCTATGTCTTAAAGAATTTTAGTCTTATATCAGGTCTTAATCTGAATACTAGAAAATCAACAATATTAAGAATTGGATCACTTCGTAATACAAATACAATTTATTGTAAAAAATACAATTTTAAATGGTCATCAGAATCAGCAAAAAAATTAGGAGTTACTTTTTCAACAGATAACACAAATATATTAAAAAATAATCTTGAACCAAAACTTGAGGATTTCTACAACTGCTTGAAACAATGGCAACATAGAAAATTAACTTTGATGGGTAAGGTAACTGTTATCAAGACATTTGCACTACCAAAAATAATATATCCTTTTGCGGTGTTAGAAAACCCGCCAGAATCAAAAATCAAGGAAATTGAAAATGCAATATTTCATTTCATTTGGGAAGGAAAACCAGACAAAATAAAACGAAATATTATAAAGCAAAATTTTGAGAATGGGGGACTTAAACTTACAGACATAATATATTTTTTAAAATCGTTAAAAGCAAGTTGGATCAAAAGATACTTAGATAAAGAAAATCATAGCTTATGGAAATTATTTGTTAAGAATAAATTATTAAAGTATGGAAATGAACTTATTTTTGAATGTAACATTTCAAAACAAGATGCTGATAATCTATTTCCACACAAAAGTTTTATAAATAATATGCTAAATGCATGGATTGAAATAAAAAGTACAGGCTTAACAAAAAATATCTCTTATAAAGACATTATTTGGAATAATTCGGATATAAAAATAGATGGTAAACTTGTATTTTATGAAAACTGGTTTATTAAAGGAATTTAATTCGTACAACACTTATATGATTACAGAACAGGAAAGTTTTATAATTTCGAAGAATTTAATATTTGTATGACATCAATAATACAGATTTCTTAAAGTATTATATGCTTATTGGAAATATATCTGACACTCTTATCAACAAGTTAAGAAATGCTGAAATTAACACTGTTTCCTCGCAACCTTTTATACAAAATGTTATACAATCCAAATCTGTGAATAAACTTTTATATGATTTGCAAATGAAAAACGGAAAATGTCAAGGGAAAAAAAGTAATGAAACTAAATGGGAAGAAAATATACAAAAGCATATTGACTGGAAAAAGATATATCAACTGCCTTATAAGAGCACATTAGATGTCACATTAAGATATTTCCAGTATAAATTCCTCCATAGAATTATACCGACTAATACTTTTCTCTTCAAATGCAAACTGTCTGACACAAATTTGTGCGATTTTTGTCATAATAGCATTGAAAATATTGACCACCTCTTCTGGGAATGTACGAAAATACAAAATATTTTGTCAATGCTACACACGTGGCTAAATTCAATTGGAATTATGTTTAATCTTTCTAAAGAAATATTATTCTTTGGAGAACTTAAAATTAATCTGCATAGTAACATAATTAATTTCATTCTCATTCTAATGAAATATTACATTTTTAAAACAAAATATCAAAAATATACACCAAGTTTTGAAATATTTAGAAAAATGTTATACAGTAGAATACAAATAGAAGAACAAATTGCTTTATCTAAAGATAAATTGGAAGCGCATAAGACAAAATGGAATATCCTCTGTAATATAAGAATTGTGGATAGAATCAATTTTAAAACAATGCAAAACCATATCTATAAAGAAAACTAATAAAATTTGTATAAATCGCTATATAAAAAGGGACAATTTTTTTTGTGCATGAGAGAGCGTGTGTGAGTGCCTGTGTATGTATGTGTATATGCGTGTGTGCGTGTGTGCATATGTGTGAGTATGTGTATGTGTATTTGTATTTGTGTATGTATCTGTGTGAGATTGTTTTGTGTGTATGTTTTACATTACTGTTAGAATTGAATAATTATTGTAATGGAATATATTATGTTGAATACATGTAACAACAGTATGTTAACTGGAATGTTTTTGTAATTCATATATGAAAGAACATAATAAATGAAAAAAAAAACAACAAACTTTTTGTACATTATGATAACCACAGCTTTGTGGTTCTGATTCATTTTAACTGGAAAATGCAGCAAAGTTCAAAATGGTTATAAAAATTTTATGTCCTGAACAAGTCGGATATTTTCATTGGTCTTGTCCTTTTAAACAATACAAGTTTTACATACATTCTGTGGTTTTTATTACGCAGAATTACAATGATGTTTGTGATTAAATCATACAATAGAATTATTCAAATATTTCATTGTATATTTTTAAATAAATGGGATTGGGTTTATTACTTCAATAGAACAGCAATATTGCATAACCAAAACATGTGAAATGTATATTTCTATGACTAGAAAGTAACAACAAACGTGTGGATTTATTTGATGATGTTCTTACTATAATTAATGGTGGAAGAACGATGAAATTTCCATGTGTATTAATGTAGGAAACGACATGAGTAAAACCATAAACCTCCTGCAGGCAAGGTAATTTTGAATATCCCTGAAGACTGAAGAAAAAAATCACCAAAATTTTAAACAAGAAATAACTCACCAACTCCTCTTTCAGCCTGTATCATACACAGTGAAACTAAACAACTAATTAAAATCCAGCATAGAGACATTTTACCAGTTGTAAGCAGCCATGGTTTCATTCTTAGTTTCTACCTGAAGTTCAAAAAAGATGATCTTAAAATTAACGTATTTAAAAAAATAGATAAATAAATAAACACAACGGAAATCAAACTTTTATGAAATAGAATGTCATTATCTCAAATCTTGTATAGAAATAAGTTACATTTTTTTTTATTTTATGAAACAACTTGTGTGATAAATATCTAGCTATAAACAATAAACCATTTGTTTGTAAAGAAACCATTATATTTCATTTTTTCAATGTTAGATTCCCTGGTTCCTTTCATTTGAGATAATTGTGCTCACAGCAAAATTAGCATTGGCTTGATAAACAGTTACATGTCGTATTTCCCCATCTACCAATGTGGTATAAGCGCTTATAAAAAGAATATGACATCTTTTGAAAAAAAAAACAATTAAAAAAAATCAGAGGCTCTAAAAAAACAAACAAACACTAAACATTAGAAATACAACAGAGGATGGTAAGTCAGATTTGAAAATGGATCTGTTTGTCGACTCTGGCCATCAATGCAGACGAAGATTATGGTCATATGTAAGGCGAGAATTATGTGAATATGATTATGTAATCTGTAAGAGGCATTCTCTGTAATATGAATTGGAAAATATGTCATTTTATAAACAAGGGAGTTTCAATACTAAGAAATGGATTTAACTCATTACAGGACTGGAGCGGGCAAGATTAAAGCAGTTTATTATTCAAGCGCCTTGTCCGGTATATAACGGAATACGGTATTTAGTGTGGTGCTCTCACTCCTAAGAAATATCTTATGGACCCACATCCACATATGTTGTGTATAACATGTATAATTAAAATTACTGCTTAAATTTTCAAATAAAAACTAGTGTGTAAAACAATATTGCAATAAATCAAAGCTGAAATAAAGATATAGGAACAAAAATTATTCTATGACAATTAAATTTACTTCCTCAGTAAAAAATAGTCAAAGATGTTACTTAATTAAGTAACCATAATATAAAATAAATGATCCTATAATATGCAAAGTATGGACAATTGCGTAAATAATATATTTAAAACATATTGGAGAGAAACAATTTAAGATAAAAAGAAACAAACAACTTTCCTTTTAGTAAACCATAAGAAATGGTAAAGATAGAAAGATAAGTTAATTTAACATACCTAATAAAATATTATCCAAAAGTAAAATTTGAATTACAAAAATACGTTATTTTGTGACCGTCAAGATGGAAAATGACTTCAAAGAATTTCTGTCCAGTATATATACATTCAGGTTAAGTCAAGAATATTTTAAGTACTGACGCATTTGTAAAGAGAAAGGAAATAAAACAATTACATATTTAATTGTTAAGTCCGGAAGAGAATGATCTCACTTTACATATTATACGAGGGTTGTTAAAAAAAGTTCCATTAGATTTATTTTATGACATAGCATGACAATATATCCGTTTAATTTGCCAACAAATAGGCAATACTCCTTTACCTATACCTACGTACGAAAAAATTAAACTAGGGATAGAGGAGGTCTAAGAGAAACCACTGGAATGTTGCCAGAAGTCTTTCAGCTAATAAAATGTCTATAAATATAACGCACAATTAGTTGTTTATGACATGACCGTTTATTGATAACTGCTGACAATCCCATATATGCTTTATACGTTTATAAATTGTTTTTTTAGTATCACTGTACATAAAATGTTCATAATAGCATACTGTACTGTTGCTTGAAGAGGCGGTAGCTTTCGGTAGTGTTTGAGTAGGGTTTCTTGGAGATACAAAAATACAAAAGTTTATTATCTTGTTTGAGAAATCTTGATAAATAACGTTCATCTTTTGTATCCGCTTTAAACAACAACAATTATGTTTTCTTTAATGGTAGAAAAGTTTCACTTATTCAATATTTTCCTTACTTGAGAAATGATTATAATTGACTATAGTTTTTAAATAACTTCAATTAATTCAATTTAAAATGTATTAGAAGAGAATTTTTGTTTGTTTAATAAGACAGGTACCAAAAAAGAAGAGGGCGGGGTACGAAAAACCCTCAGATTTTTTGTTTCAAACATAATCGGGGCATCAACTATTCTTAATAATAATTATCTAGGAGCTATTCTTAATATTTGTGCAAAATATAAAGAAAGTTTAACATGTTGATTTTAAATTTGATAAATTTGCTAACAAGAAGAACTCACGCTCGATTACTTTTAATCAGTATATCATGTAGAAGTACTAACCCATGACTTGAACCGGGCTAAATATGACCGGACAATTAACCACTCGATGCTTTTCTGATACAACCAACGAATACACTCGTTAAATTTCAGGGGGAGGGGGGCACTACGCATTTAATTATCTAAACATGCAAATAGACATTAATAATGTAGTACATATGTGTGATTGGTAATAACATATTTGCCATTTATCTTTATAAACTTTGCTTCTTTATGTCAATGATCAAATTATACAGTTTAATGTCGTCTGCTACTAATACGTGTGTTTACAGTAAAACGTCCTAGAATCAAAATGGCGCTGTCCATTAAACAAAATAGCGCGCTCCATGTACATTCTGAATGCTTTGGATTTCTTGGTGAATTTTAATACCGTCACGTATCAGATCATCTTACATAGTTCTTCCTTCTCATGATAAGAAATGTATGTCAAAAGAGAGGTGAGAAACTGTTTAAAACGTAGAAATGAATTATGGCTATCAAGGGAAAAGTTGAAGCCAGGAAGCCACGGTAAAGTGATTAGCATATACGATTTAGAAAGGGTAGTAGATAAATGAAGAACAAGTTAGGGAGAGGCAGAAAGAAGAAATTTTTAAAGGACGTTGGTGACGTCAATCGCTGACACGTTGATACAGTCGTGTAAAGCGGTTTCCAGAGACGATTTAAGTTTCAAAAGTTTTAAAGTTTCAAAAGCGTAGATAAATAGCTAAACCCTAAACTGGTAATCCAAATGCCTTGAGTTTGTTCTTTTTAGAGAAAGGCAAGAAACTATAAACTGTCCCATGTATCAGACAGTGTCAGACATTTAGGTTAGTACGAGGGAAATCTCTGGACAGGGATGTTTCCGTACTTTGCACCACAAAAAAAACACAATCATTAAACTGGCAACAGGTCTCTTAAAATGAAGGAATAGAATATGCTGACATTTTGTCATGCCCGCTTTTTTATTAGAACAATTCGGGCGTCAGATTGATAGTAGAAACTTACCTTATTTGGTTTAAGCATATCTATTCCCGAAGTATATATTGTACATACAAATAAACAACAAACAAATTATTAACATAATGGAAAAGGATGAGAATGAAAAACAAGTCTTATAGAATTCTTCCCCTTTAGCGAACTACATGTATATGGTTTGTCTTAAACAAGTTGATAGATAGGATATACAAGACAAGGGAATAAGTATTAATTATACACACATATAAATATATATTTATATATAAACTTATATAGAGTAGATTTACAATTCTACAAGTAGATGTCTAAAATAAAAGAATATGTTTAAAAGAAGTGGGAAAGAGAAGAAAGAGGAAAAGAGGAAAAGGAGGATAGTCTCATTTAGAATGAATCTAAATAAATGTTTTCGTTTTTTCTATTTAATTGTGTACATGTGTAAATATAATAACTTTGCCTGGTATGTAAAGAAATGGATCACCATAGAGAAGCTTATGAAGGTTTATGCTGAAATCTTCAAGTTAAGGAGGAGTATTCTGCGGACGGTATCGTTTGCACAGCACTCGAACATAAAGGGGTAATAAATGTTTTTCACCAAGGTGGTGATTTAATGCGCTGTTGTTCGTTCGAAGCCGTGTGTGAAGGACCTACATTTTTCGACTACCTGTATAAAAGTATTTTGGTGTATGTTTCCTGTCCTTGTTTAAGAACGTTTTAAATGAGGATAGTGTATGGCTGTTCCATATTATAACAGGCAAGTTGTTCCAATCAAGAATAACTGATGGCATTAAAGAGATGTGGTACAGAATAGTCCTTGATTCAATTTTTCTGATATCTTCAGAGTTTGGTAAGCTGTATCGGGATTGATCTGAATTTGGAATTAATGATGAGAGATAATCTGGAGATTTGTTCGAATGCATATTGTAAAACATTAGTTTGTGTTTTTATCTACTTTTGGTTAACGATTTCAAATTAATTTTCTTTCTGCAGATTTTCTAGTGAGATAAGCTTAATTGCACCAGTCCCAATGCGTGCACATTCATTTTGAATCTTACCAAGCTGTCCGAGTTCATATTGGGTACAATTACACCAAATTACATCACCGTATTCCAAAATAGGTCTAATGAATGCTATATAGATAATTTCCAAATTTTCCAATTTACAATGCAGAGAGAATTTCAATTTACGCATTATATTAACCCTTTCCCAAGTTTTATCAGTTATGTATTCAATATGTTTGTACCTAACTATCTTAAATGTTAAAATTTATACATCATAAAATTGTATTGTAGGACAAGGTCGTCTCAGAAAAGATGGTTTTCAAAGTCTGGAATAAAGATAAGACAAAAAGGAAAGTGATTACAACAGTGCTGTATGAAGAGTTTGTTAAAAAAAGGTATATTTTCTCGTATTTACAAGCCCGTAAGCGTATTAATAAACAATAACTTAAACAAAACATTGTATCATTTTCATTATATCTGTATATCATGTATGTTAAAACAAATATACATATTTGTGAAACAAACTCGAAATTAAGAAAACAAACTAAGAAAACACTTGACAAGGAAACACACGACTGGTCTAAAATTGATAAAAATGATCTTTTCATTTCGATGGTAAATATCTAAATGATTGATTTATAGAGACAAAAGCCCAGTGAACTTACTGACAAGTGGGGGCAGGATGGGACAGGGCTTCCTTGTGCTATGGAAATTACAACTATCTTGTCCATTAAACTTTTTGTATTTATAAAAAGGCTGTGATAATAACATTTATTGCATGGTGCAGTGTCTTATCTTAAATGATTCACAAGTGTTGTATGCAAGTAGCATGCTGTATCTGTAATAAGGCATAAGGTAATATCTCAAATAAAAATACTTCTTTGGAAAAAAAATCGAATAAAAGGCATTTATTTAAGTGCAGTACTTAGCTTCAGGTATACTCGTGATAAATGATCTTGGCTGCATCATCGGATCACTTTGGTGCAAAATGAAATTGCTGTTTTTGAAACGGCCATAAATGTAAATTTAAATCCAAAGGCTGACTATGGCTAATGTCTTCTGAGATAAAAGGACTTTGGTCTTTTTGTTGCATTTAAATTTATTAAATTGTTGGCTGGAAAGAATTTAGTTTAATTTGACTTTCCTTTTGATGATAGCAATTTTACATTTAGGGATGTGAAAATGTACAAAATAATAAAAGAAAGTTTCAGACTTTGCATGAAACAGTTAATCATACCTATTACAATACATAAACCACACAAACTGTCTTGAGTCATTTTTATGCAATATGTGCCACTAGAATTGTCACACTGTTTACCTTGAGATATGCATATGTACAAATTGTGTAGAAAATCATTTTACTGTTTTTTCTTGCTGTTTACAGTTAGACACACATTTTCCATACAGATACAGCAATAACTTTGAAGTATATCACCATGACGCTCTGCAACTTCGAACAAAGATAGATGACCTTTATTTCATCAAGTTTGGAGAGACAATGAACTTGCTAGGTATAGTGAGCAATACTTACTTAGCGTTTCATTATTGATTTTAATCAAAATAAAATAAAATGAGTCGTTATGATTGTTGTTCAATTATATTTTTAAGTAATTGTTTTTTTATCCAAAGATCACTTTTAATTAACAAGCTTTAACCATGATTTTTCAAATTTTATCATAAAACGTTTATAGGAAATTTTCCATTTTCCAGTTATATGCAGTTATATACAAGATAAATTTAGATTATAAAAATAAGTTGTAATTAGTGTAAAGATGAATCATTTGTTTTCCTATTGTAAGAGTAAGAACAAGATATTTCAGTTTCAAATTGATGCAATGCATAGTCTGGACAAAAGGGTCACTTGCTAAAGCAATGAGATGATCTGTTGTATTTGTAAAGTGAACAAACAAAGAAACAAATTTGGTTATTTTTGCTTTCTTATTTCCGGACTTTGTCGCACATTCCTCATGGTAGTAGGAATTTTTATTATGAGATTGAATCATTCAACATGATTCGTGTGGGATCAATATCTTTATAGCAAACCAGAGCCAGTAATCTTATTTATATAAGAAATAAAATACACACTTACACATACAGACAGATACACACAACTCAGTCGGTTTAGATGGTGACCAACCAGCTTATAGCGCAATCAGACAACATATTTATTTTGTTAGATTTGGCTTTGCTACATGAACACACACTGTAAAAAAAGGGAAAATGAATAGTTCCTTTTTCAGTAAAGAACAGTGGATTGTATTAGTAAAATATGAAAAATTATTCATTTGATCCCAATGTGTTTTGCATCTCATGTGTTTTACTTCGAGTTTTCATTCCATGCTGCGAAGGTTTTCTGTTTGAAAATACAGAAAGGTAGTTTTGAATGTTGTCTAGATGGCATTTGTAATGTATCTTATCTCTGAATCCTTCAATTTGATAATATTTCTTACCATTGATGAACCTATCTTTGATGATTTTTCCTTTACAAATAAGTTCTATATAATTAAGTACAAGCTGTATCAGACTGCAAAGGTAGATGCAATGTTTCTTCCCTTACAGGTGGAATAACTTTGGAGAGTTAACATAGAGGCTTTAGGATATGTTGCCTGCTTTTAAAATTTGTCTTTGACGTCTTGTCTGATATATGCACGCTTCGTTACGTCAGATCTCCTTTCAAAAGTCCATTTTATTCGTTTCCACCCATTGTTTTCTCGTTTAGGGCACACGCATTCTTTTACTTTGGGACCATACGCCGCTTTTCATGGAATGACACTATCTTGTCTGATATATGCACGCTTCGTTACGTCAGATCCCCTTTCAAAAGTCCATTTTATTCGGTTCCATCCATTGTTTTCTCGTTTAGGGCACACGCACTCTTTTACTTTGGGACCATACGCCGCTTTTCATGGAATGACACTACTGTGTCACATTGAAGGTTCCATGATAACCGCCATATGAACACATCTACGGATGTCTCTTAATTTAAAATTCACCATTTTTGTGTTTAAATGTTGAATTCTGCTTAAGCCGGTGCTAGGGGGCGTAGACGGTAACTTGCACTTTCGAGTACCGTCCATGAACAGGCTCAATCAAACCGAGTCTGCAACATTTTCAATTTTGCCGTGTTGGGCTTTCTTTAGTTAATTGTTTTCTCGTTTAGGGCACACGCATTCTTTTACTTTGGGACCATACGCCGCTTTTCATGGAATGACACTAATTAGTGAACATGTTTTTCTCTATTTTAATTTGTCTGCGGGTGATACACACTGGTGTGATGTCCATACCTTGAAATGACTTTATTTAACAAGTTTTTCGGCAACTGTACAGGCTTTCATATTTTTCACTGGTATTGCCTCACACCATTTATCGAAGCTCTCTACAACAAGAAGAATGTTTTGGAACCCTTCTTTTAGATTTTAGCAGAGACCCAAGAATATCTTTATGTCATCTGTCCAAAATTTGATTAATTAGCATGCTGGTAAGGGGTATACTTTTTGGATGTCTGTCAACTTTAGTCCATTGATAAACATCAAATACACGAACATGATTTACCATATTCTGTAATAATTAGGCCAGAATTACTTATATTTTAAAGCTGCAAAAGAACGTTACTGTCCTAGATGACACCCCCAGCAATGCTATCATGATAGCTAACAAGAATATCTTTACGAAATTGTTTTGGCACAGCTATCTGGTAAATTGTTTGTTCTCATTTGCCTTGTGACTCTTAGATGTGATATAACACCCCAACCAGTAGCATATAATGCTTAGATTCTTAACAACTTTGTCCACACTCGAGATATCTATATATGAATTTAAAATCTTTACATTTTGATGATGAAAACCTATTTCATTTTTTTTCCCAGAGTGGCTTTGATCGTTTTCTTTTCATAATTTCATTTGTTTTCTATTCTTTTCATTCAGTTGCAGTCATCAGCGTTGTTTGTGCCATGTGGAGGCTATAAGAAGTCGCCCCGTACATTCAATCAAAGATGTTATATTTCCGATCCTAAAAGATCGTTCAGCACGACATTTCTGTTGTGCTTGTGGTATTTAAGTTCTTTCTATTCGGCTATTTTCTTGTTGGGTGGTTCCAGTATTCCCCACTTGAATACTGTTGAATTACCCTTAAGATATGTGGCCCGTTTTTCAAATTTGTCTTTTGACGTCTTATCTGTGATATGCAGTCTTCATAACCTCTGATCCCCTTTCAAAATACCATTTTATTTAGTTCCGCCCATTGTTTTCTCGTTTAGGGCACACGCATTTTTTACTTGGGGGACCATATGCCGCTTTTCATGGAATGGCACTTACGTGTCACATTGAAGGTTCCATGATAACCGCCATATGAACACATCTGTGGATAATTCTAAATTCAAAATTGTACCAGTTCATGTTGAATGTTGAAGTCTACTTAAGCGGTGCTAGGGGGCGTGGACGGTAGTTTGCACTTAACAGTACCGTCCATGAACAGGCTCAATCAAACCGAGCTTGCAACATTTTCAATTGTGCCGTGTTTGGCTATTTTCTAATTCTTATTTTCTCTATTTTACTGTTTTTAATCCTGTTGCTTTCTTGATTCAGAGGCTTTTTCAGAAAGAAAAATCTTGGATTATAATTTACATTAGTTGATTTGTCTACACAAACATTTGCATTTTAAGATACATGGATTTTCACTTAAACTAGATTTAAATCATAGTTAAAGAAAACCTCAATTCTCTGTGGTTCTTTTAGAACCTCCGCTGTATTTGTGAAAGGAAGAGACCCATTCTTCATATTATTTATTTGAGTTCCTGGTTCGTCTTGTTTAAGCTATACAGTTGATGTTGACAAATGAGTATTATTTACATTTGCCATGGCCGCTGTTTGTTGTTTTGTTTTTAAAGAATTCAGGATCTTCAGAAAGAGACACTCTTGGCTATTCAAAATAGACAGGACGACACAAGGCATCTGTATTCTGATTTGCAGATCTTTTCCTATGGACGATCTCATAGTTATATGCCTGCATCTCCATAGACCATCTCCCAAGTCTACTTGAGGTGGCTTTGACATTGTGCAGCCTTATAAACGACTTGTAGTCTGTGTATATCTTAAATTGTCTATATATCAAATATTGTTTATATATCCGAATGCCTTCCAAAACAGCTAGACATTCTTTATCCGTAACACTTCATCTCCTTTCATCCGTACATAAATCTGGATTTTCCATAACACACTACACTTATTCTTCCATCAGACCCTTTTTGACTAAAAATATAGGCCAAAGAATTATCCGAGGCAACATTGGTGTATGAAGGACTGGTTCATGTCCGGATAATGGATCATCGGAAATGTAAACAAAGCATGCTTTAATTTTTTTAATGCTTCCCGGTGTTCATCCTTCCATATTAACCTCCGGTTTTTGAGTATTTTTGTACAATTTCCTGTAGTAATCACAAAGTCCTAAAATGAGCGAAGTGAGCGCTGGTTTATTGGAGGAGAAAATTCAAACACAGCTTGAGTCTTTTCTCTGTCTTCCTCAACTCTATGTTTTCAAAGAATATGTCCTAAATATTCAACCTTTTCAAAAGTGACATTTTTAGGTTTTTAAGCGAGATTAGCAGCTCGAAGATTAGAAAAATGAGATCTAAATGAATTAAATGTTGATCAAATGTTTGGCAGAATATCATCGATCAAGCATAAGGTCTGCTTCCAATTCATAGCATCAAGAATCTTTGTCATAAGCATTTGTAATGTCATGGGTGCGTTCTTTTACCCGAACGGCATTCTGTTGAATTCATAGGTACCTGAAAGAGTTATAAATACAGCTTGGTGGCGTGTTGTCAAAACACTTGCCAAAAACCTGAAGCCATGTCCAATGTTGAAAAATACTTAGCCTTAGAATCATCTATACAATCTAATACAGACTTTATTTTGGGCAAAAGGATGAGCAATACCTTTCCTATAATCTATGGCAAATCTGTATGAATTGTCTCGTTTCTTTACCAAAAAATCGTACTATGCAAAATGGAGCTAGAGTCCCGAATAATCTTACTGTCAAGCATTGTATGTACTTTTTCATCAATATTTTTCTCTGAAGTGGATTTGGTCTATAAAATGGTAATCTAACTTGTCCTTTATTTTTTGTATGACTACAATGTATACATATTTGTTTTGCCCAAGTCATTCAGAGAAGTTTAGAAAACATCTTTATTAAAAAGTATTCTATTTTTGTTAGATGGTCTTGTGTCAAGTCAGAATTGGAAAAAAATCTGGAGGAAGAGTGATCCCTCTGAAGCATTAATCACAACAAACACGGTTTGATTGAGTCTGTACATGAGGGATAATGAAAAAGTCCAACATCCCTCACGCCCCCTATCACCGTCTTGGGCGGTACTCAATTTCCAACACTTAAAAGTGTTTCAGTACCTTATAGATTGTTATCATTGTTAGTGTCAACAGAAAGAATACAATCACTTTCAATTGCAGTCAAAGTTCCTATAACAGTATCAACAGGCAAAAATACAGAGGTATTAGAAACATTCATAATACTGATTATTGCCTTACGTTTTCTTGTTTTGACTAAACATTTAGCGCCGGCAAGATTCATATTATAAAGTGAGTTAGTTGGTTCTATCAGGAAAGTGCCATTAACTTTACTACGAGAAACTTTGACATGGATGTCTTTCCTTGAATTACCAGGAATGCAAGTGCTGTATAGAACTCATCGTACTTGGCCAGTTAAATTCCTATGAGATTGTGATTTTTGTGTTTTCAATGTTACTAAGTTTCTTTTTAGAAAAATCAAGAGTCACTCCATCTTGTTTAATGAAATCCATACCATGAAATATGGGATACCTGATGCCTAGGACAATAGGGAAGAATTTTATTTTTGGCCCCACCAACACCTGAGACTTCTGCATATTCTGATAATTGCAAATTTGACCTTTTCAATGAAGAAGTGTTAAGAAATGACTGAGAAATGCATGACATTTCTGCACCAGTATCTCACAGACATTGAATATTCTTGCTCCCAATGTTGCAAACAATTGTATTTGAGCCCAGACATAATTGCAATTAGTCGATACTTCTGAAATGTAACATTTTCTGAAGAATAATAAGATTTGAATGTGGTCTTTCTCTTTATCATTTGATTCACCATGCCTTGAACGCCAGTATACCTACCGACAGGTTTCCTGTAAGTAGGCGTGTTTCCCTTACGTACATGTAAATATCGTAGATGACCAACCTCAGTACCTTTAAAGCAAGAGCCATCTGACCAGGACATACATAAAATAAACTACAAAATCTAGCCTGACCATTTCAGTAAGGGCATGAATGCTGGTTTTGTTGATAACTAGCCTGCTCTCGACATTTGTTCTGCTTTTGAGGTAGTGGCTGTGACTGCTGAATTTGAATATTATTGGAGTATCCTTGACCTGGTTGTAGAACCTTGCTGCCATATGATGCACTAGTTTGATAAATCCTTAAATTTTGTGTTTCTCGCAAGAGACATTCAAATTTCTGAATTAAACTATCCATGGCCTCTTTAATTCGTTGAACTTAACTTTCCTGCATAAATGTTTGGTTCAAGAGCACTATCTGGTGCTTCACCAGGCTTAATTCAAGTAGGATCTGCTACAAGTTTTGCACGATGTATTGCCTCCTCAATAGTTTTCGGTTCATTGAGTCATCTCAGAGAAAGACGACATTCAAGTCTTATTATTCTTCAGGAAATGTTACATTTCAGAAGTATCGACTAATTGCAATTATGTCTGGGTGATAAGGTGAATTTAATCCTAATTATGAATAGGCTAACCCTTATATAGCCCTTCTGTGAGTTCACAGTATCGAACTAATGAAATAAAACAATTAAAATACTAATCATTAGTCTCTACGGTTGATTGTTCAATATTAGGAATAACATTAATAATATTTGAAGATAAAATTGGGAATTTCCGTTTGATTGTAATTTATTTCAAGATTGAGAAAAATAAACATATTTTCCATTGGAATTGGGTCTGATATTCTGACCCATGGTGACACTAGAAAAAGACCTGTTTCAACTATTTATGAGTGTCAAGTGACCGGTTACACTGTATTTATCCAGTAACGCATGAATTTGCAAATAACGCAGGAATTGAATTGTGCAAACGTAACGCAGAATTGTGCAATTAAGTGGCTAAAATGACCGCCACGATAATGGACCAATATTTTTATTGTACACCAAATTTTAAGTAATCAATAAGCGCATATCGCTGCTGAGACATTATACTTTAAACCTCATCAAAAGTATTTCCATGAATTTTGTTTTTCAAGATCATTCGTGAAACCTAACTAGTGTATTGATGGCGATTTATAGTTTCGGTGATATCTTAAAATACAATAACAATCATATCACTTTATTTTTTTATATTCCGTGTACCTGAGTCGTTTTCCAATCTACTCGTGTAAAATTACACTAAATTTAGCAGATAAAACGTAATTTTACAAGGTAACGCCGAATTCGTGAATGAAGCATCGAAGCAACGGTGGTTATCTCATTAAAAGTAGAAATCTTATTTTACAAGCTTACTTCTATTCTTATGCGGCAGTTGAACAAATGTCTAAGGTAAACAGACTATGAATAAAAATGTTTTAAATGTGTTAAATGAAGTTATTTATTTGACGAAACACAAAAGTCACCTGCAAAACGGTAATCAGGTTGTTTTTCTCACGAATGATCTGATCTAAAGAAGTAAAGATATTTCTGAAAAATGTATTAATGCTGGTTAAAGTATAATGTCGTAGCAGCCGTATGCGCTAATTCATTTCTTTGTTAATCGTTTTGGCAATAGAAATGTACAGATTCGGCGTTACTTTTTCATTATTTGCACATTTCTGCGTTACTGAGTAGAGTATGCACGGTGGATTATGAGTTTGTAACCTGGGGACGAAAACTCGTTATCACAAACAGACCGCTGAACACAAACGCTTTCAAAAATGAAATAATGAAGAAAACAGCTAGCTGTAAAGTGAAAGTAGGTTAAAGCACAGATTGCTTGATTTGTTTGTAATGAAAACTTAAGCGTTATTTGTACAGACACAGTTTTATCAAAATTTGTTAAAGACAAAAAAAACAAACTAAAAAACATGATTTTTTTTCTCTTAGAAAATAAAACTTGCTTCTTGATTCTAGTGGACTTCAATATAAACAACAGGGAAGCAGCTCGATCTATATTAAAAACTGTACTGTAGATCTACAGTAGAGACAGTAATGTCAACATCATAATGCAAGTATGTCAAAGTTACTAAAAAATAGTACTACTTTTAGATCTGTAAAAAAATAATTATTAAGAGGCCCTGGATCGCTCATCTGAGAAATAGGTCAAAAGGTTTAGGTGGATCCCCTTTCGACCCAGAAGAAATAGCGAAAATCAAAACAGCGCGAAAAATACAGGATTTACAGTACATAAAAGGAAAATCAATGACCCCTGGGGCCGTGTCAATTTTGACCCTATGGTTTTCATTTGAACAAATTTGGTAGACATCCACTAGAAGATGTTTTATGCAAAATATCTAAGCTCTTGCTTTTTTGGATTTTCACAAGAGATTCTTTAATTTAAGTTTTAACTAAATACATGTATATAAGGAAAATCAATGACCCCCTGGGACGGGGCTAAATTAGTAATTTTTACCCTAGGGCTTTTATTTGAACAAACTTTGTAGACATCCATTTGAAAATGTTTCATGCTTAATATCTAAGCTCTTGCTTTTTGGGATTTTTAAAGAAGACTTTTTTAAGCTTTTATTGGCGTCCGCGCCGAAGCGCGGTGCCCTTATGGAATGAAATCAGATTTTGTGAAAGGGCGACAGCAACTTCTCGAGCCTTTTAGTCGGTCATAATAAAAGCCGATCATTCCGATCAGTATGAGGGTGCTTGATTATTAATTAAGAATGAAATGTCGCGATATGTTACAATGAATAGCGAACCGGTGAATTTCGTTTCGCAATGCAAACATTTTCAAATTAAATAAGCTTTTCCGTCAATAAATCGCGCTATTCGGGTTTTTTTTATTTATCATTTTGTAGTGCACAGTGGGTTATCATGGTATGTTATTGTTGTACATGTCAGTTGATGACCTCAATAGTCCGAAAATCTATTTATATATATATATATATCTATTTATTACTCCTGTCGGTAATGCTCGGTCTCTCCCGGTCTATTTTGACCGGGATTTACTAGTGACCGGCGAATAGTACCACACGTTTATTGTCCGGTCTCTCCCGGTTTTGGATTAGATGTTTGATATCGTTACAATTAAAAAACAAAAAACAACAACAATAGCATGTTTCATTTTATCTAACAATAAATATGTACAATAATTGAGAAAAAGGTACATTTTTATGGTATTTATATGACTTTATCAACTTTGAAACATTTTATTTAATTTGTTATCCGTGTTTAGTAAAGATGCCGAGGAATTATTCAAAGTTACAAATTAGATTTATGAATTATTCATTTGATTGATAATTTAAATAATTAAAAAGAAAAATGCAAATGTACATGTACATGGTTTAAGTATAAACAATATTATATATTGAAAGATAAACCATAATTTACTGACTTTTTCCAGTTAAGTTTTGACTTATAATCGTCTGTCAATATGTCAATTGAATTCTTAAAATTTATTTTACAATTTTAATAAAAAAAGAGTAGTAAAAACTCAGTATTAAAATAGCACATAAAACACAAAAAAAAGAAAAGAAAACAATATTCATAAAATTTGTATTTTTTTTTTATTAAAATTCATAGATATTACAATTATTGTATAATTAACAATTATGCTCAACATGATCAACATGGTAATATAACCAGTGTCATATGAACAGATACCTTAAGAGGGGATCTTCGCTAATAGCGATAACATAATAAGGGACAATTACAAACGTGTTGTATGTGTTGGTTATGCGTTACACATATGGATTATAATTGATTGTATACATGTATATTCGTTGCTATTAATAACCATGATCATAAAGTAATAACAAGTAATATTCTAATCTCTAGCATTCCAATCAAAGTTCATAATGAACAATGTTTTTCGTCCGCTCATTCAGAAGTGATCTACATTTCTGGTAGTTTATAAGAATATATTGTCATCATATGTCTACTAGTTCATCTTCACTTGCTGCATTTCTTGCTTGGACGCCCTTTGATGCTTTGCATCAATGCTTTTCTTGTTATAGACATGTAAGGAAATTCAGACCCCTGGTACGGGCCAATTTTAACCCTGTGGCTTTTATTTGAACAGATTTGGTACACACCCACTAGAAGATGTTTCATGCTGGATATCTAAGCTCTAGCTCTTTGGGTTATTTAAAAGAAATTTTTACTATAGACATATAAGGGAAATCAGTACCCCCGGGCGAGGCTAATTTTTATTCCAGGGCTTTAATTTGTACGGACTTTATAGAAATTTACCAGAAAATGGTTCATGCTTAATATCTTAGTTGTAGCTCTTTCGGTTTTTAAAGGAAGATTTTTAAGTTTTTTACTATATTCTTATAGGGAAAACAATGACACCCGGGGCGGGACCAATTTTAACCCCAGGGCTTTTATTTGAACAAACTTGGTAGAGACTCATTAGAAGATGTTTCATGTCAAATATCTAAGCTCTAGCTCTTTGGCTTTTTTAAAAAAAAAAGATTTCGGTTGCCATGGCAACCCCAGAGTTTTGCATGGAATTAAATTATTTGAACAATTTTGTGACAGGTGAGCTAAAAACATGACCTGAAATTGATAATCGGTCCTGAAATAGATTATGCCCTCAGGGCTAAAATTCATTGCGAGCCCTCTGGCCCTACTCTTTCGTGTAATATCATAGTTTGGGTACCTTTCTGTTGAAAATGCCTCAGAGTTAAATCGTATACATATACAAGCACATTGCTATAACTGGAGTGCAGGTATTAGTTACCCGCACTCCTGAGCACGCCCATTGATTGGTTCATTTTTGCAGGGGTTTACTTATTGTGACGGCAGAGAACGTGTTTTTATGTTTGACTATGATACAAAAGAGATAGAACACCAAAACACTCGGCAATCTGATTAATACTCGGGGTATACGCCCCCTCGTACAAATCAGATAGCCTCGTGTTTCGGTGCTCTTTCTATTACGTAACTGTCTTTCAAAGGATTTTATATCTTGTAGTATGTCTTTCTTTGAGTGGTATAACTTGTAATATATCTTGCAATGGATGGTGTTACTTACAGAATATTTCGCAATGGGTGGTATAACTTACTCTTGAAGTTGGTGATGTAACTTGCAGAATATCTTTCAATAGGTAGTGTTACATGAAGTACATCTTAACTTATAGAATATCTGGCAATGGGTGGTATAACTTGTAGTATATCTTGCAATGGGTGGTATAGCTTAGTCTTGCAGTGGTTGGTGTAACTTACATTAATTTGGTAGTGTTACTTGTAGTATATCTTGCATTGGCGGGTGTAAGTTGTAGTTAATCTTACAATGGGTTATGTAACTTATAGAATATCTCAATGGGGTACACCTAACTGCCGTGGGACCCGACAGGGACTTTGAATTCTTTCATGTGAGGAAGCTATCTAGCAAGCTTACAAAATGTCGTTGGTTCTGTTCAGGTACCCGTGCGTGCCTGAAATAATGCATGGAAGGGTACCTGAAGTCTTCCTCTACCAGTAAAGCTGGAACGTCGCCATATGGCTTATACTGTGTCGGTGTGACGGAAAACCCAATAAAACAAACAAACATACTCTCAATGGGGGACATAAGTTTCGCTTGAAGTGGGTAGTGTAACTTGTAGAATATCTTGCAATGGGTGGTGTAATTTGTAGTAAACTAGCAATGGCTGATAAAGCTGATAGAATATCTAGAAATGGGTGGTATAAATTGTAGTATGTCTTGCAATAAGTGGTATAAAATGTGGGAAGTGGTATTGACAATGGCTCTTGTTACACAGGTTTGGCAGGAGTACCTGTACCTGTCAAAGGTTTGAAAGTTATCTGTAACAATTATGGGCAGGGTTTTTTGTAAAGGTTTTTCGAAAACCTAGCTAAACACAGTTTCCGGTAATTTACGGATTAAACTCTAGGGATTTCACCATTGAGTACACAACCCTAGTGCATGATATTTCTACTTGTTTTTTGTACCCCACCTCTTTGGATATAGAAATAGAATCCTTCAGTCCTTCCCACTTTCGAGTCCGGTTCATAACAAAGGAATTTGAAAAAACTTGGCAAAAATGTTGATTATAGTAAGATGATGTGTCATGCACAACACCCGGACTCGGTTGGTCACAGTTGGTGTTTAAAGATCCCTATTTAGTATTTGAGGGTTTATGTCCTGCCCGGTCCATAACTTTGCTAACCATAAAGGGATTTTGAAAATACTTGGCACAAATGTTCACAATAATTAATGATGTGTCATGCGCAACAACCAGTCGTCTACCTCCAAAATCATGGACACAGTGAGAAAAGATTAACATGGTGTGTTACAGGGTATATTTCATAACTTTCTTATCCATCAAAGGATTTTGAATATATTTGGCACAAATGTTCACAATACTAAGACAATATGTTGTGCGCAACACCTAGAAGCTTACCTTCAAGGTCAAGGTCACGCTTGGTGACAAATGGTCAATCATTTTTGTTCCAGCATATTTGTGGTGCCCAGTCCATAACTTTCTCATCTATCAAGGGATTTTCAAATAACTTGGCAGAAATGTTGAAAATTATAAGACGATGCGGCACAACACCTGTACCCCTACCTCAAAGGTCAAGGTCACACTTAGAAGTCAAAGCTTAACATGTTCTTTTATAAGGTATATTTTTGTACAGCCCTTATTTTTTTATGTTCAAAGGACTTTGAAATTACTTTACACAAATGTTCACAATAATAGGATGATGTACAATGGGACCCCTACCTTCAGGGTCAAGGTCACACTTTTTGGCCAAACTTGTTTGTGTATGGTATATAACTTCTTCATCAATGCAATTTTGCACTGAATGTCCAGATCTGTACCTCATTCTTTTGATATAGCACAATTTGTGCTTCATGTGACACTTCCATTAGGCCAGGGGGGATGTTACAAATTTTTCTTATTACTGTACCGTTTAATGTTGAAGAATATGTTAGAAAATAACCAATGTTCCTTAACTATTTATCTCAAAATTTTACAAAAACTGTTTATGATGAAAATCTATGAATTTAAAACAGCCATAGTGACACCTGCCATAAAAAGAGATATTTTCTGCATAAACTTGTGTATTTACCATTCTTATTTTGTGTGCAAGTGGAATTATTTATACAATTATAATTAATCATAAATTTTTTTTTTATTTCATTTAAATTCAAAAGTACCCGAAATTACAGTGATTAGCTACGTTTTCAAATTCATGAATACGTTCACTGCAAATTGGAGAATATACAGAGATATACATATATATAACATGCTATTAAGGTGAATTCCCCAGAGCGTACCTCTTGAATTACAGAAAGTATCGGAAAAGGTGATTAGCTAGGTTTTCAAATTCATGAATACATTCACTGCTGATAGGAAAATATAAAGAAATATTCAAGAACAGTTTAAATTCATTTTATTAATATACATTATTTTGTTCAGAATTTTCCTGACAAAAAAGCTACTTCAATATAACAAAAAGCATCTATAAAATTATATAACTAATTATGATAATTGTGTAACAAAATTACATAATCTTAATAAAAATATGTTGTAAAATTTTTTGTACAGAAATCACTAGCACATAAATGTATAGATAATGATATATTTGAAAACTTATTTTTTAATGCCTTCTTAACATTGCCAGTATTGATACTTTAAGGAAAATTGATGAAAAGCAGAAAAAAAACTCTGGTATGTCTAGTTTATAAACTGCTACTGTTTTCCTCTTATGTTGTCATTTTCATAAGGTTCCATTAAAGCTACATGCCTCCAGATGAGTCAAAATATTTCAATAAAATCAAACTTGAGAAAAATGTATGAAAAGTAAAAGTTTCAAGTAATATTTTAAATATATGTGCGATTAATGACTGATTTTTCAGTATTTACAACTAAATTTCTAATGTGTTACTAACGCAGTTTCTACTGCATTACTAACGCAGTGAAGGCTATTTTTACATATTTTGACCACTTTTTGGTAATTTACGTGGTTTGTAATGCCATTGATAAAGTGTAAATTAATTCCTTTTGGTAACATCACAATATTACACATTTAAATACATTAATTTTCAAAATTTTCATGAAAATTAGCATGAATCTGGAGGCATGCTGCTTTAAAAGTTAATATACAAAATTTTTCATCGGAAAAGCCATGGAAAGATGACATTTCTGTACAAAAAATAAACAACATATTTCATGCAATAGAACAAAATATAATATCAAATGCCTTTAAAAATATTACAACATATTTTATCTATGTTATCTCAGACAAATAATGATAAAATGACCCTGAATAGCTTATTTTTAAACCGTTTCTGAAGTGAAAAAACTGCTAACTAAATCATTTAAAACAACCTTCATTAATGAAAACTGATTTTCATAGAAAATTCTATATTGCTATAAATAGAAATAAGAATCCGGGGCCTTTTTCAACCCCTCCCATTTGTTCACAACCCCTCCCATTTGTTCAGTAGAGAACCTCCCATTTTCTGTTCAAGACACGCTTACTCTTTATCTTACTTCAGAAGTTAATATCATACTGTAGGTAAGAATCTAAATTTGGTCTCATTTGTTTAAATGTTCATAACGAGAAGTTAATCAGAAATTAACCAGAAGTTAGGGGTAACAGTTGACATTTTTATTTGTACCTGGCTCATGTTGACAGATGGCTTTTTTGTTCACATTTTGTTCAGTAATATACACAATAAATCTAAACTGATTATATCAGTAAGTGAGGTTCAAATAAAAATTACACTGTAGATAATCTACGTACATATTATTTGAGCCGTGCCATGACAAAACCAACAGTGCGTTTGCAATCAACATGGATCCAGACTAGCCTGTGCATCAGCCCAGTCTGATCAGAATCCATGCTGTTCGCTATCAGTTTCACTACTTGTAATAGAGTTGGTAAGCGAACAGCATGGATCCTGATCAGACTGCACGGATGTGCAGGCTGGTCTAGATATATGCTGGTCGCAAATGCATTATGTTGGTTTTGTCATGGTGCGGCTCATGTTTTTCTATGTAATCTCATAAGTTACATGTTTTGGCTTCTAAAGTTAAGTTACATAATATCTGCCGATTTGCTGATTCAAGCAATGAAAAAAATGAGGGGAAAAAAAGAAAATTTGGTTAAGTTGAATGAGGCATTGCATAGAGAACAAGAATTAGAAAAAAGACCAACATATACATGACATAAGTTTGTCTCCAAAAGGTTAAGGATGACAACATGCATTCCAAGGTCAAAACTTTATATAATTATCATCAAATGTTGTGACAATGTCATTTACTAAGTTTAAAATGAATATTTCAAAACAAACAAAAATTGTCAGAAATGAAATACCATTTGTCTGTTTGCACGGCATATTTTGAAAATTTCCACTACTTCAAGGTCAGGTATAACATTATTTGACAACCACATTAAATGGCACAAACATGCGAGATCAAACAACCTAAAGTCACTAAAATTTTCACAACTCAGTCATATAATTTTCAATAATAAACTATAGAAGTAATTATCTCCCTTTTTTAAACTTGTTTATTAGATTATCTCCTCTATTGGATCATAAGATTACTTCCCCTGTTGGATCGAGTATTTGGGCAAGAATGAGTAAACTGTATAAATAAGGATTACAGTTTTGTAAATTTGTTCAAAATTGCCTATATGGGAAAAGTTGAAATGAAATATTTGTAAATACTTGACAAATGAATTTTCAAATAAAAAGGAGTTTCCCCACACAACTATAGAGTAATTGTTAAACATAACCAAACGTGAGTCAAAATAATACCTGAATAAGTTCTATAACAACTCTTTAACTTGTAAATATACAAAAGTCATCCAAATATTAACTTTTTAAACAGAACTAATAGAACAGTATAAAGGTAAAAAGTGCTGACTGCACATTGTATCAAAAACTTCAAACTATAATATAAAAAACTTCAAAATGTTGTAAACAATATCTTCAAACTGTTCGCTTACCTAAGCGTAAATGTACATAAATAAAAAATAATCCAAATCATATTAAGGCCACATTAAGCCGAAAAAATGAAATGGGCTAATAAGTAGTTTATGCCACACTTAACATGTGAAACACATTTCTTTACAGTGAGATATGGTTATATAACATCATAAATTTATATGTTTTTCCTTTTTAGCGTAACATATGAAATACGGGGATTCATTAGTGAGATATGGTAAATATTACTCACTGTATTTAATCCTTTGTAAAAATTTAACTCACCCCACTTTTCATATTATACTCATTATTAAGGTTTATAAATAAATAAATAATTTTTATACCATGCTATCATATGAAGTACTGTATTAAGTCAGCGAAATATGGCTTCTATTACAACATTTCACTTACTGTAAAAATTCTTTCTTATTCATAAATTAATATGTAAATTGGTTTGCAATCTCAATTATATCTTACTTTGAAATTAGATATTTTTCATATTTCATTTGGCAAAACATGCCGTAAAACTTTTCAGTTAAATATAAATTTTATACTTACAAATAAAATTTTCAAATTCTCTTATAATGCCCTATTTTTTGTTTTTACAAACAATGTCCGCAAATTTTCAAATCTTAAAGAGATGTTGGCAAAGTTAATAATAAGAATATGTTAGTAATATAAAAACAGTTAAATTTAGTAAATTTATAAAATTAAATAAATTATGTAAATAATCTAAAATTTCGGTAGAATACATAATTTCATTTACACATTAAAACAGCCTTTAAAAATTCACAAGTGTAAAACTTTTATTTCAAAAAGTAACATGTAAAAACATTGATATCATTTGTTTAAAAATCTTGATATGATAAATGACAACATAGCTATTTATAGAATGAATAGAGGGCGCCACTTGATTTAAACAAAAACACAAATTTTTATCAAATATGAACACAATATCTTATCATAAAATCTCGTAACTTTTGTACATTTAAATCATAAATTATAAGAATTTCATCATCAAAATAAAAGACAATACTTCTAAAACTTTCTGCAACATGTTTAAAAATATTTCATTTGCTTTGCGGTTTAGGGCAATAATCAAAACAAGAGCTGTCGATTGAACAGCATGCTTCCTTATTATCAGTTCTTGATAAGTAAAAATACTAGCCGGGATAATGTAAAATATTCTAAGTTCAAAAAGGGTCAATATTCTGTTAAAATACATGTTAGAGTTATTGGCCTTTGATAGTGACCTCCTATAGAACGCTCTCAAAAAGCTGTGTTAAGTTTCAAACCAGTCCCTTCAGCAGTTAAATAACTGGCAAAAACTTAACCAAATTTTTCTTTTAAGACAAAAAGGGGCACTAATATGCAAAGAAGTGTGCCCGTATAAAATTAGAAAATTGTTACAGGAGTTTATCATTAAGCAGGCTCTATTCTATAAATAGTTTTCTTATACACATTTCGTTATATACGACAGATAATTTGTAAGCTCAAAAGCTATGAGCAAGAAACGCACATCTTATACATGTAAGTGACAAAATACAGAAATTAAACCTTGACTAAATCTACATATAGTAACAATTAATCTGTACGTTAGTTACGTATGAGTAGCAGTGAAATTATGCAACCAATGAACTGGCGGCATGTTTGTTCTATTGCAAATTCAACATGAGATCTCGTCAATGTAATGACAAATGCGCCGCGTCACAACAAAACCAACATAGTGCGTTTGCGACCAGCATGGTTCCAGACCAGCCTGCACAACCGCGCAGTCTGATCATGGTTCCATGCTGTTTACTATCAGTTTCTGTACTTGTAATAGACTTGATAAAACGAACAGCATGGATCCTGATCAGACTGTGTGGATGTGCAGGCTGGTCTGGATCCATGTTGGTTGCAAATGCACTATGTTGGTTTTTGTTGTGAAGCAGCTCAAATAACAATAACATACATAAAATGTTTAACAAGGACATTTCAGAAGCAAAATGGGTGAACAACATTTTAACAATTACAGAGGCATACACATGTATACACTTTACAGCTTTGTCTCTCATTAAAATGTTCTTAAAATTAGGCAATTCAACAGTTTACCATAACATAAATATAGTCCATTCCCAAAAAATCTTGAAAGAAAAAAGGGTGTTTTTTTGTTTGTTTATTGGTAAGCAAGGAAGGAAAAACAATTTTAAAGACTTGCATGTAAATCATTTGGACACCTGCCAGGTAAAGGCACTTATTGTTAACAAAATGAAAGTTTGAAAATTTAGTTTTTGGTGACAATATCTTAAATTATATGTATACTTCATACATATGTCATATTTAAATCAGATATATTGATGTATACTGTAAGATCAAAAGTTTATTGCAAAATTCATGGTTAATAAGATACAAAGTAGGGGGTTGCAGAAAGTATTGAGAATTAAAAAAAAAAATTCAAGGGACAATGCTATCACAATTTTGAGATAAAATCATTGATGAAATAATTATGTTCCCCAGGTTTTGGCATATAATATATGTTATAATATGTATTGTTTATCACAAACAACTTTTATGGTTATACATATAAAAAAAAAACGGTGAACATTTTGAGTTCTAAAGCACAAAGCTGTGCATAATACAGGCAAATACATCACAATCATAACTGCACACAAATGATGGGCATTTTTATTGTGAAATGTTAAACAGATTTAAAAGGGGTATTGCAACTGTACACAGAGATTTGTGCCATTTTTATTATATAAATGTTATCACAACTTTAAGTATCCACATTTCAGTTCCGTTAATTTGTAACAGGTAAAACATTTGATATACATGTACAATATTTCCATGCAGAACAAATTTTCCCAGACTGGTAGACTGGTGCACACTTCAGGTAATTATTTTTAGCACATGACAACATGGACGGCTCTCGATCATTTCCGCTTGGTTGTGCACAGAAATTATGCTTCTAAAACATAGCACTTTTCAATTTATAAAAGGCATACGCCAACAATGAAAATCGCACTTGAGGAGGCGTCATTTTCCACTTTGCTAGTCAAAAATTATTTCAAATAAATTCTTAATAGATTTTATTCTTAATCGAGTGAACATACTTTCATTTCATATTGATTCAGTGTAGACATCCTTTCAAAACATGCCATGTAGATGCCATTTTATTATTTTCAGCTGACAGACAAGTGCTAGCTAAGCATTGTTTCGAATGGTTCTATAATGACATCATTACAACATGGTTCTAAGCATACGCAGCTTCAAAAAGTGCTTTTTAAAAGAGACTTCATTAAAGGATGATCATAAATTTTATCCACTAGTGCAAGCTCACCTCATTTCAAACAACAGAATGGGGATTTTGACTGTTAACACTTTAAATGTTTTAGGAAAAACATTGTGTTATACAAATAATTGGTTGTTTTGAATGGTTCTCCGCATATGAGATTTTTTAATTCCGTTTTAAACCGGACAACAAAAAGTAACATAACCTTGTAATCATTGTTTATCAGTATCGGAAACGAGCAAAATCATGAAAATAATTTCGCCTTCCTTCTTGATCCTGATCTCCCTTTGTTCACTTTTTATAAACATATTCTCCAAGACATTCCAGTGGGTAAGAAAAATGTTCTTGGATCTATCCATGAGTTTTGACTATCACAAAATTGTTTTTAAAAAACCACCTAAATTTATCACTACACTGCAGATTCTCCGTTTGAGCAAATTGATGACGTTGATAAGAGTGGTCGTACCTCGTTTTGCCGATTTTCTGTCGGGCTACCCATAGAAATATCATTATAATAGTCAGTTAATCGTTTTGGTTTTGGTGCGATTTTAGGTTTAACACTAAGGTCTCGTTTAGGACCAGCAGTCCGTGCAAAAACACTTGGTTCCCCTTCGAAATATTCCGGATTTTCAACAAACGGTGGGGGCGGATTTGGTATTAAATAATTGTCTGTAGGGTCCTCAACGGACATTTGTTTTTCATTTATATAATAATCTGAAAGACAAAAGAAAAACATTAATGAAATCATATGAAACCAAACTTTTTTTATTTGTGTATGACAATACAATTTAAGTAACACACTTAATGATTGCTACCTTACAATAATATACAAAGGATATTAAATGAGCGTACAATTAGTAGTAAATTTATTCAACAATAAGATGTGAACATATTGTTTTATTCAACAAGTTCAATAAATTTAGCATTGAATTTACACTAATTTAACATGTTATTTATCAAAAATCCAAAATAAGAACGGTTTACAGCTGAAAAAGAGTAATTTTTTGTTGATGTGCTTAAAGTGTAATGCTAACATAAGTTTGCTTTAATGCTATATTTGTATATAACGCAGATGATGTCACATTAAAGTGTTATTACACTATTGTTTTTTTTTTATCAAATGGCTTTATTACACTCCTGCATCATGGTTTATGTGATAAGAATTGATATTCCTAGCAAGGCTGGAACACACACCAATGACAAGCTAGTAATAAATTCAAAGAGGTACCCTAAACATGGCCATGCATTCCTCTCACATTAAATAAATGTACAATTACACACTTAAAAAACAAAGTACTGATATAACAAGTTAATGTATAAGCAGTGTTTGAAATTAGCAGTAGTCCTATAGCCCCTGACTACTAAATTTCTCCTCAGGCTACCAACTTTTCAGAGTAACAAGCCCGACCAGGCTACTGTATTTTCAGAGGCAATATAAACAACTGTTTTGACAAATGATTTGTGCTAGTGAAATGTCTTTCGAGCTAGTGAATATTCAAATTTCTTACACTGTATAAGGTCAGTTGACTTTTCAAAGCTTTAGTGCTTTGACCAATTTCAAACCTTAAATAGTTTTGACACTATTAGAAATCACATGATTAATGAACTCATAATTTTGATAAACTTATCACATATAAAAAATAAAATTGACACCTTTACTATTTTCCAAGTCCAAATAAGCTTTAGGGTTTGCAGATTTGGGTTGAAGATAGTCGTCTTCATCTAGTGGTAGTTGCATCACCGCTGGCGGGCTCACAGGTTTGGGACCTCTATAATTTTGTGGTATGTTACCATTACCCATGTGAGGATAATGAAACAAAACTCTACCATCCATCTCATCTACAATAAAATAATTATGTTATATGTCCGTATTTTTCCCTTTCCCAACATCAGTACAAAATTTAGCGAGTTTTTAAAGTCATTTGAAATTTCCCATTCATCAACCAAACAAATACTTATAGTTTTATGTTAAGAAAGAATTATTTGTTTTTAATTTTTATTTGGAACAGAAAATGCAATACTTATGAGGAAAACAAACTGTGACATTACTTTTTTTTTTTGATAAAGGGTCGAAAAAACTTGTTAAAAACATCCAAAACTTTCTCTGATAGAGCTTATTGATATAGAAAATTATTTGACAGGGTTTTCATATTTATCTTAGGCAACAGATGCGCTAAAGAAAATAACTGACTGCCAAGGGTCAAGGGTGATATTTTAATATACAGGCTAAAAATGCAACAAATTTTAACAGCATTTTAACCTATGATATAAATTATCAATCAAATTGTTTGTAAGATGCATTTAGTGGCCTACATAATAAGGGAATATTCAATTCTAGAATTTTTTTTTTAAATTAATATCCCTTGTCATGAATTTTTTCACTGAATCTTCTTAGTATTATTTTTGTCAGAGAATAAATATTTCATTTAAAAGTCGTATGCTCTGTATCACTTTTTAATGACATTTTAATATTGATAGATAAAATCACTTTTAGATTTATGGCCCTAAAATAGATTAGGAAAAATTTATTAACAAGAGGGCCATGATGGCCCTAGATCGCTCACCTGATTTATCAAACTCATCCAAACAATTACCTAGACAAGCATTCTGACCAAGTCTCATGACAGGTGAGTCAAAAATGTGACCACTACAGTGTTAACAAGGATTATCCATATTTGAGCAGTGCGACCTAGTTTTTTACCCAGGTGACACATATTCAAACTTGACCTAGAAATCATCAAAACAAACTTTTAGACCAATTTCAAGGATACTTGGATCAAAACCGTAGCAACTACAGTGTTAACAAGATTTTTCTATTTTTAGCTCCGGTGACCTAGTTCCACATGCGATTTCGAACTCATCCAAGCAATTACCTATACAAGCATCCTGACCAAGTTTGATGATAATTGAGTCAAAAATGTGACCACTAGAATGTTAACAAGGTTTTTCCATATTTGGGCGGTGTGACCTAGTTTTTTTCATCCAAGATGACCAATGTACGAACTTGACTTAGAAATCATCAAAACAAACTTTCAGACCAATTAACAGAATATTTGGATCACAACAGTAGCCACTAGAGTGTTAACAAGATTTTTCTATTTTTAGCTCCGGTGACCTACTTTTTCATCCGAGATGACCCATATTCAATTTCTTTCCAGCAATGACCTAGACAAGTTTCCTGACCAAGTTTGATGACAATTGAGTCAAAATTGTGACCACTAGAGTGTAAACAAGGTTTTTCTATTTTTAGCTCCTGTGACCTAGTTTTTCATCCGAGATGACCCATGTTCGAACTCATCCGAGCTATCACCTAGACAAGCATCTTGATCAAGTTTGATGATGATTGATGCAAAAATGTGACCACTAGAGTGTTAACAAGGTTTTTCTATTTTTAGCTCCGGTGACCTACTTTTTCATCCGAGATGACCCATGTTCACACTCATCCGAGCTATCAACTAGATAAGCATCCTGACCAAGTTTGATGATGATTGATGCAAAACTGTGACCGCTAGAGTGTTAACAAGGTTTTTCTATTTTTAGCTCCGGTGACCTTCTTTTTCATCCGAGATGACCCATGTTCGAACTCATCCGAGCTATCACCTAGACAAGCATCTTGACCAAGTTTGATGATGATTGATGCAAAAATGTGACCGCTAGAGTGTTAACAAGGTTTTTCTATTTTTAGCTCCGGTGACCTACTTTTTCATCCGAGATGACCCATGTTCGAACTCATCTAAGCTATCAACTAGATAAGCATCCTGACCAAGTTTGATGATGATTGATGCAAAAATGTGACCGCTAGAGTGTTAACAAGGTTTTTCTATTTTTAGCTCCGGTGACCTACTTTTTCATCCGAGATGACCCATGTTGGAAACTCATCCGAGCTATCACCTAGACAAGCATCTTGACCAAGTTTGATGATGATTGATGCAAAAATGTGACCGCTAGAGTGTTAACAAGGTTTTTCTATTTTTAGCTCCGGTGACCTACTTTTTCATCCGAGATGACCCATGTTCGAACTCATCCGAGCTATCACCTAGACAAACATCCTGACCAAGTTTGATGATGATTGAGGCAAAAATGTGACCTCTAGAGTGTTAACAAGGTTTTTCTATTTTTAGCTCTTGTGACCTAGTTTCTCATCCGAGATGACCCATGTTCGAACTCATCCGAGCTATCAACTAGATAAGCATCCTGACCAAGTTTGATGATGATTGAGGCAAAAATGTGACCGCTAGAGTGTTAACAACTAAATGTGAACGGACGACGGACAATCATCGATCCTAAAAGCTCACCCTGAGCATGCTCAGGTGAGCTTAAAAGTCAAATGCCCTAAAATAAATCAAAAAGGAAAAATAGGAAAGAGGGGTAAGACTTATGCAAAAAAGATATAGTTCTTGGACAATGTTGTTTTCCATAACATTTATCAATGCATTGATGTATGAAGTTTTGATCTGTGAAAATTAAATGTGAAAAATTACTCTCAATGACCAGCAAATCACATAAAATTATAATTCTTAAACAGTAAGCTAAAGTTGCATTATGCTCGCTTTTTTCTTTTTTTTTAAGTTGACTTAAATTAGATATATACATGTACTTCAAAAGATTTGACACATGGATGAACAGTCCGATGGACAAAGCAAAATCCATATCTCTTCTCCTTTGACAGGGTATCAAGATACAGGTCACTGGGTACTGACATTTACCTCTACTTCTTGTATATTTTACAGGGTCGGAACTGTATCTTCCATTGATGCTATCTCCACGCAAACGGTTGCTAGGCAACAGATCTCTTTGTTGTTTTGCAGCAGACGCAGATTCAAGATGGCCATATCGCTTTTCACGGATCAGTTGTGGGGGTTCTTTATTTGATGCCCCAGAAAAATGTGGTACCTGATAATAAAAACAACCAATCTTTATCAACAGTGTATAAATAGGATTTCATTAAGGGCCGTTACCAAAAACTTAAATATTAACCTAAAATTTATTTAACAAGGGTTAACATGTAAGTGTTACCTACAGTCCTACTACTGTAGAAATATTATCAATATCTCTAATTCAATAACTGTGGTTAAATACAACACATGACAGTTGTGCCAGGGAATCCTTTACTTTTGGTCACAGGTCTACACCAATGCCTTTTAGCAAGAGGCAAGTGCGAGTTTCACAGGTTGCTATATTAATTCTGTTGCATTGGGATCTACATGTTTGACTTCCTATACTTACCTTAAAGTTGTTATTTTCTACCGGCATGGGTTCTGGCTGTAAACCTACCTTAAAGTTATTATTTTCTACCGGCATGGGTACGGGATGTTAACATACCTTAAAATTGTTATTTTCTACAGGCATGGGTACGGGATGTTAACCTACCTTAAAGTTATTATTTTCTACCGGCATGGGTACGGGAGGTGCTGGCTGTAAATATTCGTCTGCCTCAATCACCTCCTCCGGTCCTTCTGCTGCCACACTGAGGTGTCGGGCGAGGTCATCTTTATCATATGAATAACTAGGTAGTCTCATTAACTTATCTCCCTGAAATAATACAAAATATATATGTTTCTACCATCATGTATTACCTTTGACAGGAACAAAGATGAAGGTAAGTTTGTAAGAGTTATTGCCCTTGGATGTTTGAGATATGTCAAGATTTAGCACTTCAACTTCAGAAAATAGTTTTAATAATACAGTTAGAAAGAAACATGTTAGAGCACACTTTTAACCTTTCTAATATTAACACACATTTTGCTTTATATAAAGCCTTTATTTACTGCATGTTCAACATTCACAAAAAGAAAATCATATGATTGTTTGCATTATATTGCTTTCCAAGTGGCTCGGGTTATATATACAAACAACCATTTATATAGGACCATATAACCTGTCAAAAATCTTTATAACTAATATTGTACAGGTATTTTGGTCTGGAACTTTTATTGACTAAAGTGAATTTTACTTGACCAGGATCTTAACTAGTCTCTGAAGCACCAAGTAAGATTCTTTCTAGTAAAATCCACGAGTGACAAATAGAAGTTCTAGATCTCCATACTTTTGACACTATTCTCTTAACAACCAAAGCTATAGTTTCTTGTATAGATAAGAGCTAATGCTTTTTAAGTTTAGTGCCAATTGAAAGTATTAAGTTATCTAAAACATAAAGGCAGATGGCAAATGGGAAGAAATACCAAATTCTGTCCTAATAGAACTTGTTATTTAAAACCTCCACAGAAACTATATTGAACAACTGCCTAAGACAAACATTAATGAAAGACAAATATCTTAAACAAAATAAAAGTTAGAGTTATACCATATTTATCAATATTATTTTTTCATTATTTTCCCCCATAACACATCAAAAACTTAATTTCATTTAATTCAATAATATTTTTCATAATTGTGTCTTAAAAACTTCTCAAAAAAAAGTTCTACACATGCCCCTAAAAGCAAAAGAAATCTTTACAAATACTTAAATGGTATCTAGGAATGATACTACTAAATGTTACCCTAACAAAACTATCTTTAGGAAGAAAACTTTAATCTTTAAGAAAACTAGCAAGCCTAATTTAAGCCTTTCTTTAAACTCCCTCTCCAATGTGTAAAACTTTCTACCTTTTAGTTAAAGTACAATATAGACAGTTAGCCACAAAAAACATTTGAAAGGGGTATATATATACATCAAGGTTGTACAACCAATATGACTTTTTACATTTAGGGTAGGGTGGGGAGGGGTGTATGTATAAACATGATCAATTATTTCTGGTAAATGGGGGATCATGGGAGGAGGGGGTGTACCTAGGAAGAACCATTGATTTTATAAACTGCTCCCTCAACTACCCTCGTATAATTACTCCTAATTTATTATATATAAAGTCATATTGGATGTTCTACCATAAATAAACTGGCCTAAAACAGTCCTTGTTACTAACATACCTTGCAAGTTCTACACAGAAATGTGGCATTTTTTAATGTTATTTATTAACAAATGCTCTAATGTAATCATTTATTTAAAAACTAAGTTTCAAATTCCAGATTAATTTATTATGAAGGATTGTTCATCCTTAAGTTGATAACATGGTACCACATTTCAAACTTTTCTTCGATTTTCATTTTAAATGCCACAGTACTGTATAAGTAACTGTAAAACTGTCCTTAAGTTTCTTAAAAACATGTTTGAACATAAATCAGACAAAATTTTATCATGAATTTACAAAATATTTGTTCTTTTCTGTTTGCTTAAAAAAAACCCACAAAACTGCCAAATAAAAATATTAGAACAGATTTTAAATTTCCGATATTTTAGGACAGTTTCACATATAGCAATATCATGCAATTGATAAATACAACACTGCCGTTTACTATGTACTCAAAAAAATAAAAATAAACGAGGAAAACTTGTAGAACTTGAGAACATTTTCACCCCAGTGCCAGACTTACTGCAGATGCAAGTAAAATATATCGTAGGCAATTACAACAGGTCGTGCACAGATTCGACAAAAATGTTCGTTTCTATATTTACATATTTCTAATCTTAACACAAAACCCATTGTTATTTTATACTGACAACAACAAATAAATAATATATATATATATCTTTTATATCAAACACTTTCTACAAATTAGCCAACACGAAACTGTTTCGACTTGCACAATTATTAAAACATAAGGGATTGATTATGCAATTTTAGAACGTATCATGCACACTATAAATACATGATCGGGACACGCCATGCTAAAAATAGGTCGAGACTGGTACCTCCTCTATGCTGTCCGTCACTGTTTCAACTTTTATTTCATCTAAAACCTCTTCTGAGGGAATTTTCTTCAACTCATCGCCCTGTGTGGTCATATCATTGACATGGTTTTAACATTGATATAGTTTTCACACTAACAAGTTTTTTTGTTGTTGTTTTTACATTGACATGGCCTTATTTTAAAGACATGCTTTTTTTTCTTGCAATGACATTTTTTTTTACACTGACATGGCCTTTTTTTTTAAAGGAACATGCTTTTTATCTTGCAATGACATTTTTTTACATTGACTTGTTATTTATTTCATATTTACATTGCCTTTTTAAAAGGACGTTTTCTTTTTTTCATGATGACATTCTTTACATTGGCATGTTCTTTTTTACACTTGTATGTATAATCTTTACTTTGACATAGTATTTTTTACCCCAATATGATTTCTTAAACCAATACAAAAGTATAATCTTTAACTTCCATTTACAATTTTTGTGTGGGTTTTATTTGTTTACTGACACAGCTCTAACATTGACACAGTTATTGGAACATTCAAATGATTTTACATTGACATAGTATCTTTTTTCTTATATACACTGACACAGTTTTTAACATTGACATGATTTTGTTGAATTAAAAAAACTTTAGCTACAGGAATTTTGTCCCTTGTAAACCACATATTATTATCATCCCTTATTTCCCTAATAACATAAAGTCTAACATTTGTGTAATGGACATGGTTTGGCTTTGTCACGTGAACAATTTGTTGCTATAAAAAAGGATTCCGAAAAAAAAAAAAAAAAAAAATCCTACACACCAAACTCCCTGAAAATTGCAACCCAATCACGAAAAAATCCCTCTCTATCCTGAGAAAATTGTGGAAATAGAAACCGGTCTGACAACATGAACGTGTAGGCTGTCCTTGCTATACACAGGACATTTTATTTTTACAGCAATGTGGCCAGGTAAGCACAGCTTTGTCCCTGCACTGTATTGTTCTCACCATCCTGTCTGTCATCTCCCCGGGCTATCATAGAGTTACCAATCCTGATTTATTAATTTTTTTCCATGCTATCTTTTAAAGGGGCATGCCTTTCAGATTTACGTCACAATATAAAATATGTTATAATATGAACATTTAGTATGATTGATTAATGAACTACCACTTCAAATTGATCATTATAATCACACTACAATATTTAAGTTATTTCTTAAATTAGATATTCACAACAAATAAGATTTGTTTACAGAAAAGACACAAGAGCAAATGTTTTCACTGTAAACAATAATCTGAGAATTCGTGGAAAGAAGGTAATTATTGGCCTTTTTGGTGTAATTGTTTTTTCTTTATTTGGTGCTTGTTTTTATTTACAGTTCTATGATTCTTTATTTTTTTCAACAATAAGATATCACATAATGTTATATTCCAGGCTTTTAAAAATAATATGATTCACAATCATATCATGGTTTTAATTACAGCCATGATCATATTAAAAATATTCCATTTTTTGAAATATAAGAAATAATCAGCTGACTTTGTAAATGTTGCATAATACTACCACTTAAATGATGACCTTGTCTGATAATCAGCTTAAAAAATGAGATTTTTACCCACAAATGCCACTGTTTTAATAAACTGATATTTGTTTTCATTACACCCAATTCCCAACAAATTTCAGTTCATTGAAGTGAAATAATCTCTCTTTTATAGAATTATATTGAAGTGAAATTACCTCCCTTTTATAGAATTATATCTATAAGGATTGACGATTACATGACTTACGAATCAATGAACAAATAAACCCCCTTACGAGTATAATAAGCCCATTTTAAGTCACATTTTTGGTCATTCTTTGGAAAATGCTTTTTAAGTTACCAGGTATATCAAATTAACTCCCCTTTCTATAGAACAGTTCAATTAAATTACCTCCCTTCTTTAATATTAAAATATAGGGTAACAAAAAATTTGTTTTCAAGAGAATTAGGTATACAGTAGGTTAAAATATGAACAAAAAATTAAATTAAATAAATAAATAAAATGATAAAAAATAAAGTAAAAAAAAGCAACATTTAGTGCAAACTTTGAATTCTTACTTGCTCTATCTGAGATGGAAAAATGAGAAATTAAAACAAGAATTCAATCTCTTTTGGACATATTTAACAAAAACTATATGTGTTTAAATGGTTTTTAATTTGCACTCATCTGTGTCAAACTCTGTTGTATTTCTATTTGTTTGGTTTTTTTTTTTTCTAAAAAAAGACATTTTTACCTTCACATGTTCTAATTATTATGATTATTTACTAAGATTTGCATCTGAATTCACTTCATTTTGTACATATTATTTTACATTTAGCAAATATTAACTTATTATTTACAGAGGCTCACAGGGAAGACTGGCCTTGCGTTACTGTGCTGCCTCTTTAATAATATTATTTATCTTGATTTATCACTTATCTTATACTATCAAATTTTCAGTTAGTTAGTCAATTAATCCTTTTACAGCCCTTTAATTTAATTTTCAAACAGTCATCACAAAAAAACAAGTATTATTTAATCTCAATAGGAAGTAAGAAATATGTTAAACACACTGTGGCACTGGTGAAATACAAACACATTTCTCTTTAACATCAAGTAAAAAATATAGTTGTTTTATTTTTATACTTTATGTAATGTTTAGAATATTATGGAACATATCTTACTGAAGAAAAACCAGTATTCTATTCAATATGATGAATCAGTATCAGTTTGTAACTGTATATATGTACATTTTGATAGAGGCTCATAGGAAAGACTAGGCTTGCCTAACTTAAAGTTAGCCTCTTTAAATAAAGTCTTTATTATTAGTATTATTATTGTTACTTCTTTCAATCTAAACCTAACAAGAGACACTTAATAAAATGATATTGAACTTGAAAAAAAAAAAAGAAATGAAATTTAAACTTGATATGAGTTAAGTGCAACAATAATGTATCTCAATATTCTATACAAGTTGTTATTATTATAACATTTTTTTTAACTGTGCCAGCATTTGCATATAACATTGCATAAACAAATTTCTATAAAAATCAAGTTTTTAATCATATTAGTTTTTGTTTTCATCTTAACAACATGTTAAATATACAATGTATATTGAAAATAAGTTCAGGTTTGCTTTAAAAACCTTACTCAGTTATCGACCAGAATTCTAAGCTTGCACTTGTTAAATAAATGTATTTATAAAATATATTTTTAAAATATGAAAAATAAATAGTAAAGGAAAAGCATTGTGACACCAGTGTTGTTACAGTGTAAATGAATTTGTACATGTAGAATCATATTTATAAAATGCTTTGTGATAAAGAATAATGTTTATTTCATTCTAAATATAACCTTGAACTGTCATTACATAAACAATAAACATCATCTATTTATAATCTATATTATCAATCTTAGAAATAAACTAGACCTTCAATTGTAATAAAGTAAACCATTTTCACTTCACTGGTCAAAAATCAATGAACTTATTCCTTACAACAGGATGGTTTTCAATCAAGTACTTCTAAAATATAATGTTTCAAACAATTCAGAAAATAATCTTTGATACCACCCTTCAATAATAGTATTTATAATGTTTGTACTCAACTACATAATTATCGAACCACATAGCGAGGGTTGACCGCAAAACTGTTGTAAGTCCTTTATTTCATAAGTTACTGCAGTTATGTGGTCAAACCCTAGATAAACATTTATAACATGTACTTTAAACCACAAACCATCTTATTTCTCTATTAAAGAAAACAAAACAAAGCCATCATAAAGTAACTTATATCAATATGTAATTTTTTTTCCTTAGATAGAAGATAATATAAAGTGTGTAAATAAAGACAACACATTAATACGGTCATATATACCTGTATCACCAGATAACGTCCGGGATCACGTGCCATTTTTGCAAATTCTTCAGCTAACTCAGAAAATGAAGGCCTACTTTCAGCATCCAACATCCAACCTAAACATCGAAAAAATTATATTTAAAATTTTGAAAATATTTGAATTAAAGAAATAAAACAACTTTCCAAATGTTTATTAGTATTTTTATACACATGAGACAGCAGTAAATAAAATATAATAAATTTGTTATAAAGATTTGTTGACATGTTATAAGGTTCAGTTGTAAGCAAATATGACCAGGGCCATGTTATATATTATATAGCAAAATACTGTTATATACAGCCATATAACCCTTCATTAAGTCTTTATAACAAATTTATGTCACTTATTGACTGCTTTTTTATAATTAAGAAAATGATATAAAAAAATTATATAGAGGATATTTGTTTAGTTCAGTGTCAGATCGGAATTTATTTCACCTATTGAGCGCCAAAAGGTATATTTCACAAGTGGCGCAGCCACAAGTGAAATATTAACTTTTGGTATTCACGAGGTGAAATAAATTTCGATCTTACACTGAATTCACTTAATTCCGCGAATTTGTCACAAAGAGCATTAAATTTGTTGGTTTTTAAATTCGTGGATTGTATATTTTTCCAAAATGTAAAATGTTAATAATGTGATGCAAAATAATCTTACAGCAGACAAAATTAAATTTTGTTGGATCTTAAATTCGTTGACTGACCTATCCACGAAAACCACGAAAATTAGTGCCCCACTAAAAATAAAGACTTTTCAGTAAATGGTAAATTAAAGTCTTACATTTGATCATGATCATATATACATCAATGGTACAGATAGCTGGTTGAGGTAATCGTTCTCCTTTCTCTAAAAGGTCCGGTACATCGCGAGCTCGTACATTCTCGTATGGTCTTGCGCCGTATGTAAATAACTCCCAAGCTGTAACACCTGTGAATGATTTAAACATAATAGATGAGTTATAACAAAATTAATAGGTGTGGCGCATGGCTGAGTGGTTATCACGTCGGACTAGTAATCTAAGGATCGCTGTTCGTGTGGGTTCAAACCCTGTCAGGGGCGAGTCGTTGTTAAATTACCATTATTAAAATACTTCTAGTATATTTGTTGCTATAGCAACCATATTTCTTAACATATTAACCAAACAAAATGAAAGAAATAAAAACAAACATACCATAACTCCATACATCTGATTTATGTGTGAAAATCCTGCTTTGTATACATTCTAGGGCTAACCATTTAATAGGCATCTGAAATAACAATTATAATATATAATATCAAATGTTAATGAATTCTAACATGAAATTTTATTTGTACATAAATTGTACTCTGTACCATTTAATCATCAAAATTTACAATTATAGAAACTACCATGAAAAGTTTGTTGTTGTTTCAAAACAAGAACTGTTAAGCTTAACTGGTAACTTCAGGTTTTTAATTGGTTGATGAAAATATTGGATGTACATAAGATAGAACAGCCAAACTTTTGATAGCAGCTGGTATTGGTAGTTTTCACTCGGGATTAAGACAGTAAGCCACATTGCATTTACCAGAGCACAATTTAGCCACAGCATCATTCCTGGGCATGTTATTAATTAGTTTACCAGTACTTGTTGCCTTCACATTCCCAAGGAAACTGATAACTTATGCACATGCCAGAGCAGACTGGTACAGTGTGAATGACCGTAGAAAAGATTTCATGAATCACCATGAAAGTGACCCTGCACCATCCAGGCATCAAACACGGGTCACCCGATTCACAGATGCGCAGACTCATTCTATTAGATTAAACTATCCAAGATAACTACTTATAACTGCTAAGTTTGTTTATTTTGTATAAAGATGAAATATGATCAAACCTTTCCACCAGAGGCATGATATTCCTCCTCATTGTAGTCTAGAAGCTTGGCAAGACCAAAATCTGTGATCTTTACTTGTCCAGCACTTTGAACTGTAAAAATTTGAAATAACAAATTATGGTATTACTCCATTTGGTGAAGAATTTGATTTTAAATATTAGATACAAGAACATACTTATATAAGATTTTATGATCAAAATAATAAAACTTTACAGACAATAAAATGGGTCAGATATAAATGGATGTAATGATTATACTGATTGAGCTCTATACTTGTGACCCATGCATCGCATTATACAACATTATAATTATTATTCATTATATATTACATTTTAATATTTATTACATATTACATTTATTCAAAGCATTAAGATAAAAAGTTTAGAAACAAGTTACATACCAAGGACATTTCTTGCAGCCAGATCTCTATGAACGATACCTCTTTCTTCTAGATATCCCATACCCTGTAAACAAGAATAAAACCAAGATTAAGTCAACAGTTAACAAGGTAAAAACTTGCCAAACAATTACAGACAAGCATGACTCAATCAACTCTGTTACTTTGCAGTGAAAAAAATGTAAGCAACTTGGAAGGCCTTTTGTTAATATTGTTCTAGTATTTTTCCATGATATGTGTCTTTAAAGTGGCCTTCAGCTTTTATTTTTTGTTGTAAACAATTCTGCATTGTTTCAAACTAAGTATTTCAGTAATTTTATCTTGGAAAAGTGCATCATATCAAGGTTAAGCCGTCTTTAGAACAGTGCCCCAATAGCGATTTATAACGTGGCAGCGATGTTCGTTTATTAAAATAGAAGATCGGGAAATAATCACTTTAATAATTTACATAAACTGTAATAATTTACATAAAGAGAGCTAACCAGAAGATTAGAGGTATCAAGGGGTTCCCTTATTGTTTATTTTAATTTTAATGATGACAATTTTTATTTTTCACCTTAATTCTTTTGATTTGACAATTATATGAAACAATTTATCTAAAAATAACTTATTTCATCTTTAAAAAAGCTGAGGGCAGCTATAAGAAATAATGAAACTATATCTAACCGACATCAGTTTGATTTAACAAATCAATTGTTGCTAAGAATTAACAAAGTAACAGCATATTTAGAATAATACATCTATATTTGTACAGCCTAAGGTAATTGAGCCAGATAATAATTACACAGTTTATAAGAGGGCATTCTGTTCAAGACATAAATTTCTGTAAAAAATTGACAATAGCTTACCCTAGCAATCTGTGTGCACCAGTTCAGCAAGGATTTAGATCCGGTGTTATCCTTGTGTTTTCTGATGTAGTCCAAGAGGCAACCAAGGGGCATTAACTGTGTAATCAACATCATCTGAAATACGTTTATCCTTGTAAATACACCATAGATTGTAATTTGTAAGTCAAACGAGACTTGTTGAGGATTGATTAAGATTATATTGAACTACCAGTGACTATGATTTTACATGATAGAAAGGTAAGTGAATGTCAAGGTCATTCTTCAGAGCTACTGTATATTAAATGATAATCTAAATTACTTCCAGATGGGCAGCCAAGAATTTTATATATTGATGGGTGGGCATGTAAAATATTAAAGTCACTGTTCGTTCAATAAAATCTTTATCTTCAACAAGTCTCAAGTTATTTTCTAACTTAACCATGTGACCAGATTTTCCATGAAATTTCGGAGCTAAGCAATAAAAGCTTGTCATCTAATTTAGGAAAAAAAACCAGTAAATATATAATTTACTATTTGTAATCAAACAATTGTGACAACTTGTAAACATCTAGTCAATATATTTACAATAGTATGTCATTTAACATATTTTAACAAAAAAAGGGAGACAAATGCTAAACATAATTTTGTTTAAGTGAACCATGAAGCAAGAGTTGTACTGGTCTAGTTTATATTTAAACAAATTTAAAAATATCACTGCAACATCATGGTGTAGACTGACACCATGTAAAAAACTCTTTGATCTCTTTCACATGAAATATACTAACTTATAAGTGACAAGGAATCTTACTATTTAATTACAATGTATTACTGTATATTTTATAACTCTTTTTTGAGAAAGAATTGTTTAAACTTAAAATCAGCATAAATTCATAAGACAAATATTCGCAGAATTTTAAAAAAGACAACATTTTTTTTCAAGCAGAATCTCAAAGTTGTCAAATGAACATCAAGGGAAGTAAAATACATATATGTATTGATTTATTTTTAAAAAAAAGTTTGTTTGATTGGGTTTTTCTTCTCACCGACACAGTATAGGTCATATGGCGACATTTCAGCTTTACTGGTGGAAAAAGACCTCAGGTGCCCTTCCCTTCTTTATTTCAGGCACAAACGGGCGCATGAGTAGAACCACCGACGTTCCGTAAGCTAGCTGGATAGCTTTTTCATATGAAAGAATACAAAGTCCCTGTGGGAATTTAAACCCACAGTGGTGACCTTAACCACTCGGCTACGAAGCCCCCTTTTTAACAAGTTGTTGATTTGAAATGAGTTTAACTTACTTGTGATGCCATACAGACAGCAAGGATCCTGATACAACATGGATGTTCGACTGATGCCATGACACGCGCCTCTTCCAGCAATTCTTGATTCTGGTTAGGTGATGTACCCTCTTGTAAAACTTTTATAGCAACTGGTATTTTAACATTTTCTCCGTCTGGTATCCAAAATCCCTAAAATACGTTACAAAATGTATTTATATGAAAGATTTATCTAGTTCGACAAAATCGAGGCCTGTCCCCCAAAATGTTATAAGTACATTCAACCTTAAGGTAAAAGGCACATTATGCCTCAGAATTGAAAAAATATTTCATTCTTTAGAACGGGAAAGTATGAAATTTATAACATTTAACTAATCATTTTATAGCATGTAAGATATTTTTCACCTGAGGAAAAAAAAGCACTGAATTTGAAATTATTTGTCAGAAAAGTAACAAAATGTAAACAAAGTAGTATTTTGACTACCATACAAAATACTTAGCCATTACTGTAATTGGCAAATCAATATCTTATTTGAAACTTTATCATAAGACCACAAATTAAAAGCTTTTGGGAAATAAAAGGGTTTTTGGGGCATAATGAGTCTTAAAGAAAACAATTTTTTTTATATGGCATCTTTTCATAATCAACTTTAACTTTTGTGTAATTTTTGATGATTTTACCTTGTACACTGTGCCGAAGGCCCCTGATCCAATGATTCCACCACGTCTTAGCTCCGACTCTCTTATAAGTCTCAACTTTGACAAATCTGGTTTAGCATCAGTAGGTGTGAGTGGCTGAAAAAATTAATCTCGATTATAAGAAGATTAAATCATTGGTTTGATTTAGACATTTGACCTTAAAGGTCAAGGTCATTATGAACAAAGGTCATGGTTAACTGGTGTACTTAAAGGACTTGTCCCAAAGGTTGTTTGTATGAAGACAATATACCAAGAAATAAAAGAAGTTATGATCAAAGTTAAAGTTTGCGGACAGCAAGGGCAATGTTCGAGGCAACAACGCTATAACTATAACAATAACATTTTTTTCCTTAGAAAAAAAAAAGTCGAGCTAAAAATGAAACAACTGAACACAGTTATAACAGACTGATATATATCATGAACCTTGCTTTTTTAATTAGAAAGCTATTTTTTTTTATAAAATCTGCAAATTTTCTCCTGCAAGCTGTGATAAGTAAGTGGTATCACAAGCTCTAAACACAGACAATCTTATTTCTGTCTATTCCTAGCATAAGATATATCAGTTTATCATATAATAGAATAAAACTCGATGGCTTCTAGCTCATACAATATATTCAATCAAAATAAATACAGTAATTTATTGTTATCCAGGGAGTAGGTCTATTAATTGCCTCAAATTCTTTGCGGATTGCTTTATATCTACATGGTTAAGAGAGCAGAAATTTATTATTGGAATGAACAAGTCTCATTCATCTTATATGTTATTACGTTAACCATTGAGATGAATGAGATATTCAGTATACAGCAGTGAGATACAAATCATATCACTCACTTTCTACTGTTTCATTAATTTACGTAAGTGAGATATAATTCATATCACTCACTTTCTACTGTGATATCATTTACATAAGTGAGATATAATTCATATCACTTACTTTTATATCATTCAATGCAAATTGAGTCTTTTTGTTTTAAATTTTAACAGGAAAAGTAAAGTTTTTTATTGTTCAAGGATATCCAGCATAGTATCATAATAATGAAGATATCAGAAATATCTCATCTTGAACACAAGTGATATATGATCCATATTTACTCAAAACAAATTAAAGATTTCTACATATTACCTACAGATAATTTTAAATAGTTAAAAGTCACAATGAATCTGTATAAGTCATACAGCAACTGTTCAGTTATTTTGAATGAGAAAAGACCTCAAAGTCTATGTCCTGATTCATATACGGTACACAAATGCCAGTCTAAGTCAAAACCTTAACCTCCTTATCTAACTGACTTCTTATCTTTACAAGAAATTAATATGTAGGAATTTAACTTACTGCAGTGTTGAAGCATTACCTTTTTTCCCTATACTTACATTTTTCATTCTTTATCATATATAAATTGGTGTGAAAACAATTTGATGTTTTAAAGTGCTTTTAGGCGAGTAAAAAGGCAAAAGATTTTAGCATTTAATCGCCTTGTCTGATATTAAACGGTGTACGGTATTTAGTGTGGTGCTCCAGTCTCGCTCAATAAGGATTACGAGCCTTTATGAGCGTTAATAGAAACCATCATTTTGGTATTTTTAGTCTCACTCAATGTGTGAAATATCCTACCTCTGTATCAACAACTCCTGTCATCTTGGCTGTTAGTTTTAAAGTGTTCTCTTTTGCACGTTCTCTCTGTCTCCAATAGTAACCAAACAACGCAAGAAGAATTCCCAGGATGATAACTCCAGCACAGACAGGTATTGCAATAGTTAAAATTCTCTTTCTCTCTTCACTGAAAAATAAAAGTTATTTCATACTGTAACTTATTTTGTTTGTTTTTCTTATTTTATAATGCATTAGTGAGATACAATTTATATAATTCCTTTGAATCAGTGATATACAATTTATATAATTCCTTTGCATCAGTGAGGTACAATTTATATAATTTCTTTGCATCAGTGAGATACAATTTATATAATTACTTTGCATCAGTGAGATATAATTTATATAATTCCCTTGCATCAGTGAGATATAATTTATATAACTCCTTTGCATCATTAGGATACAATTTATATAATTCATTTGCATCAGTGAGATACAATTTATATAACTCCTTTGCATCAATAAGATACAATTTATATTATTCCTTTGCATCAGTGAGATATAATTTATATAATTCCCTTGCATCAGTGAGATATAATTTATATAACTCCTTTGCATCATTAGGATACAATTTATATAATTCCTTTGCATCAGATAGATACAATTTATATAACTCCTTTGCATCAGTAAGATACAATTTATATAACTCCTTTGCATCAGTGAGATACAATTTATATAACTCCTTTGCATCAGTGAGATACAATTTATATAACTCCTTTGCATCAGATAGATACTATTTATATAATTCCTTTGCATCAGGGAGATACAATTTATATAATTATTTTGCGTCAGTAAGATATAATCTATATAATACCCTTGCCTCAGTGAGATATAATTTATATAACTCCTTGCATCAGTGAGATACAATTATATTATTCTTTTTCATCAGTGAGATACAATTTATGTAACTCCTTTGCATCAGTAAGATGCAATTCATATTATTCACTAATATATCTTTTATATAAAAAAAATTGATCTAAAATAAATCATTAACAAAAAGAAAATTATACTCTTCATTTTAAATGAAGACTTTTGATTAAAAAAAAAAATCATACTCTTTTCTTTTTGCATCTCTTGCTTTGACTGCTGGATGGTCATCTGAGGCACAGACCGTCATTGTTGGTTTGTCTGGATCTTTATCTTCTACTAAATGGGGGAGGTCATCAGGACACTTTTCTACACAGGAAAACTTGAAAACAAAATACAAAACTATTTTAATACACATTTATGAGTAACCAAATCATTTAGACTTTTTCTCTTGGATTTGAGTGATTAAGTTGTACCAATTAAAATTTAGTTTGAAGGCCCATTATGCCAAGAAATTTCTTGCAATAAGTGAGCTCCTGTATAGTTGTACCCGTTTTAGTTGTGGGAAATAGGCGACGGAGATCAATCTTCCTATTCATTTTTCCTTAATTTTACTTTCTGTAGAACAGAACTCTGGTTCTGTTGATACCTTTTGTAAACAATTGCTCAGGATATGTTGTTTAACTGTTATATTCTGTGCATTAGTTGAATAATCTTAATAGGTGTCATCCCAAAATACTCAAGAAAAACCTGATAACTGTTCGCTGTGCCGCAAATTCTTCGGACGCCGCCATTTTAACTTTCCTATCTTCTATGGGATATTTTTATTTTTCCGTATCTCGCTCGTTTCTTAAGTTATTTAACTGAAATTCTCTACAATGATGTCAGCATAGCAGCAGAGGAAGTCAACGTGACATTGTGAAGACACATCATCAGATATTTGAAATATACCTAATTTATTCAAGCCTTTTCATAACAAAATGCCAATTATTTGACGTGTGCCCGGAACTCAAACCAATGTCGTTAATATTGAAAATTTTTGAGTAACTAGAGAAGATATTCTGTAAATGACTTGTTGTCATGTAAAATAATAAAGTTATAGGCTATATTGTGTGAATTATCATCTATTGGTGTTAAAAATGAACCGTCTGTAAGATTTGTCACGGACTTTTGGGACAACCCTCGTAGAGTCTTATAAATCAAGAATGCAGAGCCTAATATGTCTAAACACTTACCTTTTCCGCTTCCTCATCAACAAAGACCTTGAAATTGAGGCAGTTATTACAATCTAGTGATTCGGCACCATGGCAACCACCCAAACACTGATTACTACATGGAAGACATTGATACTGGTATGGATATGTATACTCGGGACATTCCTTTAGACATGAGGAATATTGGCTGGTGTATTTGTAATATCTGCATCTAGGACAGTTTGCATTCCCTGGTCCATTACATTCCAAGCATAGATGGTTACATGGTTGACATACCTGAAAATTAATGGAAACTAAATCTTGATAAAACAAAACACGTATTCTAACGATGTTAAGATTGGAAAATTATCAAAATGTATGTTGACAGAAGAGCATGATTGTTGTTAAGGCCATTTCTATTGCATTGCTGCACATCTGAACTCCCAAATGAGCAACATTGTATGATAACATCATCAAAACTATACAATCTTTGAATAAAGCCATTCCTATACCTAGATTTAAATCATTTTTCCTCCTGGTTAATAAAACACACTAGACAAGAGCTTAGAGGTTATCTTTGATGTAAAGTATTCAAGCTGTCAACATACTCATAAATTCTGCCAACATTTTGTCACTTTCTGTCTATTAAAGATATCTGGAAAGCGTGGGTTGACCATCTTTCATGATGGCATCATCATCTTTTATATTATTTTTATGTTGCATTTTTTTCTTATAGTAGTGACTATTTTACCGATACATTTTTCTGGCACAAGTATAAACAGTAGATAATCCTGTATGATATGCAAGAATACCCCAGCTTGTTAGATTCTAACTAGGTGTGAGAATATTCTGCATAAAAAAGCCTAGAAAAGGGAAAGTTTGTTTAAATCATTACATAATACATACCCTTTTTTTATTAAGAGGATGGTCTACATCAGATCGATATTGCTTTTCATAGAACCCTCGAGGACAGTATTCTTGATCTTGAGGTAGACACCGAACAGTGTCATTCTCCAGAGTTTTATTCACCGCCAACACACATGTATTGCATCCTCCTAGTTTTACAGCTGACGAAGGTCCAGTACATCTACAAGACACATATATTCTTCCATTATTTCGTTTTAATGATTGATATTTTGGCTCATACAGAATTTATTTTAGTTTGAGTGTGTAGGAATATATAAGCTTATAAACACATTCTCGAATCCGTTCTCGGAACCAACCAGTACTGAGCAATGAGTGTAAAGTTTCTCGCTCAAGGAAACGGCCGCCATTATGCCTTAATCAGTTTGTTGTTACTGTTATTAACAGCAGCATATCTATCTGACTTAAACTTGATACAGTGCTGGAGCAGTACCTCTAAATGCTTACAAAAATAATGATCACAAAGTAGTAAAATACCCATTTTTTCGCAGATTCTTACATTTTTCTATTCATTATTGTATATAAATCAGTGTTAGTTGATGAATTTGAAGTTTTAAAGTGCACTTCGGCTGGTGAAAAGGGCAAGATCTTAGAATTGTATAAGTTGAGCGCCTTGTCCACTATATACCCTAATACAATATTAAGTGCAGTGCTCCAATACCTTGTTTTAGTCTTACTCTTTAAGAAGGTTCGACTCATGTGACTTTTGGACCTATTAAATTAGAGCAAACAAGATAAAATAATGATTACCCCTTGTCACACGATGGATCACACTGGCGACATATACGGTTCTCATCAGGATATAAGTATGGTTGTCCGACAGATAACGGACATTCTGTCATACATTCAAATGTGTTGTTCTGCCCAAGAACTTTTACTTTCTTACAGTCAAAGCATTGGTCCGGACCCTGAAACAACAACAAGAACATAATATTATCATTTTTTTCGCTTTTAAACTGAAGTATTGAACAACTACTATTATTATTAGTTCACACTTTATGTTAAAAATTAAAGATACTGGGAAATAATATTTTATATATTTATGATCAATGTCATTTAAAGGTCAAGGTCATATTTAAATAAATCAAAATTTCTGTTTTGTCATAAAAGTATTTATCAAGAAAATATTTGACCTTGAAGGTCAAGGTCAATTAAAGGTCAAGGACATTGTTTAAATTATTCAACATTCATCATTAAGCTTTAAATTTAAAGAATTTATCAAATCTGTAAATAAATCACAAAGTAATGACAGTTGAACTTTCAATAATGTCTGACCTTGACAGTCAAGGTCAATTAAAGGTCAAAGTCATATTTAAATTATTCAACATTCATCACTAAGCTTTGAATTAAACCGGGAGCAAAACTTACCGGACCAGAGCAACCACCGGCACATTGGATATGACATTGTTTACATGTGTTATTTTCTGCTTGGTAAAGCATGGGTACATCATCACAGGTTGCCAAGCATGTATTATTTACAGCCATGCGAGCTGCTTTACACTTAAGGCATTTGTCTGGTCCTGGACCCCAGCATCCATGATCCGAGCATTCGGAATGACATTTAAGACCCATGGCATCTGAAAACATGAGCATTATCTAATTAGATAGAGAGAAAATAATTCTACACATATTTTTCAATTAGGATAATGTAATATAATAAAATATTAAGCGCTCTGTCAGAATGTTTGCATGGTAGCTATCAATTTTGATAGTGCTGCTTACATTTTATAGCTATTTTCCATGAAAAATCATTTTACGAAAACAGACACAATTTCTCTACATTAATTTCCTTTTCAGACAAATCATGTACAGATGTTTAATGTTTTTGTATACAATACAATAGCTGTTAACAATTTTGTAACAGACATGGAAGTATCCAATCAACTTAATGTATAATAAATAGACACTAAAACAATATACTGTATTTTTTGTACAGCTGAATTTTTTTGGAAATTAGAATACTTCCATCAATATATTTCTCTTGCTTATAGTATTTTCATAATCAAAACAAGACTTTAGATTTGAACATGTGTCACATCATTCAGGCTGGAACAGAACTGATGTGACATATAATTTTTCAATGAAGCAAAACCTGATTATAATAGGTCAGACTCATTCATTTTATTTGAATACTAGTTAGTGTGACATTCTCTTCAAATATAACAGGTGTGTCACATCATTTGCATTTGAACAGGTGTGGCACATTATTAACTATGGCCAAAGTGTGACACAAGTTTTCACTTCAGCACACACGACATACCATTAACAATACACAATTTCCATTTCAGAATGTGTGGTATACCATTTACAATGGGCAAGGTGTGACTAATTCATTTGAGCATGTGTGACATACCATTTACAATGAGAAAGGTCTGACACAAACTTTTGAACACATGTGGCCTAGCATTTACAAATGGGCAAGGTGTTACAAACTGTTTTGATTTGAGCACATGTGACATACCATTTACAAAGTTTTGACACACAATTTTCATTTCAGCATGTGTGGCATACCATCTACAATGGGCAAAGAATGACACATACTTTTCATTTGAGCACATATGACATACTATTTACAAAGGGCAAGGTGTGACAAAATATTTTTCATTTGAGCACATGTGGCAAACCATTTACATTGGACAAGGTGTGATGAAAGTTTTCATTTAAGCACATGTGGCAAACCATTTACATTGGACAAGGTGCGCTGAAAGTTATCATGTCAGCATTTGTGGCATACCATTTACATTGGGCAAGGTGCGCTGAAAGTTTTCATTTGAGCACATGTGGCAAACCATTTACAATGGGCAAGGTGTGATAAAAGTTTTCATTTGAGCACATGTGGCAAACCATTTACAATGGGCAAGGTGTGATGAATGTTTTCATTTGAGCACATGTGGCAACCCATTTACAATGGGCAAGGTGTGATGAAAGTTTTCATTTGAGCACATGTGGCAAACCATTTACAATCGGCAAGGTGCGATGAAAGTTTTCATTTGAGCACATGTGGCAACCCATTTACAATGGGCAAGGTGTGATGAAAGTTTTCATTTGAGCACATGTGGCAAACCATTTACAATGGGCAAGGTGTGATGAAAGTTTTCATTTGAGCACATGTGGCAACCCATTTACAATGGGCAAGGTGTGATGAATGTTTTCATTTGAGCACATGTGGCAAACCATTTACAATGCGCAAGGTGTGATAAAAGTTTTCATTTGAGCACATGTGGCAAACCATTTACAATGGGCAAGGTGCGATGAAAGTTTTCATTTGAGCACATGTGGCAAACCATTTACAATGGGCAAGGTGTGATAAAAGTTTTCATTTGAGCACATGTGGCAAACCATTTACAATGGGCAAGGTGTGATGAAAGTTTTCATTTGAGCACATGTGGCAACCCATTTACAATGCGCAAGGTGTGATGAAAGTTTTCATTTGAGCACATGTGGCAAACCATTTACAATGCACAAGGTGTGATAAAAGTTTTCATTTGAGCACATGTGGCAAACCATTTACAAATGCGCAAGGTGTGATGAAAGTTTTCATTTGAGCACATGTGGCAACCCATTTACAATGTGCAAGGTGTGATGAAAGTTTTCATTTGAGCACATGTGGCAAACCATTTACAATGCGCAAGGTGTGATAAAAGTTTTCATTTGAGCACATGTGGCAAACAATTTTCAATGGGCAAGGTGGGGTGAAAGTTTTCATGTGAGCATGTGTGGCATACCATTTACAATGGAAAATGATACACCAATTGTGTTAATTACCATTTACTATTGGACATGTGGCACACCATTTACATTAAAACTGGTTGGTTTCAATGCAATTAACATACATATCCAGTGGAACAAACTTGACACACCATTTACACCTCCACAATTAAGTGACAAGGCAAAGTGTGACACAAAAATAACTGTTACATGACCTTTACACATAAACAAGAGTGTCAGATCATATATGTCAAAACTTTACACATAAACAAGAGTGCCAGATCTTGTATGTCAAAACTTTACACATAAACAAGAGTGCCAGATCTCATATGTCAAAACTTTACACATAAACAAGATTGCTAGATCTTATATGTCAAAACTTTACACATAAACAAGAGTGCCAGATCTTATATGTCAAAACTTTACACATAAACAAGGGTGCCAGATATTATATGTCAAAACTTTACACATAAACAAGAGTGCCAGATCATATATGTCAAGGGGGACTGATCAAAGCAAGACTGATATTGAAATGTTTATATATGGAAGCATGTGCCACACTTTGCATCAAAGGATCAAGAGTGACATCATTTTAATATGGGTCTAGTGTAAAATGAACAGAGTTTAAATGGGGAAGTGTGAAAGGAAATTTTGAGAAATATATATCTGACATTAACATCATCATTTAGAAAATGAATGGGTTATATTTTCTAAAACCCTAGCAACAAATTGAAGCCACTCAGTAACACCTGTCACCAATGGTGCATGGTTTCTATACTAAAATTTCTAACATTGTCTTGTGCTTATTATAACATTAAACCATGAATTAGCTGGTATATTAATTAACTCATTTTTGTTTAAAGAACAATCTAAAATCTATACATTTAATTACACAGATGCTCCTGTATTTTCTGTTGACAAAAGTACCTGTCAACTTTGAAACTCACCAAGGTAATGATTCAACTATATAACTATATAATATAATATTATATATTATAATAAATCATATATATAAAGAGAGAGAAGACAATAATTAAATAAATTTGCCTGACAAACTTAATTTTTTTCAAAACAAAATTAATATTATAGAATCTTTCCATCTCATTTATAGAAAAATATAATTTTCATTTTTTAAATTAGTTTTAATAATATTTTGAAATACATGTATTTAACAGTAAATCAAATATTTACTTTTACATTTAATGATTTTTTTAGTAACATTATTTTATATGGCCACAATATCAACATGCAAGGGGAGTGAATTGTGAGCATTGTTAGAGTATGCCAAGTTTTAGAAACAGATATTTCGCCGGTAATGTGTGTTACTTTTAAAACTTGCTCAATTACACAAAATCAAACCTTAAATAATTTCAATTTAACCTTTTTATCATGCAAAATGGTTTATTGAACATATTGATGAAAACAAAAAAGTTTATTTTTTAACTGAATCATGTAAGATAACCTCCGCTTTCAGTATTAAGGCATTCTTTGTTGCCATGGTAAAGCATTGAGATATTAGTGTTGTCAAGGCACTTGGTGAGTTTCTGGTGTTGTTTGGTGTTTTTATAAGTTAGACCACAACATTTAATTACACATATTAAATATCATAAAAAATAAGGCCAAGAAATAGTGTGGTTCATGACTTCAGATACAAAATGAAAAGAATAAAATTTATATTTTTGACAAAATGCCTCACAATTGTTTGCACTTTTACAAACTGTATAAAGTAATATGAATTTTTCAAACTGTACAAATATATATGAATGTTGTTTGCATTTATTTTTATTTAAGATGCAAATGGCTGATAAAATGCAAACCACACTATTTTTTTGCCTGTAACATAAATGTACAGAGTAAATCTGAAAAACAAAAGCCAGTATTAATATCAAAATAAAAACAGCTGTAGTTAAACGGCTCACTCATAAATGTATAATTACAATACCATCAAGCCAGAGTTTATATGTATATATATATCTGATGTTTTCATTGGTTAATAAATCAAATCAGAGCTTATATGTAAAGTAACTGATGTTTTCATTGGCTAATGCTCATAACAACAGGTTAAAGATTGTGTAAGACGTTTTCATTTGCTCTGAGGCTTCAAACCACAGTTTAAAATTATGTAACAAATATTTTCATTGGCTTACACTTAAACAAGCCAAAGTACAGACATTTTCATTGGCTAATGCTTCAAACCACAGTTTAAAAATTATGTAACAAATGTTTTCATTGGTATATACTTAAAGTCAAAGTTAAGTTGCCTTTTATAAAGCAAACCAGGATTTTATTCTAAATGATGTTGCAGAGATAGAAAATTCTTGAAATTTTTAGTTTGGCTAGCATGAAACAGAATCAATTAAAATATATCATTAATGGGATTTTCTTTTTAAATTCTTAAAATACACTACAGCAAAACATTTTGTATACAGATGACTTGAAATACCTGTGCTTATTTACTTTTCAAGCCTGAATTAATTCCTCAATAAGCACCTTTTTTCTTTTTAATGTTATCCAGACCATACCTGTAGTAACAATCTCCAGACATTTACATTTTCCATAGTTGAAAGTATCACCAATTTGTATGAAAATTCTAAAATTTCTTCTTTTAACTTTAAAAAAAAAAAAAAACGACAAAAAATACGAACAAATTTCGTTATGAAAAAAACTCTTTATTTTGACCAATGAAAACATCAATCTGAAAATCAGACCTGTATTATATTTTGATAACCAAATCATAAAAAATAATACTAAAAACCACAAAAATATGGAGACGACCTTGACCTATTTTCTTGTATACAGTATGAAAATAAAACAGAAGAGAAACAACCATTGAGCCTGTTAGATACACAAAACATCAACTTAATGCTCCTGAAAGTTAGTTGTTATCACAATGTGTCAAGAGGGGAAGTTGCATATTTTCGTTTTTTTTTTCAAAATATCAAGTCTCAATTAAAAGTGCAATGAACAGTAATTATAAAACAATTGAAAACAATTATAAATAAAAAAATTATGACACAAATTATTCAAAGTTAAATAATGGAAAAAAAGATTTCAAAAAAGATTATCAAAAAGTAAGTTTCATTTAATTGGCATGAAACAATTACCGTAGTTGATCTTTAAATATATTTCATAATTTTCTCCATACAGTTTTCTAAATCGTAACTTAACATTTGAAATCTCTTTATCGACACAGTGACTTGATAAACTCTCGGTTTTTCAAACAGAAATGATACAATATTGAATGACCAACAATATGTTTGTTTGTATATAAAATCATAAAAATATTGGCGTATATATTTTATACTCATACAGTTTCATGCACTGGTACAAGATCGAGACCTGATATATGTATTTTTGGTGGGTGGGGTGTTATAGAAGCCACTTCGCAAGGAACCAATTATGATTGGTGCCGGGAACGCATTGCAAAATAAAAGACATAAATACAAAAAAAAAGTTATTACCACCAAATCATAGGAATTTCATAAGGATATTTTTTTTAATTAGGCTATAAGTTATGTGACAGAGGGACATCAAGGTCAGGGGTCAAGGTTTTTTTGTGATGCACTCGGAGGAAACATGTATCTGTGTTAAATAGGGACAACTTCAGTATTTTGAAAAAAAAATATACTAGCAAATTTTTCTAATGAATACATCATATTTGCAAGAAAAAAAAAACACTTACAAAATACGTTTAGCAAAACCAAATCAGACTTAAGAGAAAGTAAAATAAATTTTGAAGGGAAAAAAAGACATCAAAATTATGAAAAAAACTTCTAATTGTTCAAATCATAGAAGTGCAACCTAGGTTTTTTTCCAATTGCATTGAATCCAGATAAAGCAGTGTTCTGACAATGATGACAATGACTGTTTGAACAACAATCTTGATGACACAATGGCTATGATGACAATATATGTTCTGATAATGACAATAATGTATGTTTTGACAAAGATGACAATTAATGTCGGACAATGATGACAATGTATGTTCTGACAATGATGACAATGTATGTTCTAACAATGATGTCAATGTATGTTCTGACAATGAATGTTCTGACAATCACAATGTATGTTCTGACAATGATGTCAATGTATGTTCTGACAATGATGTCAATGTATGTTCTGACAATGAATGTTCTGACAATCACAATCTATGTTCTGACAATGTCAATGTATGTTCTGATAATGTATGTTCTGACAATGATGGTAATGTATGTTCTGACAATGAATGTTCTGACAATCACAATGTATGTTCTGACAATGATGTCAATGTATATTCTGGCAATGAATGTTCTGACAATGATGTTCTGACAATGACAATGTATGTTTTGACAATGACGACAATGTATGTTCTGACAATGTATGTTCTGACAATGATGGTAATGTATGTTCTGACAATGAATGTTCTGACAATCACAATGATGTTCTGACAATAACAATATATGTTCTGGCAATGTATGTTCTGACAATGACTATGATTACAAAGACAACTTTATGTTTGTATAAATGATCTGACAATACTGACTAAAAAATGGCAAAGATGATATGGTATGCTATGATGACTTATATAAAAGGAAATGAAAAACAATGATAGCATATAATGAAATGTCTTATTCTGGGTAATATTTTCCCCCAAAAATAAGATAACAATCATGGAAAGAACAAGAACTGAGATGGACATGTAAGAAATGTTGACAAGTACTAATGTATATGAATACAAAAGGATATAAGGGGGGTTGGGGATGTTTCTAGGTAGATATATACAGCTGATGCAGTACAACATGAACACACAACATACATATGACTATAACAGAACAACACAACATTATATGTTGAATACACCACCATACATTTTACCCCACTCTACATACCGACACCCTTTTGCTCAACACACTAACGAAAGCACTAACAGCATTTTTTCTCTGTTCACCACTAAATCTTTACTTCTAGTACATCTGTACATAAACAACTTAATAGCTAAAACTAAATACATTTCTGACTTAACAGAGCTACCTTATGCTTATTATTGTTTACAGCCTAAAGCATGTATCAAGAATCTTTAATTCTGTAAACTACTACATGTTTTCTGTAAACACCATAATATAATACAACAAAGACACCACACATACAACAATAAAACATCACAATGACAACATTGAAACAACACAATGACATAAAACATAGCAAAGCATACTAAAGGACATAAAAAAAAACAAAGCCAAGCAGACAAAGCAACAAGCATAAAAACTGATGATAAACACAAATGGTACAGATTAACACAATTGGTGAACACAAGTGGTAATGATTAACATAAATGATAACACAAGTGGTAATGAACAAAACAAGGGGTAATGATAAACACAAGTGTTTCTTTGTTTTGTTTTACTGAAAACAAATACAATTTAGGTCATATGGTGCTGAAATAGGAAAGATGAGTTTGGCTAACCTAGGATGTTACAAATTCAAAGCGACACCAGGTGTCAAAACCACCTCACCAGCTGAAGCTAAGAGATGCATAGACTTCAGTAATTCAAACCCATTTAGTCGCCTCTCACGATCATGCTGGGATAAACAGTGGCTGGTATTTCGATGCCTTAACCCTAAGAAGGTAATCCTACAGTCACAAAGGGGAACACGAGTTAATGATAAACACAAGTGGAAATTTCAATGGCTACCACAAGTGGTTATGACAATGGCTAACACAAGTGGTAATGATTAACACAAGAGGTAAAGACCATCGCTAACACAAGTGGTAATGATTAACACAAGAGGTAATGACAATCGCTAACACAAGTGGTAATCATAATTAACACAAATGGTCATGATGATCACAAGTGGTAATGATTAACACAAGTGGTAATGACAATAGGTTAACACAAGTGGTAATGATAATTAACACAAAATGGTCATAATGATCACAAGTGGTAATGATTAACACAAGTGGAAATGACACAAGTGGAAATGACAATAGGTTAACACAAGTGGTAATGATTAACACAAGTGTAAATGATATTCATGAATGGTAATGATGAACACAAGAGGTAAGATTGAAGATGGGTGATACACAAAAGTTGAAATGATAAAAACATAAATAGAAGAGTTAACACAGTGACCAAATGGCCTAGAATAATTATGACCTCATCAATATAAGAACCGATTGTTCAGAAAGAGAAAAGGTTAAAATACCAAATAAAAGGAGAGAGGTATTGTTTCTATAATTCATGTTAGAAACAAAAAAGAAACAGAGCTATGGTTTCTAGCCAGAATTCTGATTGAATACAAGCTTTTAAGCTATAGGTGACCTTTGCTTTAAATATGGTAAATGACAATGACCTTTGAGACAACCTCGCTTGTTCAAAAAGCAAAAAGAATATCAAATATGTCAATGTAGTTTTGCTAAACAGGACATAAAAATGGAGGTGATGTAATATGAATCCTCTAAAAGGAACAAAGAATTTGGTACTAGTAAGAGTGAAAATGAAAATATCATTTTTCACTAAAATGGAAAAATCACATGTTCTTCTTTTAAACAGAAAGTATAAAGTAATGATGTGGAGTGGGGGTGGGGGAAGGTAAAGGAAGACCAGCACAACTGTGGAATAATGAAATGAATGATAAAACATGTAAAAGCCACAAGGACTAAAAAAAGATTTTTGTCAGACCACTGCTTTTCACCTTGCATGTAAATTAAATAAATAAAATATTAAAATTAGAGATTACGAAAAACAAATTAAAATATACAAGTACAATGCTGACTTCTTGATGTGCCTGTGTTGACTGACATCTATATACCAATCTAAACCATACAAAAAGAAAATTTGTTCCTTCCATTATTTTTTTAAAAAATCCAAACGCCAAATTTTGATCAAATTCGTTTTTCAATCAGAACTTTCCAAACATGTTTATATATAGACATCAAACAAGACAACACGTAAAGAAGCTTCATTGTTTGCACATTAAAAAAAAACACACAAAAACCACTCAGAAAGGCGTTAAAACATTTGTGCCCGGCACCTATTGCTGCCTTATATTTACCACACTCGGCTTTCTCCTTATTGTCTTTCAGCTTTAACTGCTGGGTGGGGAATGCTAAAATAGGGCTTAAATCTAAGTCCTCAATATAACAGAGATGGTTATTCCAGGCGAGAGCTACGTCGCCGTTCCAAACCTTTTTCAAAGACGTGAGCCCCAGCCATTCCACGTCCAAGCTTAATAACGAAATTCCGAGTCCCATCCTAGAGTAGGAGAGAAAATTTGAAAAATACATGAATTTATAGATTTTTGTAATGAAAAACCATATGATTTTTTTTTGTCTTATAAGATCAGACATCATTTTCATTTGCAAAATACAGCCAATATTATAAGACTTACACACTGTCTTCTTGACAGCCTTTCCACAATTTATGCCTTTCCATGTTGGTTGAAAAGAACATATTTGGTTTAAAAAATATTTTTTTAAATTTTTTAAATTTATTAAAATAAAATTTAGTATTTAAAATTTTAAAAACAGAAAAAATTTTTTTAACCCCTTAAAAAAATTTTGTTTTAAATTTTTAAAATTAAAAAAAAAGGGTAGGATATTTTTTTCCCCCCTTTTTTTAAAAAAAAACCCAATTTTTTTTACTTGATACAAGACCCTTTTTTTAAATATAATTAATATACAGATAAAAAAAAATAAAGGAAAAAAAAAATTATTTATTTTTTTTTAAAATTAAAATCAATTTTTCCATTTTTTGTTTTAAAATTTTTTGATTTAAAAGGCTTTCTTTAAAAAATATTAAAAAACCAACAGGGTTATAAAATATTTTTACTTTTACATTAACCCAACTTTTAAATTTTTAAAAAATTAAAAATATCCCCCCCAAAAAAAAAAGAGAAAAAAAAAAATAACAAAAAATGGGAAAAAAAAAAATTAAAAAAAAAAAAAATAAAATGCAATTTTGGGGGATTCGCCCCAAAAAAACCAAATTTTTTTTTTTTAAAAAAAAAATTTTTTTTTTTTTATTTTCTTTAAATAAAAAAAAAAAATAAAAAAAAATTTTTTTTTTTGGTTTTTTTTTTTTCCTTTTTTTGAAATTTTAATTTTTGTTCAAAGTAATTAATTGAATGAATAAGGTTAACTTTTTTTAAAAGGATTAACCCTTAAGATTTCGGTAAAAAACTTTTTTAATACAAAAAGAATAAATTAAAAAAAAATTTTTAAAAATTTAAAAAAAAAAAACCCTTAAAACTTAGGTTTCCTTTTTAAAAAATTTTTAAATTGTTTAAAAAGATGGCAAACAGGAATTTTGTCAAAATTCCCCCCCCCCAAACCCAAAAAAAAAAAAAATTTTTTTTTTCAAAAAAAAAAAAAATACTTTATTTTTTTTTTTCCAAAATAAATTTTTTAAATTATGATGTGTTAAAAAGTGAATCCTATACTACAAAATTAGTAAATTTTTTTTTTTTTAAATAATTTTTTTTTTAACAGAAAAACCCGTTTCTTAAATAAAAAATTACAAATTTTTTAATTTTAAAAAATCAATTACTTACTTAAATTAAAAAAATTGTCCTTGATTTCTTAAACAATATTTTTTTTCCCAGACAATCTAAATCTTTCAATAGAGATTCACTGAAAGTCAAGAGCAAGACAATAAATATTTGGTGAATTCATACATGGAAAATATCATTTTTATTCACTTAGAAATCTGAAAAAAAAAAAGAAAAAAAGAAAGAAAAAATTTTTTTTTAAAAAATAAAACAAGCATATTGTCATTTGAGGTTTCCTACTCGAAAGAGCCATGCATCTAAAGGCAGACATTTTCAAATGAAGGGGAATCACTTTATCAGAAATCTGCAAATAAAGGGGCATATCCCTGGACTGAAACCATCTGCTAATATTCACAACTCCTCTTCGAAGCTTCTTCTGATGTCTTTAAGTTGAATCTCAGTCAGTGGGTTGCTAAGAAATGGTCAAAACAAAATGTTTCATGACAGACAGACAGGTGCTGTGACTGCTGTCTTACATTGCTTTTCTGTTTTGTATTCTACGTAGTCACATAATGCCCAAATTTGTCATACAAGTCAATAAATAATGAACAGAATTGAAGAATATGTACTGTAACCTATTGTTCTCAAAGTCACATATAATTATGTATCTTTGCCTGTGTTTGTACAGGTTTTGATTTTTCATGATCTTTAAAATCCTACATGCAACTTTTTTGTGCTCGATAAACATTTGAGTACATGGAATGAGCCCCAGTAGTCCACATGTATGCTGGCAAACACCACTTATTAAGTCAAAATGTTCAGAAAGACAGACAGACGGTTGGATAAGCAGCTGCCGATGAGGGGCAAACCTTAAGTCCTTCTGGTCAAGTGGTAATAAGCTAAGCTGAATTGTTTAAAATAATGAAAAATATTATTGAGTGTATGCTGAAAAATATGTGGTGTTAGGCAGAGATGTACACGCAGACTTTTCAACAATTAACTGAAGGGAAATAATGATGCATGCTTGAAACATTCAAGAATTTTCCTTAATCAAACACACAATATTTATGTTTGATATAAGGTGTTCCTGTAAACAATTTAACCATACCCAAACAATTTCTTAATAACTTTTATAAACTGAGAATAAAGAATTATAAAAATTCTTCCATGCATGAAGGAGATATCCTCCAGACAAAATCTGGATATTTCATCACCTTTTGTGACCTTGACCTTGCATATATTGACCGAAATTACATATGTCACAGCCATAGTCATAATAATGACCATTTGTCTTACAATTCCTCCATAAATGATGACTAAATGATCCTTATTCACATCATCATTTCTTTTATCCAAACTTTGACCTTTATGACATTGTGTGACCTTGACCCTTATACACATCTTCATCTCTTTTATCCAAACTTTGACCGTGCCTCACAATGGTGAACATTTGTGCCAAGTTATTTTGAAATCCCTCTATACACATAGAAGTTTTGCTTTGGTCTGCTCATTTGTTCACATACACATTTTTTTCCAGATCTCTGTCTATGTGTGACCTTGACCTTGGCCACAGGGACCTGAATTCTGCATGCAACAAACCACTTCTCAATGCTGATTATTTGTGCTATACAATATCTTAATTGATTCATTGAAACTGCCTGGACTTAAAATAAAAACACACACATGCATACACACACACGCAAGCACATACACATAGAATCTTAGGTGTATAAAAATATTTTTCTTTCCAGTTTTGCCATGATTACTCTTTATGTTGAATTAGTGGCAAAATTGATGAAGCATTGGTTGCTATAGAGACTTTAGACTAAGCTCCTTACACCACAACTTTTCTATCTTGAAATACAAGTGAGTATGCCATCCTTGAACATTTTATGTCTAATAATGGTTTATTAACATTTTATGTTTATGTCTAATAATGGTAAATTAACATTTTATGTCTAATAATGGTTTATTAACATAACAAACCACATACCATAGTATATGAAACTATAATAAACAGCACTCCCATAAGGTCTAAAATAAAATATTGTTTGTTTCCCCTGCCACTACCTACCCACAAATATCACAGTTACACAGAAATTTATTGCCTAGCCAAAACAAAAACAATTTTTTTTACTTAACATGGAAGCAGAGTGTCAATTAGAATCACAACTTCATATCTATCTGCCTACCCTACCCAGACTAGCATGGGTAGCCGGAGGGGAACAAAGATAATTTTAAGGCTTGCCTTATACAGTAATATAGTAAGAAATCCTATTATAACGCCATAAAACAAGCACAGGCAGCTTAAATCAGTGAATCTACAACACTACTTCTTTATTTTCTACAAAAAAAAATCTGGTGCGCTTTTTTGTTTTTTTGTTATTGTTTTTTCTTTCAAAAGACTTAAAAGACTTTTCTTTGTAATCCAAGAAAAAATGAAACCTGCTCTGGCAAAAGCAATTATAGCTTAAATTTTAAATATACAGGATGGATACAAGCCTTACTTGAGTTTTTCTGAGTACCTGTTAATAGTATATTTTAGCTTGTTATCAATGGGTTGATAACAGTTGGGGTTTTTTGGTCATCTTTTAATCTATTGAAAACTGCCATTGCATTTGATTACACCAAAGTACATAATTAAATGCTTAGATAATTTTGAAACCAATAATTAATGTAGCTTTACGATTGGTCAATTTTAATCATCTGTATCATCCAATCAGATTCTAGCTATGATTTTCAAATAATGTACAGCTTTTCTGCCGTCAGAATTGCCCCAGTCTTATTACTGATGTTACTGTTTGTTCTACAGTAGATACCCCAGATGAAATAATGTACCTATTACTATGACAATTTAACATCTATTCTATCAATAGTAGGACAATCTTACAGCTATTCCATCAAAAGTCGGACAATTTTGCATCTATTTTATCAATAGTTGGACAATTTTACATCTATTCTATCAATAGTAGGACAATCTTACAGCTATTCCATCAAAAGTCGGACAATTTTGCATCTATTTTATCAATAGTTGGACAATTTTACATCTATTCTATCAATAGTAGGACAATTTAACATCTATTCTATCAATAGTAGGACAATTTTACATCCATTCTATCAATAGTAGGACAATTTTACATCTATTTTATCAATAGTAGGACAATTTTACATCTATTCTATCAATAGTAGGACAATTTTACATCTATTCTATCAATAGTAGGACAATTTTACATCTATTCTATCAATAGTTGGACAATTTTACATCCATTTTATCAATAGTTGGACAATTTTACATCTATTCTATCAATAGTAGGACAATTTAACATCTATTCTATCAATAGTAGGACAATTTAACATCTATTCTATCAATAGTAGGACAATTTTACATCTATTCTATCAATAGTTGGACAATTTTACATCTATTTTATCAATAGTAGGACAATTTAACATCTATTTCTATCAATTGTCGGACAATTTTTCATCTATTCTATCAATATTAGGACAATTTTACATCTATTCTATCAAAAGAAGGACAATTTTACATCTATTCTATCAATAGTTGGACAATTTTACATCTATTTTATCAATAGTAGGACAATTTAACATCTATTCTATCAATAGTTGGACAGTTTTACATCTATTTTATCAATAGTAGGACAATTTAACATCCATTCTATCAATAGTAGGACAATTTTACATACATCTGTTCCGTCAATAGTCGGACAATATTACATCTATTCTATCAATAGTTGGACAATTTTACATCTATTAAAAAATAGGACAATTTTACATCTATTCTATCAATAGTTTGACAATTTTACTTCTATTCTATAAATAGAAGGACAATTTAACATCATTATTCTATCAATAAATGGACAATTTTACATCCATCATATAAATAGTAGGACAATTTAACATCTATTCTATCAATAGTAGGACAATTTAACATCTATTCTATCAATAGTAGGACAATTTAACATTTATTCTATCAATAGTTGGACAGTTTTACATCTATTCTATCAAAAGTAGGACAATTTTACATCTATTCTATCAATAGTTGGACATTTTACATCTATTTTATCAATAGTAGGACAATTTAACATCTATTCTATCAATAGTTGGACAGTTTTACATCTATTTTATCAATAGTAGGACAATTTAACATCTATTCTATCAATAGTAGGACAGTTTACATCTATTCTATCAATAGTAGGACAATTTAACATCTATTCTATCAATAGTTGGACAGTTTTACATCTATTCTATCAAAAGTAGGACAATTTTACATCTATTCTATCAATAGTAGGACAATTTTACATCTATTTTATCAATAGTAGGACAATTTAACATCTATTCTATCAATAGTTGGACAGTTTTACATCTATTTTATCAATAGTAGGACAATTTAACATCTATTCTATCAATAGTAGGACAGTTTTACATCTATTCTATCAATAGTAGGACAATTTAACATCTATTCTATCAATAGTTGGACAGTTTTACATCTATTTTATCAATAGTAGGACAATTTAACATCTATTCTATCAATAGTAGGACAATTTTACATCTATTATATCAAAAGTAGGACAATTTTACATCTATTCTACCAATAGTTCCACAATTTTACATCCATTCTATCAATAGTTGGACAATATTACATCTATTCTATCAATAGTTGGACAATTTTACATCTATTCTATCAATAGTCGGACAATTTTACATCTATTCTATCAATAGTAGGACAATTTTACATCTCTTCTATCAATAGAAAAACAATTTTACATCTATTTTATTCATAGTTGGACAACTTTACATCTATTCTATCAATAGTTCCACAATTTTACATCTATTCTATCAATAGTTGGACAATTTTACATCTATTCTTTCAGTTATAGGACAATTTTATATCTATTCTATCAATAGTTGGACAATTTTACATCTATTCTATCAATAGTCGGACAATTTTTCATCTATTCTATCAATAGTTCCACAATTTTACATCTATTCTATCAATAGTAGGACAATTTACATCTATTCTATCAATAATTGGACAATTTTACATCTATTCTATCAGTTATAGGACAATTTTACATCTATTCTTTCAATAGTAGGACAATTTTACATCTATTCTATCAATAGTAGGACAATTTTACAACTATTCCACAATAGTTCCACAATTTGACATCTATTCTATCAATAGTAGGCCAATCTTAATGAAGTGTTATGTACATATTTATGATGTGTTATTTACCTTTTAATTAAAATAAAAATCATATATTACTCATAATGACTAATTAATCAAAGTAATAACTTCTTAGAAAATACTATTCTTGCATATCAGACTGGCGTTTCTGTTAGTTTTACCCATGCCGGAAATTTCATCTGGCATGGGGGGTTCCAGATGAGTCGCGTGCTGTATAATGGCACGATAAAGATGACGTCATTTTACCGTTATGAATGATTTTGTAATTCATACGCTGTTGAATGAAAGTAGTTACGGTTGTAATGATATAAATTTTCATTGAAAATAAAGATAAAGAATTTAAAATATTATGGAATATGGTAGAATATGCAAGAAAAAATATCTGACATATGTTTGCGGTTCGGATCGGAATATCCATCCCTCGGTCACCCGCAAATGAGCGGGTCACCTCGGGACGGATATTCTGATCCGAACCGCAAAATATTACAGATATTATTAATCTTAAACAAGATATTTCTTTTTTATTTCTGCATGCAAGTTAAATATGAATTAAATTACAAAACATATCTACCTTCTTATTATGTATATGTAGGATAAACTGATAAATTATATGATCATTTCAATTTGTTCTGTATAACAATGCCAGCTTTAACTCAGACTGACCCTTATCTATCCTTCCTTCCCTCATGCAATTAAAAAAATCTTTTCAAGAAACTACATGTGCAAAGTAAAAAAAACCCCACCTAATATTAATTGAAGAAAAAAAAACAACTTAATACATTATAATGGACATCCAATACTTACGATAGGTAACGTCCATAGATTGTCTCAAGGCCTGAAAGAAAGGAGAGATCTTTAACCTCTGGTGGGGCCTCTTGTATAGCCAGGAAGCCTGTTATCACCTTAATGTCCTTCAGTATTTGTAGATCTTCAACCTTTATCCCTTCTGTACCTTGATGGCTATCCCTAAAATACAAGAAAATCAAATCTTAACTTTTGTGTACCTTGATTCTGATCCCTTAAATATAAGAAAATGAAATCTTAACTTTTGTGTATCTTGATGCGGATCCCTTAAATATAAGAAAAGCAAAACTAAACTTTTGTGTATCTTGATGCAGATCCCTTAAATACGAGAAAATCAAAACTAAACTTTTGTAAAAATGTGAACATATGTTTTTAGCAATCAACTAACTACCCAGCGATACATATATTTTGCTGACTATCCTGAAGGTGAAGAAGTGCGAGTAAAACAAAACACTAATCATTGACATCAATTAAAGAAACATTGTCATGGCCCCATTGTGGCCTGAGCTTGAAACCCCTAGTATGGCTTGATGACCGTAGTATCTTTCTGGTTTTATTTGGTTGGGTTTTACATAGCAAATGAATAAAATCTGTCCAGCTTGCATGCGTTTGCGCAAGTTTGATACACACATGATAATAATGAATTAGATTATTTATTTAAACAATAAATTTTTGTTGTACGCCGAGATTTTAATTTATTTGAGTAACTGGACAATTCTAGCTCACAGTTCGCAGCTTATCTGGAACTCTGTGCCCTTCAGTGCACTTAATCAGGCACGAAAAGGCACCCGAATAGAACCACCAACAAGCAAGCTGGATAGCTACCTAACATTAAAGAATCCAAAGTCCTTGTCGTGAACCCACAGCGGTGAGGGGCAAGTGGTTTGAAGTCAACGACCTTAACCACTCAGCCACGGACACCCCCCCCCCCCCTGCCTCAAACCCCTATGTCTTGATATTCTTAGTGTTACCTAGATCTTGAATAACCTTGTCTTGATGGGCAAATATTTTCACCAAAAAGTTAATTTTTTTTCATGTTAAATACAAAGTTATCATTTGTCACACAAAATACATTACTTTTATCTTGTTGTTTCTACTAATAAATAATACATTTGTTTTGCATACCCAACAAAAGAAACTTTTAGAATCTTCAAGTTTCCTTCAACCACTGTGCAGCCCCTGAAGTTTTCTATGTTCTTACTGTGTAGAAACTCGGATTCTGGCACTCCTTCACATTCTGAAAATATTCAAACAAATAATCTCATTACTCTATAAAAAAAAATTCTGTACAAAACTCATGGCAATTAATAATCGCAATGCATTCTATTTAATGTGTAACATTTACAATGAAAAGCCCTTTATAATCAAACATTTATAATTCTAAAGAATAAACTTTTTTTTCCAAAACAATCATACATGTATTATAAATAATATTGTATTATAAATAATATCAGGTTTATTTCATATCATATCCAAATTCTACAGGGACTTATTAATTCCAAGACTACATTGTATTGCCTGTATTTTATTAAACAGTATCATGCAAGAAACATATCATCTCTGTCTACATACTTTTTGGACACGGCCCATCACAATCTTCGCAGACATTTGTTAATTTGTTCGCATTTTTTCCTTCAGGGCATTTGATCACACAGGCATCCCCATCCTTCACCAAATAATCTGCAAACACACCAAATTTCTCAAAACATTTCCTTTTTAAAGTTACTACTAATTCACTGGTCTAAAAATAACTTTTTGGCTAAAAAAAACCTCTAGAGATTAGAAGTTGCTTTTCAGTTTATTTTGAAAGAAAAGATTTTGCCAAATTTAACGGGAAATAACATAGAAGGGACTTGCAGTGAGGGGACTTAATACCAGCACCATAAAAGCCAGTTAAAACAAAACAATACTTGATGATTAAAGACCGCCGCTGAGAATTAAGTACCCCTCAAGCCAGTGCTAGAGGTTTGTGAGGGATGTTGCACTTTTTCATTATCTCTCATGTACAGACTAAACCGAGTCTGCAATTTTTGTCTAATTTTGTTGTGATAAATGCTTCCAAAGGATCACATTTTATCCAGATTATTAGTCTGATTGATAAAAAAAAAAGACTCACACTAATATAAGAGGTAGTCCTTACGTTAAGTGTTCACAAGAAAGAAGGATCAATTGATTTTATAAATATAATCTTTCTCTATAAGCAGATTTGATTAATATCATTGCCAAGCTCGACTAATAAGGCATATTGAACAACAAAATTAAGAGTATCTCATTATTGATGCAAATTTACTTTACCAGGAATAATCTTGTATATATCTCTCTACAAAGCCTTAGTAACAATGTATGAGACATCCATTATTTAATGAGGCTAAAATCTCCTAAGTTTAAACATATTTATTTCAATATTTCATCAAATTATATATTTTATATGTATGTGATTACTACATATTATTGAAAGGAGTTAGAACGAAAGAAAATTAATATAGTTCCTCTCCCTTGTTAAGTATCCTTGTTAACTTCTATCCTTAACATGTATATATTAACATAAAAGAATAAAAAAAAATCATAATAACATGTTATGTTTGATAATAATTATATGTATAATATAAAAACAAATTTTCACGTATTTCACATGTAAAAAAAAAAATTACACAATTAAAATTCATTACTCTGTTCACAATATCATCAATAAATTTCACTCTTTCAGTTTATGTTTATGTCACTACAACAAGTAAAAGGTTATATTAACTTACTTGGACAGTCCTTGACACAGAGTGAACCAAATGAATATTTTCCATTCGGATTCTCTACCCATTTTAATTGTCGCTGATCATAAAGTTTCATTTGTGGGCAAAATGGATGACATTCTCCATCATTGTAAAAATTCTTGCAAGCCTGAAATATACAAAATTAACCTCGAAATCTGCTCGAACTGAAAAATGGAGCGAGACTTAAAGCCTCCATATTCACGCTAAGTTGAATCCCCGAAATGTTTCTTTTTCTACCAGTGTAAATGCTCAGTAAATCAGTGGAGTCTGACACCGGACTTTAAATTGTTAGTAGCTTAATTTTAAATTTTGATATTGAAATCCCTTTACTTTAAAATGACTGTTCTCAATTTAAAGCAGAGAACTAAGTTGTTTAGTTTAGTCAAATATCAAGCTGTTAGGTTACTTTAACTTTTACCCCACTTCCACCATCACCTAATCCCCAGAAAGTGTTTGTAATGGTTTTGTATTGCTTGTATTTAGATGCACAGCCGTAGTTTATAAGACAAATGGATTTTTTCTATATTAATTTTACAAAATTCGGGAACTTGTTTTGGTGTGTTTTGACATTTGATTGTTAGTTAAAAACATAATCAAACCCAGACACATTTATCAAGTTAACAAATGCTGCTGTATTCTCAAACAGTTAATTATACCATGCATTGTTTTATTTAATCAAAAAGCCTCAATAAAATTGATAAGAATGAGCAACGGAAATTTATAGTATCAACAATTCATCATGTGCTATATACAAGCTTATCACCTACATAAAGTATACATGAATTATGTAACAATGTGATAAAACATAAATTCTGTTACAATATAATAATAAAGAAATTATGTTACAATATGAAAATACATGAATTCTGTTACAATATAATAATGCATGAATTCTGTTACAATATAATTACACATGAATTCTGTTACAATATAATTATACATGAATTCTGTTACAATATAATTATACATGAATTCCGTTACAACATCAATATAATAACAAACAAATTCTGTTACAATTATTAATTATACATGAATTATGTTACAATTTAATAATACATGAATTCTATTGCAATATGATAGTGCATGAATTGTTACAATTAATCAAGGGCCATAACTCTGAGTTAAAGTGTCTGACCGGAACAAGGCAACGATATGCCCATCTCCTCTTGGTATTGAAGGTTCCCATAAAGTTTCGTTAAATTCCAGCCAGTAGTTAGAGAGAAGTAGCACGGAAACAATTATTGTTCTATATGCATACTGCATGACTATCAAGGGCCATAACTCTGAGTTAAAGTGTCTGACCGGAACAAGGCAACGATATGCGCATATCCTCTTGGTATTGAAGGTTCCCATAAAGTTTCATTGAATTCCAGCCAGTAGTTGCAGAGAAGTAGCTTGGAAACAATTTTTGCTCAATATGTATACAGCATAACTAATCAAAGGCCATAACTCTGAGTTAAAGTGTCTGACCAGAACAAGCTGACAATATGCTTATCTCCACTTGGTATTGAAGGTTCCCATCAAGTTTTGTTGAATTCCAGCCAGTAGTTGCAGAGAAGTAGCGCAGAAACGATTTTTGCTCTATATGCATACTTCATAACTAATCAAGGGCCATAACTCTGAGTTAAAGTGACTGACTCAAACAAGGCGAAGATATGCCCATCTCTTCTTGGGATTGAAGGTTCCCATAAAGTTTCTTTGAATTCCAGCCAGTAGTAGCAGAGAAATAGCGCAGAAATGATTTTTACTCTATATGCATACTGCATAACTAATCAAGGGCTGTAACTCAGAGTTAAAGGGTTTGACTTAAACAAGCTGACGATATGGGCATCTCCTCTTGATACTGATGATTCCCATAAACTTTCGTTGAATTCCAGCCAGTAGTTGCAGAGAACTAGTCTGGAAACGAAATTCGGACGTATGGACAGATGGACGGACAATGCCAAAACAATATCCCACTCCCGATTCCATCGGCGGGGGATAATTATACATGAATTCTGTTACAATTGAATTTATATACATGAATTCTGTTACAAAATAATTATACATGAATTCTGTTACAACATAATTATACATGAATTATGTTCTTATGTATACCAATACTTACCAGACAGTCAATTTTGCGAGGCCCGCTGCAACCAGCTGCACATTCTGTATGACAACACTGGTTCTGGTCTTTTCCAAAACATCGACCATCACATGACTGGCTGCATACTTCCTTGATGTAATTCACTGTAAATATTTTAATAAACATTCATACATCTGTTAAACATAAATTCTTACATTTAGGTTTTACGCCATCTTATTTAATTCTTATTAGCCACATAAAACTAGAGCTGTCATTTATTCAACGCAAGGCATATCAATGATATATCGATATCGGTTGACAAATATCAACGATACACTGATATATCAATAATTACCTAAAATTACTTGTCTGTCATTCACTTCTATACCTGTTTAAATGATTTCAGTTGAAAACATGTTCTGTTCAGTGTCTTGTTTATATAAGCGTCTTACATGATTTTTTTCTAGACCATTTTTTTCATCATTGCTGTGAAATACTTCCACTACGTAACAACATATATTTTATTAGACATGGAAACCTGCTACTGTATATGTTTTGGGTGAACCTTCCTAATTTCTAGACATTTAATTAAGAAGTCCAAATTATTGATTTTTTGAAATGTATATCGATTATAGATTGACATAAAAATATCAACGATACATCGATTTTGTTTCTATTGATGACAGCTCTACATAAAACCATATTAGCCATGCCACTTAAAATTCCTAAGAACTAAAAAGTAACAAAGAGAATTTACTGCTACCCTATTGTTACCATAGCAACATAAAACTAAAATATTAAGTCCTGATGATCATTCCAGGTAACCACAGAAAGCCAACTCAGTTAACTCAATAGGTAGAGCATTGGACTGTAAATCGAGGAACCCGGAACCATCATTTGTTGTGAATGATCATGAAATCCTTTCTATGGTCATTCGCACTGAAACTCTGCTCTGGTAGGTTATAATATACAGAAAATCAGTTCCTTAGGAAAGTGAAGGCAACTAGTATTGGTAAACTGCTTAACAGTCTGTCCAGGAACTATATCGGTGACTAAACTGGTTAATTCAATGTGGCATCCAGAGAGAAAATTTCCAACGTTACCACCATGTAACAATGTTTGGTGGTGAATACACTATCAATTGATTCATTACTAGAAGTTATTAAAATTTCATTTTGCGTTTGTAACTGATAGTATAGAAGAATTGATAGAAGGAATCAAGGCAAAACTTCTTACCTTTTTGGCACATATCATTCGAGCTTCCCCAACAATGTGAGTGTGTGGTGTCTGGGTTATAACAACTTGCTGGACATGGTGGACCTACAATATTATATGGCCCCATATTAAATCATGTTAAACCACTAATAGAAAACTACACCTTATATTGAACTTTTTAAAAATAAATTTTCAATGTCAAAATAAATAACAATGTTTATTAATGTCGAACTGCAAGAATGGTTGTTGGCCTAGCTCTACACTGCTGCCATGGCTACACTGGTGTAATGATTACACTGGTGTCATGGTTACACTGGTGTCATGGTTACACTGGTGTCATGATTACACTGGTGTCATGATTATACTGGGTCATGGTTACACTGGCGTCATGGTTACACTGGCGTCATGATTACACTGGCGTCATGATTACACTGGTGTCATGATTACACTGGTGTCATGCTTGCACTGGTGTCATGATTACACTGGTGTCATGCTTGCACAGGTGTCATGATTACACTGGTGTCATGCTTGCACTGGTGTCATGATTACACTGGTGTCATGCTTGCACTGGTGTCATGATTACACTGGTGTCATGCTTGCACTGGTGTCATGGTTACACTGGTGTCATGATTACACTGGTGTCATGGTTACACTGGTGTCATGATTACACTGGTGTCATGATTACACTGGTGTCATGATTACACTGGTGTCATGATTACACTGGTGTCATGACTACACTGGTGTCATGGTTACACTGGTGTCATGGTTACACTGGTGTCATGATTACACTGGTGTCATGGCTACACTGGTGTCATGGTTACACTGGTGTCATGGTTACACTGGTGTCATGGTTACACTGGTGTCATGGCTACACTGGTGTCATGGTTACACTGGTGTCATGGCTACACTGGTGTCATGGCTACACTGGTGTCATGGTTGCACTGGTGTCATGGCTACACTGGTGTCATGGCTATACTGGTGTCATTGGCTACACTGGTGTCATGGCTACACTGGTGAGACATTATTGCTGCTTGTGTTGAGAACTAATTTTTTTGGGTCACAGTTACTAAGTCATTTTCTAGCACATATCATATCAGCAAGTAATATTTCTAGACAAATGAACTATAATATTGATAAACTATTAACCTGATTGTATTCTTTGCATTAACTGACCAACTGCTTTGGAAATTAACAAAAACAATTTCCTTAAACATAATGTTTCAATGCCATTAAGAACTTAACGTTATTTTGAACTTTATTTTGGGGTTACATGTTTACTAAGATAACTTACTACTATATTTAAAAAAAAAAAAAAAATTTGATTACTTACATGTCCGCTTGTAACCTAGGGAGTCGTACATATATTTGGTGGGCGGCTTTGTGTTTGGATTAATATCATCCCATTTAATTGTGTTCAGGTAGCATAGCAGGTTGTTGTTCTGAAAGTACACTCGACCTTGAACAATTTCCATCAGACTCTTGAGTTGTAGTTCCAACAAACCTTCCGATAAATTTTTCGGATTATGGTTCAAGGCAATGTACATGCTATATTCATCATCTTTGGAGTGATACAACTCTTTACCACGAATGATTCTCAATTTCGTAAGATTAAGATAGTTCGAATACACATTCACGACCAGAAGATACCCGTCAATTTCCTCAATATCTTTAAGAAAGCCAAGGTCGTAGTTTTTCTCGAGACTGGTTATTTCAAGATTTCCATCCACGTATGAGCAATTTGTGTAGCGGTTTTTATATTGTGCATACTGGTGATCAAAGTCTCCATGCCTTACCAAGCCTTCAGATGATCCACGGCAGACTGAAAAGTATAGTAACATTGTTAGTAAACATATAGCCTGGGTTCCAGTCTGTCGATTTTTTGCGTGCTTCTGTTTGGCAAATCGACAGCCTGGGGAAATTAGATTTTCGATCGAAGCACCACCTAGTATACACCCCGAAAATTACGGGTGTTATTTAAAGAACGATAACTCATGCAACGAGAAACTAGTTTCTAAAAATAGAAACGGAATTTCCACAAAGTGACCCAAAGCTCAACGAACAGTTACGGAGCTTCGCTTTCAAAACACCTTTTCCGATTAAAATCTAGCACTTGTTGACAAAGTTTATTGCATGATGAGTGAATTTGATCAACAGGTTTGATTAGTTAATTTGGATAAAGTTTGTGAGGATCAGAGAATTGTGCTGGACGCAATTTATAATAGTAAATGGCGTCAAATTTTCAGCATTCGTTATCTTCGCCCCGATTTCGATTTAGTCATGTTATTTGTTGGTCACGTGCTAATCGGTCTATTAATAGGATTATCATTAGTCGATAATTACATGGGAAACCCCGCAGGTTTCCCCAGGCGTTGATTCTATCAAAACTATCTATGACGATCGAGTATGATGCGCGTATGTTATGAATAAGCAAAAAATATCAATGTCTGAATCCCAGGCTAGTAAACATATAGTACAAACATGAACTACAAAATGAAAACTAGAATGCTTCCTATGTCAATCTTAACTCTTAACATACTAAATACTTTTTAATGGACTTGCCCCATTTCCATTTTTGGAACTGTCCATCATCAATTTTAGGGATATCAATTTGAACATTTAAGTTTGTCAGCCAACAGTATAGAGCCTGGTCAGACTGCACAGATGTACAGACTGGCCTGGCTCTATACTGGGGGCAAAGGCTTAACACTTTCGGTTCCAGCACTTTTAGGGTTAACAAAATGATATGTAAGATTCTTTTTTTATACAATAAAATATTAAGCTTGAATATGTTGAAAACCTGCAGAGTCTGTAATCACCATTTGACTTAATATAGGATTTACTGCGATGTTATATAGTGATAACCATTGCTGAAGAAAACACCTTGTTAACACCAAACAAAGCGAAGATGATTCTTACATTGACCATGGTTGAAACACCTTGATGATTGATAACACTACACAAATTAAAGATATCTGTCAACTTCACTTTCTTACAATGACCTTGGTTGAAACACCTTTATAATACTAAAGAAAGATGATAATAATTCTTACAATGACCTTGGTTGAAACACCTTTATAATACTACAGAAAGATGATAATAATTCTTACAATGACCTTGGTTGAAACACCTTGATGATTGATAACACTACACAAATTAAAGATATCTGTCAACTTCACTTTCTTACAATGACCTTGGTTGAAACACCTTTATAATACTACAGAAAGATGATAATAATTCTGACAATGACCTTGGTTGGAACACTTTGATAACACTACACAAGATAAAGACAATTCTAAAATTGACCTTGCTGATGAAGAGAATTCTTTCAATGACATTGGACACTTCAAAGAAAACACCGCAAAAAATTAAAAATTCATATTTCTTTTTGTTGAAACACATTGACTATAACATTACACGAGATATAAAATATCAACTTACTTTTCTTACATAGACCTTGGTTGTAGAAGTAGGAGCTACTACAGGCACACTTTTTGTATAAACAGACAAAGTTATACCCCACTTGACAGTCACTGGTGACATTACATGCTGAGCCATATTCACCTGAAAAATAGAAAATATATCTAGTTTTATTTCAAGAAATCCATAAAAATTTTCACCTTCGTTTGTTTGTTTGATTGATTGTTTACGTCTCACCTACACAGTAAAGGTCATATGGCGACCTTCCAGCTTTACTGGTGGAGGACCACCTCAGGTGTCCCTCTGTGTATTACTTCATCGAGGAACAGGCACCTGAGTAGAACCATTGATGTTCCGTAAGCTAGCTGGATAGCTTCCTCACATGAAAGAATCCAAAGTCCCTGTAGGGATTTGTACCAACAGCAGTGCAGCGCAAGTGGTTTGAAGCCACATGGCCACGGACCCCCCAATTTTCACCTTTAAATTATCAACCTAAACAAAGAGTTTCTATGGATTTGTCCATGACATTTCAGTGGATTTTTATACTCGACATTGCACGCTTCCTAATCTTGACTTAAAGTAACATTATGCCAATGCAAGTGTAAATGGTCAGATAAACAGGTAAAAATAAAAACAACTTTAAAATTTCCCATAATTGTGTTCAATTTTGAATTTTACAATGAAATAATTTATTCAATAATCCACATGATCAACAGAATTTTTTATAAATGTAGATCAGAATGTATCAGTAATGCTTAATTCTTAAACAGAGTGGGACAATTACTTGTTTATATTCAATGCAGCATCTATGTAGAATGAAAAATGTTTCACGTAAAATAATTAACTCTTTTTTCATATTTCATTTTATCTCCTAGTATAATCATTTAATTCTAGTAATTAGTGCAGAATATAATTTTTAACTGCATAGCTGAAAATTACTGGAGGACATTATATATGATTTTGGCAATTAAATAAAATGATTTATTGATTTAATCTGTATGTAATTGAAATCATTAATTTTGTGGTGGTGTTTTTTCTATACATATATAATTGCACAGTAACTTTGCAAAATTAAATGAAATGATTTGTATCTAATATTTTTAAACATTTAAATCATTAATTTTGTGGTGTTTTTACTACATAAACATGTATATAATTGCACAGAAACCTCGTAACAGATCAATAAATGTAATCAGTATTGATCTAGACATGTTTGTTTTAATATGATCATAAATTTACAAGGAGCATTAAGTACACACAATCTTCCACTTTATTATAATGTCTACTCTTAGAAATCTTAATATGCAAATAACCTAAATCTTTAAATCCCTAATTGACAATCATACATTAAACTGCAGCAGGGCTTATCAGTAAAATGCTTTCATGAAGATTATAAAGTTAAAACTATCAGGAACATATATCCTTATTACATAATGTTGATAACGGAAATTATAGATATTAAAATCTTATGCACTTTCTTTTCATCAACTTTTAACGTTTTCTTTTAATCATATAAAAAAGTTATCAAGCACAGTTTTTCCCCAAAGTGCTGAAAACTTGGATTATGTGATATCACATGAATGAATGACTACTGTGATATCATTTATACCTAATTTAATTTAAATTAGGGGCAACAACTCTTGTGCCAATAATTTTCAATGAAGGTAAAGGTTATTACCCTTGTGAAAAATACCAAAAAATTAAAAAGAGTTGCAACTCACACTCAAAGCGGTATACTATTTTTTTCATTTATTTCTAAATATATTTTATAATTATCTTTTGCATTTCTTTCTGTTTTAAGAGCACCTGCTGATCTATGTTAGAAATTCAAATATTTATTTATGTTTTAAGGCATTCAGTGGACCTCAGTGGAGTTCATTAAAGACTAAGACTTCATCAGGGGCAACAACTCTGTTTATGTAAAACTAATCCAGAGAAGTTGACAGGTGCAACTCTTCCATAAAGAATAAAAAGTCTTACATATTTTCTTCAAACAACAGCAGGTGTATCAAACAATTGAGGTAAAAGATCAAAGTCTCATATCTCTTTTCTTTCAATTTATTAAGTTACATTTTTTGCATTTAGGAAATATTTTCTCACATAATGTGAGTAAAAAAACCCCCCAAAACAACAGACAAAACAAAATTTGTGAAAGGTAAAGCAATGAGTGGAACATTACAGTAAAATTAGCAAGCAAAGAAAGTTTCAAGTTTTTATCTTTTATCTTCATCTCCTACACACTTGTGATTTCTACATTTTTGTGCTATCTTTATGACATACATGATAAACACTTTAGATAAAAGGAAAGGCATCAAATCTATAAAAACATAAATGAGCCTACAAAAGCTATCAGAAACTTTTTACTTTGATTTCTATCATATTTAAAACTGAAAAACTAAATCATCTTCGAGATTTGTTCAGGAGTTTATTTGAAAAGAGGATTTCATGTATCGAGAAAAAAAAAATCAACACTGATTTGATTCGCATTTGTAAAAAGTCTTTCCCACATGTTTGTTTGTTTGTTTGGGTTTAACATCACACCGACACAGTATAGGTCATTTGGAGACATTCCAGCTTTACTGGTGGAGGAAAACCGTAGTTGCACCTCCGTGCATTAATTCAGGCACAAACGGGCACCTGAGTAGAACCACCGATGTTCCGTAAGCTAGCTGGATAGCTTAATCACATGAAAGAATCCAAAGTCCCTGTAGGGATTCGAGTCCACAGCAGTGAGGGGCAAGTGGTTTGAAGTCAACGACCTTAACCACTCGGCCACCGATGCCCCTTTTAATCCCACATGTATTGAGAAAATAATTATATCAACAATGATTTGGTACTTGACCTGTAAAAGCCTGTTATCATTGTTTATCATTTAATGGAGTAATTACTAGTAATTTGTAATGCAACTTCTAGAAATGCGGAAAAAAAAATATTGCAGTTGAGTAACAGACGATAAAGTACAACATGGTCATATATTTAGTAAGTAAATATATGATATTTTTCATCCCTGGCAATGTTCTCTTTCCCCGTAAACTATACCACAACTTGTTACATTACTCTTCCTCATGATTATTTTTCATTGTTTATACAAAATTTATATTAAAAATGACAAACTGTATGTCAGATAGGAAAGAAAATATGTTTTAATGATTTATCACTAGTTAATGATCCAAGATATTTTATTTTCCTGGCCAAAAAAAGCTCACTCTTCAGAAACATATGAGCCGCGTCGCGACAAAACCAACATAGTGCGTTTGCGACCAGCATGGATCCAGACCAGCCTGCGCATCCGCTCAGTCTGATCAGGATCCATGCTGTTCGCTTACAAACCCTATTACAAGTAGAGAAACTGATAGCGAACAGCATGGATCCTGACCAGACTGCCCGGATGCGCAGGCTGGTCTGGATCCATGCTGGTCGCAAACCCATTATTTTGGTTATGTCAGGAAGCGGCTCATAATTGTCTTTCAAAAGTCATATTAACTTTCTTACTTCAAAAGTCGAATATCTTATTTTCAAATCAATATAAGTAAATGTATTAGTGAATGTATTAAAGAATTAAGAAGTACATAATTATTACATTTCTAGTCTATATATTCAGTCAATAATGAAAAAACAGATAATTTCTTTTTTCTATAATACATCATCTGTCAATAAATAAAAAGAATCAAATTAAATTTCAAAAGATGTCTTGAGAAGTAAAAATGCTGTATCTGTCATACATGGGTATACCAACTTAAATCATTTCTGCCTCAACCTATATATTAAATAATCAGCAAACAACATTGGGTCTGAAATACATTGGAATAGTTGGAATAATTTGTTTAATCAATTCACTTAAAAGGGACGTCCAATGTCTCAATCCTTTTTACTCTTCTTGAACAAATATTGACCAAACTTGCTGCCGACAAAACGAATGACAGCACGATACTGATCATTAAAATTGTGTAAATTTCTCCTCATTCAAATATTTGATCATAAAATAAAAGTAATTATAAAGAGAGTAACACTTCATAATTTCAAATGCTCTTGCTAGAATTAGCTCTATTCAAGCCCGTGTTTACAGATCATCTGCGGAAAAAGACCACCTGCTAGCAATAACATATGTCTTCTTCATATACTCAAAGTGTTTAAAACTCAGCTTTGGTATAAAATGCTGAGTTACTTGTCCTTCACCTTTAACCTGAAGGAAACTGAAAGTGATTAGCATGTGCCATCAGTGTAGCTGGCCACCAGTGTAGTTAGGTCTGCCTGCACTACATGTAGTCTGACCAGGCTTTATACTGTAAGTAGCTCAATTTTATTATTTTGATATTGAAATCCCTTAAACTTTGAATGGACTGTTCCAAATTCAAACCTGGACAAATCCATAACACAAATTCAGAAGGTTAAGGGTTAAATTAAAGCGTCAACAAGAAGGTTTCATGATGACCATGTAGCAAGGTAGATTTCATTGACACATGTTAGGGGACACTTGGCCACCTTTAAATACATATTGAGCAGGATCTTATAAATTTTACCCTCCAATTTAAAGAAATTACCACCTTTTTCAAAAAAAACAAGAAACATGGCAATGCCATGAAACCAGGTTTTCAATTATCACCATTGTAGATAAATATGTTGTATTTGAAATACAAATACAAGCAACAAACAATGTAACTATGTGCAATGTAAAACATGAATAATGTAGGAGGAATTGCCACTGAAGAAGTGTTCACTATAATATTATGTATAAGGAAAAAAACAAAGGGCCATAATTAGGTCAAAAACTATCCAATCACAAAACCCCGACAATATGTGCCAGGGTGCTTGATGACAAAGCTTCTGTGAAAGTTTGAACAAAATCCGTTGAGAAATGTAGGACGAGTTCAGCACAGAAGAATTTGTTCACTATAATTATATTGATAATTCTGTATAATGAAAAACAAGTTACAAAGTAGACATGAAATAATATATCATATCTTTTTTAAATTACCTCCAAAGATGATATGACCTTTGACTGCCAAATCAAGTTAAAATCATGTAAACAGGATTTTCAATGTTAATGTCACTGTGACCTTGACCTTGGAGCCAGCCATGCGGAACATGCGTTCTGCACGTCATCTTGATGTGGTAAACATTTGTCTGAAGTTTCATCAAAATTCTTCAAAGGGTTGAAGAGTTACAGAGCGGACAGGATTTTCAATGTTAATGTCACTGTGACCTTGACCTTGGAGCCAGCCATGCGGAACATGCGTTCTGCACGTCATCTTGATGTGGTAAACATTTGTCTGAAGTTTCATCAAAATTCTTCAAAGGGTTGAAGAGTTACAGAGCGGACACAATTTCGTTTGACGCCCGCATCATGTAAACAGGATTTTCAATGTTAATGTCACTGTGACCTTGACCTTGGAGCCAGCCATGCGGAACATGCGTTCTGCACGTCATCTTGATGTGGTAAACATTTGTCTGAAGTTTCATCAAAATTCTTCAAAGGGTTGAAGAGTTACAGAGCGGACAGGATTTTCAATGTTAATGTCACTGTGACCTTGACCTTGGAGCCAGCCATGCGGAACATGCGTTCTGCACGTCATCTTGATGTGGTAAACATTTGTCTGAAGTTTCATCAAAATTCTTCAAAGGGTTGAAGAGTTTCAGAGCGGACACAATTTCGTTTGACGCCCGCCCGCCCATCCGCCCATCCGCCCAGCCGCCCATCCGCCCATCCGCCCATCCGCCCGCCATACCCCAATCTAATAACCAGGATTTTCAAAATTGAAAACCTGGTTAATAAAACACCTGGTTTACAAGCTTAAATCTTATGCCAGCCATTTACTACAGTATATTCATCTTTTTATGTGCAGTTACTTGTTGGATTTCATGTTAGTAACAATGAATAAGTGTTCAGGTTCAGATGTTGCATGATCTTATGGTATAACAAACAAAAATCATTCAATAACACAGATGGTGTCACCTATTTTAACAAAACCTATAAATCTGTGTCACCTATTTGAACAAAACTGTAAAACATTATTAGGAAATTTTATATTTCAGCCTCTGTACCAAGCCCTTGAAAAACCTGATAGTAGAGATCTGTGTACCAACACACAAAATGACCAAACCTGAGGGAAGAGATCTGTGAACCAACATACTAAATGAGCAAACCTGAGGATAGAGATCTGTGTACCAACATACTAAATGAGCAAACCTGAGGGTAGAGATCTGTGTACCATCACACTAAATGAGCAAACCTGAGGGCAGAGATCTGTGTACCAACACACTAAATGAGCAAACCTGAGGATAAAGATCTGTGTACCATCACACTAAATGAGCAAACCTGAGGATAGAGATCTGTGTACCAACACAATAAATGAGCAAACCTGAGGATAGAGATCTGTGTACCAACACACTAAATGACCAAACCTGAGGGTAGAGATCTGTGTACCAACACAATAAATGAGCAAACCTGAGGATAGAGATCTGTGTACCACCACACTAAATGAGCAAACCTGAGGGTAGAGATCTGTGTACCATCACACTAAATGAGCAAACCTGAGGATAGAGATCTGTGTACCATCACACTAAATGAGCAAACCTGAGGGCAGAGATCTGTGTACCAACACACTAAATGAGCAAACATGAGGGTAGAGATCTGTGTACCAACACACTAAATGAGCAAACCTGAGGGTAGAGATCTGTGTACCAACACACTAAATGAGCAAACCTGAGGGTAGAGATCTGTGTACCAACACACTAAATGAGCAAACCTGAGGGTTGAGATCTGTGTACCAACACACTAAATGACCAAACCATGGGTAAAGATCTGTGTACCAACACACTAAATGAGCAAACATGAGGGTAGAGATCTGTGTACCAACATACTAAATGACCAAACCTGAGGATAGAGATCTGTGTACCAACACACTAAATGAGCAAACCTGAGGGCAGAGATCTGTGTACCATCACACTAAATGAGCAAACCTGAGGGCAGAGATCTGTGTACCAACACAATAAATGAGCAAACCTGAGGATAGAGATCTGTGTACCAACACACACTAAATGAGCAAACCTGAGGATAGAGATCTGTGTAACAACACACTAAATGAGCAAACCTGAGGATAGAGATCTGTGTACCATCACACTAAATGAGCAAACCTGAGGGTAGAGATCTGTGTACCAACACAATAAATGACCAAACCTGAGGGTAGAGATCTGTGTACCAACACACTAAATGAGCAAACCTGAGGATAGAGATCTGTGTACCATCACACTAAATGACCAAACCTGAGGGTAGAGATCTGTGTACCAACACACTAAATAAGGAAACCTGAGGATAGATATCTGTGTTCCAACACACTAAATGAGCAAACCTGAGGGCAGAGATCTGTGTACCAACACAATAAATGAGCAAACCTGAGGGTAGAGATCTGTGTACCAACACACTAAATGAGCAAACCAGAGGGTAGAGATTTGTGTACCAACACACTAAATGACCAAATCTGAGGGTCGAGATCTGTGTACCAACACACTTAATGACTAAACCTAAGGGTAGAGATGTATGTATCAATACACTAAATGACCAAACTTAAGGGAAGAGATCTTTATTCCATTAACACACAAAATATATTACAAAAATTACAAACTGTGACATAACTTAAGCTATAATGATTTATTTTTTATTTATTCATTTATTATCACTGAACTGGTTATACTTTGTATGGCTATAAACTTGTTATCTGTTTTATGCCAATAAAATTATTTGAGTTGAATTGAGTTGTATTTAACTTGTTAAACATAAGGTTCAACTGTATCTATCAATAAATGATAAACCGTGAATTAGGGGAAATAAATAAATGGGAACTGAGACCATGGCCTAACTAAACTCTTATATTTTGTACAGGAAACATAAAAAACTTTGTATTACAAATGTGTTTACATTGTTGTTATATCTGTGCTTAAATTGACTACAGATTTCCTGGGATTGTATCTGTAGTGCAAAGCAAACACTAAATTCCATTGTTGTAACATTACGTCCCTGATTTCTGTCAATTTTTGAGATTATTTAGATGAAGTTTTACAAAAGGTTAAAACACACTTGTTTGCATGCCAAACGCCTGTTAATGGTAATTGTTACTTTACTCTATAAAACACATTATTGAAACAGAGATATTATGACAGCAAATAAAAGGAAGTATTTAAATGTCCTAACAACTAACTGATTCATAGTGACACTCTTTTTCTTCGTTCTTAATAACAGCACAAAACTTTTTCCCCCTTTTTCTTTCTTCAGTGTTTTGGCAACATGACTCAAACCCCTTCAGATTGGGAATTTTCTTGGCTCCATTTTAGAATTTACAACAAGTAGGGATCTGGTTGCCTAGATTTGATCCAAGAATGAAATCATTAATTTTATATTAATATAGATGAGACACATTTTACTATAAAAGTTAACTTTGATGCAGCAGTAGTGATAGGGATTTTTTCTCAACAAAGGTGTGTGGTGGGGTTGGGGTAGGGGTGGGGATAGGGGGAGAGTGGAAAATCTTCATGATTAGCAGTATAATACAAGAAACATTAAAATAAATTAAAGCTCAACACCCTCACACAAAATCTAACAAAGTTTTAACTTAACTGACATAGGACAACCCTAAGTGTTTCTCAATGCATTATTTCCTTATTTCCCACTTGAATACACCTAACAACTTTCTATATGATAACTAAACTTTCTTACACGAAACAATACAATTTTATTTTTTTTCTTTACGTTTTATGGCAATTTGACACAAGAACGCCATATTTCTCCAGTCAGAAGAAAATTGAGAAAATATTCAATGTCTCTTTCCTAAATCAATCAACATGAAACTAAAATAACATAGGGAAATTTTGTTTGTCAATAGGGATATTTAAGTATAATATAAGCGTCCTAGAATTAAGGAAAATACCTATACAAAAGAACTATACGAAAGGTATACATTTACAGAAATCATTTCTAAAATTAAAGGAAGAGATGAAAATATCTGTGTTTCAAATTTAATGGATGAAGGAAGAAAATAAGACCAATGCAATAATGTCCACATGCCTTGTTCATGAAATAAATATTATAGTATACCATATTCTACTTAACTTTAACCCTGCAAAATATTTGGATTAGACAGTTGTTTGGCTCTTTATAGGATAAAAAGTTAATAATAAATTTTCATGATGAAATTTTACAAAGAAGCAACAGTCAGTATCAAGTTTGGAAGGCCCTGGTACATTCCTCACATTTATACTCAGGCTGGTTAAATCAAGCCTTGACAAGCAAGTTTGGTGACACTATAGGAAGGGGAAACACTCCTGACATTTATGCTGGCAGCTCCTGTAGAAAAGTTTGAATGGAATACTCCTTCCATATATACTGGCTGCAAGTTTGGTCAGGCTGCAGGAAGAGTAACACTTCTCTCCTGACATTTACACTGGCATCTGTAGCCAAGTTTGGTAACACTGTAGGAAGGGGGAACACTCCTACACTTGTCACTTATTGCCACCAGCAATCAAATATTATGTACATTAACAAATTGTGATGAATAATAAATTCCTTTACAGATCAAAGAATCAAATTGATCATCATCACAGATGATCAAGTTCATTATGCCCAATATCAAGTTGAAAATTTACCTGCTGTAAATGGTGAAGCTTGAAGTATAACATAAATCATTTTTGCTCTAATTCCCTAGTTTATCATTAGACTGACCACTGGCGACAGACCTGCTGCTGTTTAAAACTGTCCTCTAGTTATTACCATCCTTAATATGTTAATTAACATAAGGCAATTATTGGAGGGTTTTGTTCTGAGTAACACTGACCGTCACAGACTTCCCGAAATACGTCGGTCCGACGGACATGTCCGATAAATTTTGATCAGGTCCGACAATTTTTTATTCCGGATCGGTCCGACTGTCCGGCTTTTATCCAAGCCGCATGTATACAAAATGGCGTCGCTAAAGGTGCCAAACCTTGGAAAACCCGAAAATCTACGTCAGAAGAGTGCACAGAAAAGCAATAAAATGATGAAAATATAAGACCTGAGACAAAATTTAATGAAAAATGAAAGCAGAACCATGAATCATTGGTGTATGACAGGGAGGAGATGAAAATGTGCTGTACGGATTGTGCCGATTTTTACGGCGAAAAAATAAAAAACAAAAAGTGTCTTTGAAATACAAACACAAGTTTTTCTTGGATTTTGATCAATTTTATTTGGTCCGACAGATTTTGTTTCGGTCCGACAGATTTTCATGGTTTGTCAGACCGAATGTCTGACAGTTTTTTTCAACTTTCGGGAAGTCTGCTGACCTGGTATTGATAATATATTATTTTCACCTGAGCAGAATAACTAACCTTCCCATACCTAGAGCTATCATGATAGAAACAATATCAATGTATTGTTGATATTTTTCTGACGATCAATAATCGATACACATTCAAAAACTCGATAATTTTGACTAATTGAATAGATTATTATCTAAAAATTACGAAAATTCACCTAAAACATATACAGAAGCAGGCGTCCATTGCGATTATGTCAAATAAATGGTCTGGAAAAAAATCATGCAATGGGCATTTATAATCAAGACACTGAACAGAACATGCATTTTACAGAAATCATTTAAACAGGCATGAAAGTGACTGACAGACAAGTAATTGTAGGTAATTATCGATATATATATCGTGTATCTTTGAAATTTGTCATCAGAAATTGATATACCATTGATATGCTTTGCCCTTCCTGGATGAATATATTTTATGAACAGTGTAGGTGTTACATAATATTTTATGAACAGTGTAGATGTATACATTTTATGAACGGTGTAGGTGTATATATTTTATGAACAGTGTAGGTGTATATATTTTATGAACAATGTAGGTGTATATATTTTACGAACAGTGTAGGAGGTGTTCAGCAGTAGATTATATATGAACAGTGTAGGTGAACTTTGTATAAATATAGTAGACATTAAACATAAAAGAGCAGGTGCATCTCCTTGGCTGTTTCGAGAACTTTACAAATTTTCTTTTGATAAATTATTCCCAAAGTACCAAAAAACATAGACAATTTTACTACTACCAGTGCCTCTGCTATTTTCTTGTATTGATGAATTTCATTGAAGTGTCAGCTTTTGTTGAGGAAAACTTACAAAAATTAGTGCCTACACTTCCCAATGTCTCTGTGCTTTATTCTTTCCAAGTAAGAATCATTTATACTAAAGGCATTTTACATGATCAGATGAGGAGAGTTGGGGACACCAGTCTGACCAAAAATCCCTTACTGGGAATACAAACAAATTTACAACAATAATTTTGCATTTTTTCCATGCCATTTGTTATCTGCTGTAGAAACAGACTGACAATTCTCATACTAAGACAGACAATGCCAATAAGTTATCAGACCAGATTTCTGCACCAGAAACCTCTTATATATAAATATAACAAATTATCAAAATTCCTAAATACTTAAAGATAACTAAAACAATTATCAAGAAGTCTGGTTATATAACCATTTTTTATCATATAAGATGATTGTAGGGTTAATTACCAGTATCTAAATCATATATCCACAAGGATAATGTAACTATAATTGCAAGTGTCTGAAGCATATATCCTCAATTACCAGTATCTCAGTCATCCACAGAGATTATGTAACTAGTAGTACTAATATCTCAGTCATAATATCCACACAGACATAGATTATGAAAAAACTGTTAATATCTAATATGTATGTTTATGGAGTTTCTGAATTTCAAGCTAATTTAATGCTTAATTGTTTTACATTGACTGCTTGCTGCAGGACACCAATGCACCAACATTCCTCGGTTTTTGTCAGCTTACAGATGGACAGTGTGACAGCCCAGTAGTGTGACAGTCCAGTAGTGTGACAGATCGGTAGTGTATCAGACCGGTAGTGTGACAGGCAGGTTGTGTGACAGACCGACAATATGACAGCCCAGTAGTGTGACAGACTGGTAGTGTGACAGACTGACAGTGTGACAGCCCAGTAGTGTGACAGCTAAACAGTGTGACAGACTGGTAGTGACAGACCTTAGTGTGTAGACCGACAGTGTGACAGTCCAGTAGTATGACATACCGTTAGTGTGACAGACCAGTAGTGTGACAGACCAACAGTGTGACAGCCTGGTAGTGTGACAGCTCCGGTAGTGTGACAGTCTAGTAGTGTGACAGCCCAGTAGTGTGACAGCTAAACAGTGTGACAGACTGGTAGTGACAGACCTTAGTGTGTAGACCGACAGTGTGACAGTCCAGTAGTATGACATACCGTTAGTGTGACAGCCCAGTAGTGTGACAGACCAACAGTGTGACAGCCTTGTAGTCTGACAGCTCTGGTAGTGTGACAGACTGACAGTCTGGTAGTGTGACAGCCCAGTAGTGTGATAGACCGACAAGGGCATGCACAGTAAGAGCATGCAAACTGAGGGGTTTTATTGAGATATAGCATGTAGATACATTTTGTAGATGTTTTCATTTTTCTCTATTTTTAACAATGCCAGTATTTAGTACTTTAAAATGTTTGCATTTTGAAATATAAATTATTAAGAACATTTGCAGACTGCCTAGTAGACTTTTTTAGCATTCCGAACAGCTTTCTGATACAAAAAAAAATTCAACATCAATAATGATTGAGTGATAAAGAGAAATTTACATGATTACTGACTATAGTAGTTTGCTTTACAACTTTGAAAAACACAAAACACCACTGACAGTTCAAAGCCCTTCACAAGATTTAACCAGACATCAATTTGAAAATGGGGGCATGCCCTCCCAAGGTTAAGTTATCTCCTAATATTGATCAGTGTTAGAAAACAGCTAATCTGTTCTGATGAGAGCATTGTTAATATCAATAATGACAGGGTCAACAGTAGGTTAATAGGCTTATCAGCAAGGGTTAAAGGGAGGCAATTTCTAATATTGTAAAGTCTGTAATAAGGATTTTTCAACTTGAATGTGCTGAATATTTGTTATGAACTTAACTGTCCTGTTCAAAACTTTTAACAGTTGATTGGTAAATCTGAGGAAATTGAAAATAAATCTATTACTTGTATAATAAGGTTCCAGATTTTCAAATATAGCAAATCTGACATATTCAGTGCTAACTCATCACAAAATGTAAAGCCGGGAATTGAGCCTATCTAATTTTAAAAGTACTCTGTTTCGATTTTGACACAAAAGGACTGAATTTTTTTTTTCAAGATTGATGGAAAATTGATGGAAGTCTGGACCAACTACATGAGTGCAAAATTTTAGGTAAATCAATCATCATGTTTTCTGACATGCATAAAACCCAAAAATGAAAAGCATTTGAATGCTTTTAACTCAAATAAAGCTAAGAGTCACAAAATAAAATAATTTAAGATTCAATTGTGAGTGTTAATTCTAATCATCCTCAGCATACTTTTTTTTAACTGCCCAACTTGATCTATGTAAGAATTTCAAATTTTGTAAGGCTTTGGGCCTCAGTAATTAATGAGTTCCTTTGATATTGAATTCCAATAAACAACTTATATTGTATGTTCCAAATACAAATCAGGATATGTCCATTACAAATTTCAAGCATTGCAAAGGTTAAAACAATTAATCTGATAAAGTACTTAGTTACTGGAAAGAATGTTTCAAAACAATTTATCACTGCACTTCTTTAACTTCTGACAATATGTTTTCCTCCCTTTATTTACTTTATCAACAGGTGTATAGATATGTCAATCAACTTTCTAAGAGGAGATAACCTGAATGAAATATAATGATATTCCTCTTCAATATCAATAGTGTAACATAGCTGGCAAAATTACAGGAAAATAAAATTTGCTGCCTAATTCACTTTGTACTTGTTTAATATTAAGTGGCATACATATGATTATTTCTTATTTGTTGTTACTAAATGGATACATTTTTAAGACAAGAGGCTATGATTGTCCTGTTCAGAGACTTCTATGTGAGCACTTCCAAAAAGATTACCTGCGGACATTAAATTGTGTAAAAAATTCTAAAAATATATAACAATTTTTTAGTTCCCTGATCAATTATTTCAAAATTGTTTCCTCATTCTTCTTAGATAGTTAAATAAGTGATATACCAGTAAAAAGAAGCCAGGCTAATGATTTAAAAGAAATAAATCAGCTTGCTCACACCTTGTTTGTATGTTAAAAAAAACAATTTTTCCTAACATCTATAACTTGCCCTCCCTGCATCTCCCTAAACAAACGCTTTGATCTATTATTTTCACCCTGTAGGAACAAGATGTTCTATTCCTGCTTTACAACATTTCCTCATGTTTAAACAATAAATGTCAAATTGTGACAGTGCCTAACAGATTTACCTCAACAATTCAGTTATCATTGTAATAAATTAAATCAGGGAAATGTCTTATTTAATTTGTCTGATCAGTTTTTCTCCTCTTACAACATGCTATATTTATAATTTATTTTCTTAGAAAAAACAACTTTTTTTTAGTCAGCATCATTCACATACAATGATTGATGAATAGGTGTTACATTTCAAAATGTAACTTTCAATATTTCCATCACAATTTTGTTTTTGTTTTGACAACTTACCACATTCCATACAAATAAATATGTATCATATTTATAAGAAATGACTTTAACTATAGGTAAAAGTGTTAATTCATCTGATGCGGGACAGGGAATGCCTGGGTGGCCAACAGGATCAGCACTCCCATCCTATTATCCCAAGTTAACTAGCAAAAACAATCTTTTTAAAATTAAGTAACAGTAGTAAACAAGCAATTTTCATAGTATTGCAAGCAATCCATAAGTCCCCTACCGGTAAGAGCCCAAGCAACATTCTGAAGGGCCATTGGCCATTCACTTAGGTTCCTATTTTAAGTAAATTTGTTGAAAAAGTTCTTTAAAAGTGATCACAGGAAACAGTTTTTATGTACAGACAGACGGACTGAAGGACACTCTAAAGTTATTTTTAAACATCCCTGTTATCAAAATATAACATTTTAAAAATCCTATCATGATTGAAGAAGTTGGAGTAAAAATTACCAATTTCTCAAAAAAAAAGTCTAAGTTCAAAAGGGGCATAATTCTGGAAATAGTCTTGCTAGAGTATTGAACACTCACAAATGTTGAGTGACAATAAGAAACATTTATATGAAGTTTGAAGTAGATACATTCAGAAAAAGAAGTTATTAAAAAAAACAATGTTTTTTCATGAAAATTTTAAGTTCAAGGGAGGTAATTCTGATAAATTTTGTGCTAGAGTTGTAAACCTTGTCACATATGATGTGGTTGATGACAAGCAACTTATATTTAAAGTTTGAAGAAAATACCTTAAGAAATAAAGAACTTATAGTGAAAAAACTTAAAAACTAGAATCAGAAATCTTGAAATTCAGTCTATTTGTTGCCATAGCAACCAGAATTTTCAACATAGGAAGATAAAAAAGGATGTGCATAATTTCCATACTGCCATCTACCCATATGTCAAGTTTCATAAACATATTTTCAGTACTTTTTGTGTTATCACTGGATCCAGGTTATGTGTAAAATTTGCCATATTTTCAGTCTATTTGTTGCCATAGCAACCAGAATTTTCAACATAGGAAGAAAAGAAAAAGACGTGCATAATCTCCATACTGCCATCTATCCATATATCAAGTTTCATAAAAATATTTTCAGTACTTTTTGCGTTATCGCGGGATCCAGGTTATGTGTAAAATTTGCCATATTTTCAGTCTATTTGTTGCCATAGCAACCAGAATTTTCAACATAGGAAGAAAAGAAAAAGACGTGCATAATCTCCATACTGCCATCTATCCATATATCAAGTTTCATTAAAATATTTTCAGTACTTTTTGCGTAATCGCGGGATCCAGTTTTGCGGACGGACGGACGGATGGACGGACAGACGGACGGACGGACAGACGGACGGAGGGTAAACCTAAAGTCCCCTCCGGTAAACCGGTAGGGGACTAATAATTGACAATGCTGGTAATAACCAGGAACATGCACCATTAAGGTTTGGTGGTTGAAGGATACTCAGGTGGCCAGTTAATGGATGGGGCATGAGGGTGTCAAGACTATTATACTAGAAACAAAAACAATTTTCTCATTTTTTTCAGCACATGTTTAAATTTAAAAAAGTCTAACAATTAACAATAGTCAGTTTAGAATTCAAAACTCAAGTCTAATTAATATTTAAATTTAGTGGTAAAGTGAATCAATTGTTACACAAACAAGACATCTTTGTTATGATAAAGGTTGATTCAGATTGACTCCTGGCCCTATATACCCTTATGAAGATTGCTGCCACAGTCCACATTCAATTTGTTAAATATATTATTAGCTATAAGTGAAGACATGACCATGTACCTTATATAATATTTAAATAATAAAAACTTTACAGACATTTCAAACAATATATTTCAAAACCTTGAACAAATTTCTGTTCGTTAAAGTTGGATGTCATCCAAGACAGGAGTTAGTAAAGTGGACCAGGATTAAATTAGACAAGGTTTCTGCCAAATTTACACATTATAATTTGTCTTAAAGGCTTAATTGACCATGTAGATCTGGCTAGATATCATATGATTACATAAATTAACACAGTCTTTGAATCCCATAAACTAAAAATTCAGAACAAAGTTGTATTTCTTTAGTTTTCTATTTTTCAATTTGAACATCATTGTGACTTTTATTTTTGTTGCATATTGTTTAATAGAAAATGACAATGTTGCCAGAATTATAACATTACCAGCAGTGCCAGATATTTTAGATATAGCATTACCAGCTGAGAAATGGCAATGTTGTCAGACTGATATTTTAGATATAGTATTACCAGCTGAGAAATGGCAATGTTGTCAGACTGATATTTTAGATATAGTATTACCAGCTGAGAAATGGCAATGTTGTCAGACTGATATTTTAGATATAGCATTACCGGCTGAGACATGGCAATGTTGTCAGACTGATATTTTAGATATAGCATTACCAGCTGAGACATGGCAATGTTGTCAGACTGATATTTTAGATATAGCATTACCAGCTGAGACATGGCAATGTTGTCAGACTGATATTTTAGATATAGCATTACCGGCTGAGACATAGCAATGTTGTCAGACTGATATTTTAGATATAGCATTACCAGCTGAGACATGGCAATGTTGCCAGACTGATATTTCAGATATAGCATTACCAGCTGAGACATGGCAATGGTGCCAGACTGATATTTCAGATATAGCATTACCAGCTGAGACATGGCAATGTTGCCACATATTTCAGATATAGCATTACCAGCTGAGACATGGCAATGTTGCCACATATTTCAGATATAGCATTACCAGCTGAGACATGGCAAAAGTGCCAGACTGATATTTCAGATATAGCATTACCAGCTGAGACATGGCAATTTTGCCACATATTTCAGATATATCATTACCAGCTGAGACATGGCAATGTTGCCAGATATTTCAGATATAGTATTACCATTTAAGACATTGCAAAAGTGCCAGACTGATATTTCAGATATAGCATTACCAGCTGAGACATGGCAATGGTGCCAGACTGATATTTCAGATATAGCATTACCAGCTGAGACATGGCAATGGTGCCAGATATTTCAGATATAGCATTACCAGCTGAGACATGGCAAAGGTGCCAAGACATGGCAAGGTGCCAGATATTTTACATATAGCATTACCAGCTGAGACATGGCAAAGGTGCCAGATATTTCAGATATAGCATTACCAGCTGAGACATGGCAAAGGTGCCAGATATTTTACATATAGCATTACCAGCTGAGACAAATAATTGCTGATGTTTGTAAGTCATCAAGTGTATATTAAGTGCATCAATTATGCCTTACGTATGACAAGATTATCTCTTGTTGCTTGCCTGAACTTAACCCATGAAATAGCCATGCACAGCTCTATATCTCCAGTACTGGACTAGTCCATTTTATATACTGAGCCATGTAAGGTTGAAATATCATTTGAATCATTGTTACAAAGCTTTGTGGGAAGATGTCAGACATCAATCGGCTTACTGTAGCTATCTGATGCTACATTTTAATTACAAAAGTGCAGAACAATGTCAAATTTGAGATAAAACAAGATGGATATAGCACTATCAGTAAAATACAATGGACATCAACTGTTTATGATCCCATCTGTGCCATTGAAGACAACCAATTTTTATGGTAAAGAAGCCCAAATATAGAAGTTATTTCCCTAGCAATTTCTATAGCAATTATTGGATGGCTATTTGCAAGTAGTTTTTATTCATTTTCATCACCAGGATTGGCCTTTGATGTCTTGTTCATGATATTATAAAGCCTGCAACATGATTATGTAATAAGTAAGTGTGGTATTTTTAGCACCCAGATAATGACCCATTATAAGATGACGAAGTTGCATTCTGTAGAAGTGTTGTTTTTTTAAAAAAATTCTTGAAACTTCTTGTTGAATTGGCTTTGGAGTCAGTTTGCTATCAATAATACTACTTCAGTCAAATACAAACATGATGGCCTAATGGTTCAGGTTTCTGACTCTAATGCATATCATATTTATGCCATACCCCTAATTCTTCATTCAAATCTCAGCCTGAATGAAGCCTGTTCGAGCCTTAAGCCGACATCAAGTGTCCAAGCTAAAGCCTAAAGCCTGGATCAAGTGTTTGAGCATTAAGTGTGGATCAAGTTTTTTTTTTTATCATTAAGCTTGAGAAGTTTTTTTAATCATTGCAGAGTACTGACTTAACTGAGATTTGTTAGATGATTGATTTGAAGTATTGATTCTGGTCACACTATGTGGAGTATTGAGTCTCAGGTTGAGAAACATTTGACTCATCAGGATCAAGATTTCCAGTCATACATATTATGTGACCTTTTTGTGGATGGTCCTATGGAAAGCCAAATATGACAAGTTTGACTGTACTCTCAAGATTACTTTACACATCATTATTCTATCAATACAAGAATCAACAGTGAAATTCAATCGTTTACATTATTTGATAACATTTTTTTTTCTAATAAAATTTTATACAAAGGTGGAGACTCATATTTACATATTACTAAAAAGGATTGAGGCTATCAACAAAATTTGCTGTACAAACAGGCACATAAATTTCGAAGTTTGAAAGCAGTCCCTGACATCTATGTCAATTGAAATGAGCCAGCCAGTTTTATCAAAACACCTTAAAACCAGGTCAGGCAAACATTTGAAACAGGCATTAAAACAAATTTACATTACCCCTATTCAACTAGTAAAGATTTGAAATTCAAATATCACCTTATAGCTCAATCCATCAAAATAAAACCTCAATCTGTTTCCAACTATAAGATTTGAAAAGTGTTGCAATGTTATTCATGAAATAATATGAAACCGAGGGTATTAAATGACAATTTTTCTTCCCAATTTTTTTTTAATAATATTAAAATATAAATATAAAGTTTAAAATCTCTGGTGACTTTGTGGAGTGTCAAGTCTATTTAAACTATGTGTATGATTCTTATTTAGTTAGAATAGCTTAAGAAAAAGATCCATACAGTCTTACAGACCTAATTACTTCTGAAAACATAAAACAATACAAGAAATAGATAAAAACATAAAGTTTTCACACATTTTATTCTCAGTAGGCTTCTTCTTTTTTTTCTTGCTAGTCATAATGTGTAGTAAGTTTTTTCCCTGTGCTATCAAATACTATGTAGGTCGAATGAAGGAAAACATGGATAATGTGAGAATATGATAGTTATCAGTGACAAAAACCTGGGTGGGTGGAACAAGCCTGTTGATAATCTCCCGGAAAATCTAAACAATCGTCTTTCTACTATATATTACATCAACTTAACCTATTAGAAATGATACTAGTGTTTTCTTCTTTTCTCAGGTTGGGTAGGGGGTTTAACTAGTTACTCCGAAACTAGTTGTCTTAGTACAACAAGTAACTTTTTGAGGAAGACCTTTGGAGAAAATAATTCTTAGTTTAGATTATACAGATTTATTTTAATTGTGTTGGAAGCTATAAGCTTATTGAAACACTCTTGAATCAATTCCTGAAATTAACCAGTACTAGCAATGAATGTAAAGTTTCTTGCTTATTGAGGAACCCCGGACAGGGTTTATACCCACATGGTCAGCAATCCTTATATAAATTATAAATCCTAAAAATGAGTTGCCCAGATTTAAAAATAAGCCCTTCTTATACTGTGTTTTACATGTGAAAAGTTCACTTTTTTCTCATTGTGTTTTACAATGGAAAATAAAAACCCTAAACTTTTTTATTCAGTTCTAAGCCAAGCTGAGAAAAAGACTTTTTTTTCTTGATGATTTCAAATTAAGGCAGTAATCAGCTATGTTTTTCTATTGACAGAGAGCAAAAATGTGTCCATAGAAAGTTGCTCTACCCCGTCGATCTTAACTTTTATATTTTCTACAGATAAATATTTTTTTTTTATTTCAAAGTGTGACATTCAATTGAAACTCATCGACTGCTTAAAAAGGACAAATACAAAGCAAAACTGGGCAAAAAAAGCTCATTAACCTACTGGATAAATATGTCAAATTAACCATGTTGTCATCAAAAGACTTACTTCGGTCCGTCTTTGATTTCTTATTAAGATGGCAAGTTAAACCGTAAATTAGCATTGATCGACGCTTCAGATATCCTCTAAGCTGTTGATGTTTCTCATAATTTCAAACAATTAAAATCATGCGCGAAAATACGAATGAGGTATTACAATTCTTTGTCCAATATCGATAAAAATCTACAACAGAATATTAATTCTCTCAACCTTGTAATTTCCTGCCATCGAGGCGTCCCACCGTTAAAGTAAAACTATTGAAATGTCTAAGGGAAGCTAAACTACGAAACTTCGATAGTCATACAAGAAGTGTGCACCAGTCAAATAACCTAATGACTTCTTTTTACGTTAAAATTGTAAACCGATCAGGTGCGTGAAAATAAACCCGTTGTTGTCAAAATACGATACCCAACTGTCGTTTAATAACATAGCTTAAATAATGGTATTTTAACTTGAATTTTTGTTCCAAATGAAAACGCTAGGCCCTACTTTTATAATAGCATGCATAATCTCCGACAAAGGTTCAATATAAACAAAATTTACCACTGTCAAACAATCAATGTAGCATGAAATCCGCAATAAAGTGGAATCTAAAATTATAATGGGGGATGTTTAAATACAAATAATACTAAATTTATACAAAATTTAGCGGTAAGACCATAAATGATTTTAAGATTTTACAAGACAAATGGATTATTTATCAAATTCAATAAAAAACATTTTATTGACATTTAAACTCAAAATAATTTATCAAAACAACTCCATAAATCAAATATTCAAAAAGATGTAAATATAAATACATGACACAAAAATTATTAAACCTATACTGTACTCTAAGAACTTCTTATTGTTAGCAGTATATTGATATCAGACCTAGCGGTATATTAAGTGTCAGACTTAGCTTGATATTAATATCAGACATAGCTCAATATTGATATCAGAACAAGCTGTATATTAGTGTCAGACTTAGCTTGATATTAATATCAGACATAGCTCAATATTGATATCAGAACAAGCTGTATATTAGTGTCAGACTTAGCTTGATATTGTTATCAGACTTAACTCAATATTGATATCAGAACAAGCTGTATATTAGTGTCAGACTTAGCTTGATATTGATATCAGACCTAGTGGTATATTAGTGTCAGACTTAGCTTGATATTGATATCAGACCTAGCTGAATATTAGTGTCACACTTAACTTTATATTGATATCAGACCTAGCTGTGTATTAACAGCAGACGTCACTTGAAGCTTTATTTTGATATCAGACCTATCTGAATATTAGTGTCAGACTTAGCTTTTTATTTCTTTCAAATTAAGCTATAGAATAGTGTCAGATCTATATATATATTGGTATCAGGTCTAACTGTATACTGGCATAAGAACATACAGCTGGTGTCAGACCTAGCTTTATATTAGTGTCAGGCCTAACTGAATATTAGTATCAGACCTAGGAGATGGGGAAGGGGGCAATTTTAGTCTTTATTGTCATTAGCACTCAATTACTTCAATGAGCAATGTAGACTTCTTTTTTAGAGGTAAGTAGCTTTTAAGGATGCTGAAATTAGGAAGCCATCAAATTCAATAAGGAGTCTGGTCAGAGATGTAGAGAAGTGCAGACGGACACAAGTAAATATTACTGCTAGCATAATTACAATTTCATTCCTTAAATTAACAGAATTTCTTCCTCTTTCATGACAGAATACTAGAATATCTGTAGCTGCAATAGTTTTTAATAAATCAACTTCATATATCATTTTACTATATAAAGACAGACAATAACGTCCCCTGCATATTTGAGGGTATTGCATACGCAAATGTTAAGCATTTCCTATATACTTAAGACTTTTCGCCACTCTTGTGTGATGCTTTCACAAAGAAATATCTACTGAAGTTCAAAAGCAAAATACCAGTCAGCAAATCATCTAAATTCCTTGAAGGAAAAGTAAAAAGAATATTAATATTAAAGCAAAGGCGGCAAAGAGTCAATAATCTATATAATGCGGCTGTCACAGGGTGACATCAACGTAACAGCCTATCAAATACATTAGATTATTGGGAGGCAGTAAATTAGATAGAATAATTGCAATCAACTAGAAACTAACAGAATTTCATTTCCCCAGAAGCTGTCACAGATGTATATATATATATCTATATCAAGAGAGGGAAAGAGAGCTATGTAATTTAATACAGCCCAGCTGTCCTCAGACAAAAATTTCCGGTAGTTTTGACTAGATCAATTGACCAAATCAATTTTGCTTATAAGCAATTATAAACATTCTCATTTGTGATCATTGATCTCTTCATAGTGATCATTGATTTCTTCATAGTGATCATTGATCTCTTCATAGTGATCATTGATCTCTTCATAGTGATCATTTATCACTCTTATTGATCATTTATCTCTTCATATTGATCATTCATCTTTCCATAGTGATCATTATCCCTCTTAGTGATAAGTCATCTCTTCATAGTGATCGTTTATCACTTTTAGTGATCATTCATCTTTTCATAGTGATCATTGATCTCTTCATATTGATCATTCATCTTTCCATAGTGTTTATTATCTCTCTTAGTGATAAGTCATCTCTTCATAGTGATCATTTATCACTTTTAGTGATCATTCATCTCTCCCTAGTGATCATTATCTAACTAAGTGATAATTCATCTCTTCATAGTGATCATCCATCACTCTTAGTGATCATTCATCTCTTTGTAGTGATCATTTTATCTCTTTTTATTGATCATTCATCTATTCATATGGATCATTTAATCTTTTCTTAGTGATCATAAATAACTTCATAGTTTCGAACATTAAGATCTCTATAGTGATCATAAACCTTTTCTAAATTGAGGCTATATGTACTTTTAAGTAAAATTGCAAAAGTTAAAACAAGTTGAAAAGATAAGTAAGTCCTTTTTATTTTAACAATATGCCGAAAAAATAAGTTCATAACTAACCCACAAAATTATTGTTAATTAGACAATCCAATGACAATGATCTACATTGGAGATAATAATAACAAAGCTACTTTTTTAAATTTATTTTTCTAACATAATTATAAACATAGAGGACACTTAGAAACCCTTATGCTCTCACTTTATTTGTACAGTGGCATATTTACATATTTTTATAGGTGGAACAAGCTTTTACTGGTCAATGGTACAGTACTAGTGACCCTGAGTCCCTAACCCTTTATTCATTGACTTCAATGTCAATAGGGGTCATGTACTACGCCATGACTAATTAATTGGTTGGACAAGCTTTTTAAGTGGTCAAGGTCAAGGTGACTGACTTTTGACCTATAAATCAATAGGGTTCATCTACTTGCTATAGGCAATGTCTCTATATATTTATTGTATATTATAACAGCTTTTTTCCCCCATTAAATCTGCACTAAGAAACATCAATTTACTATTTAATATGACGTCATAAAATAGAATAGCTTACTTATTAACAGCTAACCACAAATGATAAAACATTCCATTTTTTTAAAAAAAAAGTCATACACAATACAATAAAAGTAATCAATAAATTTAAATTCAACAAAAGTTCAGCTTTTGAAACATCATGATTACCACAGCTTTGTGGTTCTGATTCATGTAATATTGACTGAACGATAAGTTCAAAATCATAATAAAAATGTTCATGTCCGGAACAAGTCGGATATTTTTATTGGTCTTGTCTTTTGAAACATAACAAGTTTTACATACATTTTGTGGTTTTGATTACGCAGCATTACAATAATGTTTGTAATTAAATGAAACAATAAAATTATTCAAAAATGTCATGGTATAATTTTAGCTGTCATGTTTAAATGGTTGTTTTGTCTATTTTACTGGTGCATAAAAAAGGGGTAGGGTTTATTCCTTCCATAGAACAGCAATATTGCATAACCACAACATGCGAAATGTACATTTTAAAATGACTAGATTTAAACAACAAACATGTGGGTTTTATAAGGTGACTTTCTTGCTATAATTGTAGGTGGAAGCATGACATTTCCATGTGCATTATTTCCGTTTTTCAGTTAATATAGACATGGGTAGAACCAATCAGATCATCTTGGCTATTATTAATAATAACCAGGGACTTAATATCAATTGAAAGTAGTTCTAACACATAGTTTTAGACGTAAACAAAAAACAGAGGGTGTAATTATTGATAATTGATAATTTTATAACAAATGTACATTTTTGACATTCAAAGGAAAAAAAGAAAATATATCTGAAAATCATAATCAATTTTAAAAATGCCTACTTATGTACATTATAACCAAATCCAATTTATTGTCAACAGATAAACATTTTGTACTTTCGGTTTCTACAACCATAATCATAAGTATATAAATAATGTATTGTTTACTTTTATTTCTACAAATATACTTATTTAGGTGGACGTTTACTCGTTATATTGGTATAAATTTAGTGACATTAACTCCTAGCATTAAATTACTACTTGTTAAATTTACTTGTTTAGTTTTTTAGTGTAGGTTACACAAAAATACTGTATCCATTCTGTGTATTCTTTAGTAGTATTGGGTTCAAGTTCATTATCCGAAGACTGACAGAAAGGGCCGAAAAGAAGCAATTGGGGTGGAACATCCTGCAGGCAAGGTAATTTTACATATCCCTGAAGACTGAAGAAAATAATATCACCATATTTTAAACTACGAAACAAGAAATATAACTCACCAACTCCTCCTTCAGCCTGTACCGTGCACAGTGAAACTAAACAACCAATCAAAATCCAGAATAGAGACATTTGACCAATCGGAAACAACCATGGTTTCATTCTCAGTATCTACCTGAAATTCAATAAAGATGATCGTTAAAATAAACATCTTTAAAAAATAATAATAAAATAAACATACTGAAAATCAAAATTCTAAAAGATAAAAATATTATATCCTAAAAATCTTGTACACAAATAAGTTACAATTTTTTTGTATTTAATGAAACAATCTGGTGTTGAAAAAAAAAATCCAATTGAGTTATTTTGTGTTTGAAATGGAACCATAATATTTTATAATTGTAATGTTGATTCACTTGTTCCTTTCATTTGAAGCATTGGACTGTATTAAAACAGTTACTATTTCCCCATCTACCAATGTTTGATATAAGATAATTTCCCCATCTACCAATGTTTGGTATAAGATAATTTCCCCATCTACCAATGTTTGGTATAAGATAATTTCCCCATCTACCAATGTTTGGTATAAGATAATTTCCCCATCTACCAATGTTTGGTATAAGATAATTTCCCCATCTACCAATGTTTGATATAGATAATTCCATCTACAATGTGTATAGAAATTCCCCATCACAGTTTGGTAAGATAATTCCATCTACATTTTGTAAAGATAAAGATATACATCTTTGTAGACCAAGCAAAAAACAATTAAATCGAGAAGCTTAAAACGAGCAAACTTAAAAAGAGGACGATAATTTCAGATTGAAAATGAATCTGTCTAGTTGTGCGTTGGCCATAACAGAATAAAACTTAATGAGAAAAAGTGCACTCTCATAAGAGTTTTGGCCATATGTATGTAAAGAATAATGTGACTATCTGTAATAGGCCATGCAATATGAATGTGAAAATAGGTCATTTTCTAAACAAGGAAGTTTGAATACTAAGAAATATCAAAATGGACCCACTGCGCCATCTGGAAATTACATTGTGTATAACCTGTATAATTAACATTCAAATGTTAAACTTAAGTGTGTAAAACAATATTGCAATAAATCAAAGCTGAAATAAAGATATAGGATCAAAAAACAATTTATGTAAAGTATCGTATGACTATATTATGTACAATGTTACTGTCAGGAAATAAAATTTATCTAAAAACTTTTTTTATACATTGGTATTTCATATCACACTCAGTGCTGGATAGTGTAAAAAACAAAGTTTAAATTAGCCCATTCTTCTATAACAGTGAATTAACACAAAAATCATACTATTTCCCATGGAAAACAAACTCAATTTAAAATATCAGGTCTGATAAACTTAAAGGCCCATAATATGCCCCCCAAAAAAGCTTTTATTTTAATTGATCAAAAATATGTGTTTTTTGGTGGTTTCTCTTATACTTACGGGCCATTTATTTAATCTGTTTTGCTTTGTCAATAAGTACAGATATAGTGATATAGTGTTGTAAAAATTCAAAATATGAATTTGTTTACATTTTCCCAATTTAATCACCAATCATTTCATAATCAGTGCTACATTATGCAGGTGATAAACATCTAACATGCTCTAAAACCTTTATTTAAACGTAATAAAACTAATGTTTGACCTTTCTTAAGAAGGAAATAATCAGTTGTTTCTGAGGCATTCTGTGCCTTTAAATTTATATACTACACAGAATTGTGTATAAAAATAAAGTTATGTTGCGTCTCTGTGCAAAAACAGGTAGCACAAAACTGGGTGTAAATATTTAGTGACAAGCCTTTCACTTATGTGTACTTTTAACTCACTACATATTTCTTTAACCGCCAAAATCTTCACATGCACAAATTATCCGAGAGCATACCTTTATCTCCATATTAAACAAACAAAAATCGTCAAAATAAAAATAAGTCAACATACCAAATGCACCTTGTGTATATTAAAGGTTTATAACATTTCACACTCTTTCGATTTTTACATCCACTTGTTATATCCAAATATATTTATAAACATTTACACATAAATATGAAATATTATACACCAAATTTCACATAAATGCTCATAAAATTTTATATTCCTTCTCCTGCAATTTATATTTAAACCGTAAGTTGCACAAGTTGGCTAATAAATATTAAAGCTTTCTTTACAATGGTTCCAATAACACTATTATAAAACCTGTTAGAAAACCCGACGACCTTGTTCGAAATATTAATCCCTCGCTATTAATCCACGCGTTCTTAATCCAATGTTGAAATTCAATAGAACCAGCGTAATAAGATTTACGCAATGTATTAATCACCCTTCCACCAAAACAACTTTGTTTTTTTTTCCACAAAGTACAGAGCTAATCATCGTGAGGTCGCAAATCACCTGCTTTATACTCTATAATTAGAATACATAACAAAGATTAATTATATTTTTCCCACATTAACACTGTACATTAAATTTAAAACAATATAAACACAAATATCTGTTCACTTCAAAAATCTCATCGAATAAAACACTATGTGTCAAATATTAGTCCCCGTCCTGAGGTTTAATAGTTTCTTGCGTAATTAATTCTCAAAGCTAAGAACATTAAATTGTCTTAACCCAGTTTTTGAAATAAAGTGATCAAAGATTATACAAGTTTGTACTGATCCGGATCATAAAGAGTCACAAATTTTAAAGCAAAACAAACACCTGCACGATCTTGATCCAGGTATATTTAGAAACGGGACAAGACAAAATACAGCATATACAATTTTTGGAGTGTGTGTTTTATGTTAAAGGTAACCAACCCTATCATGACTACATACTCTACCGTGCCTGTTTACATACATAACAATCATTATCATGTATATTATTATAATATACTACTATATATACAAAGTAATATGTCTTTAAATGCAGTCAACATTCATAGGAATTTCATGTGGAAAATTAGAAAATTTACATACTTTTTTTTTTATTAGACTGGTGAAATCATTCTTGATTTTCTCTATAGAAATAATGCTCACGATTTTATGCAGATATGAATAGAAATTTATAGATTTTTAATAATAATAATAAAAAGAAAATACTGAAGATTTTTCAAGCAGTAATTTTGATATTTATAGAACTAACATAGAACATTTTATTTAATTGCTTATTATAATAAAAACGTCCTTTTATTTAATTGCTTATATATATAATAAAAATGTCCATTAGTAAATAACTTATTATTTCATATAGACACCTTTTATCTATGTATAGTCTGTAAGTTCTAATAATCTAATGGATGCCTTTTAAAAAATCAAAGGTAAGATTTTAGACATTTTGGGAAATTTTTTGAAATATTTCTCCCTCAAGCACATTCTTTCATTTTGATAAAATAATTTTTATGTACTGAATATTTACAGGAATATTCCTGAAATAGTAATGATGTCAAAGCCTTGAAAAGTGAATGAAATATAGATCTGTAGATGCCAATTCAGTGCAAGGTATTTCAACTACAAACATATAAATCTTGCTTTCATTGCAAATATATAATTATCCTCAGAAACCTATGTGGTAATTCTGTCCGTTAGATTACAAGGAAATTTTCTCATGTCCTTATTAAAAACAATTTAATTGAAGACAAATAAATGTAGTTAACAAACTAAAACAAAAGAAAACACTTTTCATTAATAAATCTATGGATCAAAGCGAAACGGATGTAACTCCTTCTTTATGTCACATAAGTTACAGTTGTTTCGCACAGAAACCTCGAAATATGCCTTCTTAACAAAGATCATAACTGAACTTAAATAGTCTCTTTTTTTTACTCTGTTCCCCCAGAAGAAACATAATTGTTGATTTTCAACAATTTTAAGAGTATTAACCACTCAAATTATGCACCAAACATCCCTCAAACTTGGCTCATGCATCTAGGCATGGTTCCAGATCTATTATTCTTTTATAAAGCCTGCAATTATTACCATGAAAATTAAATATTCCTCAAATAAAAAGAACCCAAAGTCAAGTTCACAGCAACAAAAAATAAGTGAAGTCAGTTCTTATTAAATTAGGTTCTATTCCTTTAACAGGACCTGTGAAGTTTATAATTTATATTGCCAAAAAAAACTGTATCTTGCAATAAAATAATTGTATATGGAATGCGCTATATATATGCAAATGCCAGTCCCATCCCTAAGATGGACAACATAAATCCCTGTGTGTGTGACATATTGTTTCAGTAACATATTTCTTTCAGATTAAACCCATCCTCATAATGTTTTTTACTCATCTGTAAGTCGGGGTCTCTCATAAGACAGGACCTTAATTTAACACTTGTTTTGATTGGATTTTTATGTCACACCGACACAGTATAGGTCATTTGGCGAAGTTCCAGCTTTTCTGGTGGAGGAAGACCTGACAGGTGCCCTTCCGTGCATTATTTCAGGCACGAACGGGCACCTGAGTAGAACCACCTACGTTCTGTAAGCTAGCTGGATAGCTTCCTCACATGAAAGAATCTAAAGTCCCTGTCGGGTTTTGAACCCACAGTGGTGAGGGGCAAGTGGTTTGAAATCAACGACCTGAACCACTCGGCCACACTTAAATTGGCAACATTTTACTTTGAAATTTCCTTTTTGTAACCTGTGCTACATTTTGTTTGTTTTGTTTTGCGCACTAACATAATTTAAGTAATTTTAATGGCGCCGAAATAGGAAAGATGATTTTGGCTACCCTAAGGTGCTAAACCACCCTTACAGCAACACCAGGGGTCAAAACCACCTCCCCTGCTGGAGCTAAGAGATGCATTGACTTCAGTAATTTGAACCAATTAATAAGTCACCTTACGATCATGCAGGAATACAAGGTGGCTGCTATTCTGATGCCTCAACCCTTAAAGACAACCACTCAGCCACAAGGGGATTCAATTAATTCACATGTATATTGTGAGACCTGATGTCTAAACATTGTGACAAAGTACTTGATCTTTCTTGATTTTTGTAATTAAGTCTCTTCAACAAAGTACTTACATCCTTCTAGTACACTACTTCAAATATATAATGTTTTAAAAGTCTATGAAATAATTCCATCTTTATAAATATATGTTACTTAGCTGCTTCAATTGAAAATTTCATAAAAATGTAGTTCTCCAAATCACAACAATGTTTTAAAATTGGCATTAAAATAAAGGTAGACTACCTTTAACATAGCTAGTCACCCTGTTTAGTTTTATCTCTGAAGCACCCTTTTAACTCACACCACTCGACAGATTTTTTCCCTATATTAGCAAACACAACCATAAATGAGGTCAAATTTATAGTATAACAAATTTGTTTAAGATAATGCTAATGTCATAATTTCCCTTACAGGAAGAACTGACACATTTAACGTAAAAAAAATGTTTTAGGTTAACAAAACCTTTTAGCAGCAGTTTAAATAAACTGTAAATCAATGCTATATTACAAGAGCTATAACTGCATGACCAATTACTTCCCTTGACTGGAGAATCACGCTTGTACAACTGCAATCTCCTTATCTGAAGACTGATTGAAATGGCGGAAAAGTTGTGATTGGTCCAACTGTCCTTTATTGTCCAACTGTCCTTTATTAAACAGACTACAAAAATGTCCAGTTAGCTCAATAGGCAGTGTAGGACTGTGAAATGGGCAATCCGGGTTTGATTCCCGGACAGTGCATCTCACTTTCATTGTAATTGATGGTGAAAGCCTTTCTATGGTCATTCACACTATACCTCTGCTCTGGTATGTACAGAAGTTATCAGTTCCTAGCGAAAGTGAAGGCAACTAGTACTGGTAAACTGCTTGACAGCCTTCCTAGGAACAATGCAATGGCTTAACTGTGCTCTGGTAAATTCAATGTGGCTTATTGCCACTATCCGGAATGAAAACTACCAACATGACCACTGTTCTTGCCAAAGTGTAAAAGCACATGACAAAAAATCCAGTACCTTAACCAATAAGCCATTATGGTATATGTGCAGCACTAAAAGGGATATTTTTGTCTCGATGTACATTTTGTCCTTTTAAACAAGATGCATAAAATTTTACAACTTTATTACAATGTATCAAACAAGTCAGCTACCAAAGTGAATTTCCCGCCAATTTTTTTACTATTATCTTAAGTTGTAAAAAAACATACCTGACAGATAGTACATTTATGAAGTCAATTGTATCAGATTATATTATTCAAATTTGCTTACAGACAAATCTAAAAAATGTATGGAATGTCACACTACGGAAGTTTTATGACTTTTACCGGAGATATCATAATACAAACATATGCTGTTTTCAGATACTATGATTGTATGTTATAGGATTTAGGTCCTGATCGTCTGTCCATAAAAAATGGGGGGTCACAGTGAATAAATTTGAATAAACTTGCATTATTATATATAAAATCAACAAATTTCAGTCAATACATATGTCGAAACAATTTCATGAATGCGAAAAAGAAAATAAAAAAAAAAATACTGCACAGCAAAAAATGGTGCACATCACCTTTGATGTGACACTACAAACTCACGTTATGATGACGTAAACATGGAGATATTTCAATATGACAGCATGCTACACCTTTAAATACCTGTAAAACAGTAATTAATTCAACAATAAAACAATTAATTATAAGGCCAGGCTAACAAAAGTGCATGTTCATGTTATAATGTTGAAATATAGACATCTCAGCATAATTATAGCAGGGCAAGTAATTTTCTACCATGGTGACCAATTGAGTCTAAAATGATACTCAAATTTAATTCAGGTACCTTAGGGGCCATTTACCAGTTCCTGAGAAATTTACCTTGAATCTAGGAATGCTTCTGTGAAGAACAAATTTTGGAACTTAATTTAAAGAAGCAGGCCTCCACACTCCTGCTAATTTTCATGAAAATCATGAAAATGTGAAAAAAAAAAAGAGTAAAATATTGTGAATAAACACAACAAATAATTTACACAATTGCAAATCACTTACAACCAATGTAAATTACTGGCCAAACTATTCAAAAATAGACATGGTGAAAAATACTGCAAAATCAGACATTAAACACACATAACATGACAATTACTACTTTAATCTTGAATCTTTTTACTGTTCTTATAATCTCAGGTTTGATTTTCGTCATCTGGAGGCATGTAGCTTTAAAACCATGCAGTCTCTGGATATACTCTCACTTTACAAAGAGTACAACATAATTATAAGTTTATATTTTGTCACAATGACAAAAAAGCATTAAACTTTTGAAAAATAAATAATCATTTCTATCTTTCTGTTCTCAAATAATCTCGAAATATTAATTTTGTCACAATATCATGCCTGAGTAGAACTTATGAAAACTTTTTATACCTAACACAAATTAAATGGAGGTCACTTATATCGTGTTACTCATTTCCGAAACTTTTTCTTCAAAATTAATCTTAATTAGCTCAAGGTGAAACATTTAAAAATGTTTTAAGTTTGGAGGGAAAGTAGTAAGTGGGTTTAAATAAAATCTAGACCTGAAATGATCCCCTGATTGAAGGATCTCCATTTACCGCAAGGCTGTAAGGTAATATTGTAATAGGTAAATTAGTTAATTTTAGTTATTAAATTGTCCCCCCATGGAGTTTCAAGTGCTCTATTAATACAGATGTATGAACCCAAAATAGCAAATTGTTCAATACCCAAAAAATAAACTTAATTACTTACAATCTTTAAAACAAGAGCTGTCCGTAAGACAGCGCGCTCGACTTTTTTATTGCTTGCCAATAAAAAAAGTTTTTGCAGTAAAAGGCAATACAAGAATCTCTGTATTTTTAAAGTGAACTAGTTGTTTGATACCCTTGAATATTACAGCAATGTTTATATGACATAATTTATGGTAAAGTGAACAAGTGGATAGGAATGAATTTTTTTAGATTTTTTAAGTTTTTTAGTGCTTGCCTATAATACAAAACATTGACAGTTAAGGGCCATAATTCAAATAAAATCTTTGACAGAATTACCTTCTCCTGGACATGTTTGGGAATCATGATTGTAAACAAGTATTCCAACTTTCAAATTAATATCTCAAACAGTTCAGTCAAAAAGTGGACTGGTACTAAAAACTTAACCAAGATTCTAAGTCGATAAAAGGCCTTAATTTTTAAAACAAATCCTTGACAGAGTTACCTTCTCTTGCGTACAGATGGGGGTAATGATGTGAAATAGCATTAAAAGTTTCAAAGCAATATCTAAAAGGGTTAAGGCAATAAGTGGATTTTACCAATATTCAATGTATTTTCTAAGTCAAAAAGGGGCATAATTCTGTCAAAAACCTTGACAGAGTTATGTCCTCTTGTCTGTTGATGAAGGTCGTGATGGTAAACAAGTATGGTCAGTTTCAAAGCAATACCTCCAATGGTTTTGAAATAAAGTGAGGTGGTACAAAAAACTTAACCAAGCTCAATACACTTTCTAAGTCAAAAAAGGGCCATAATTCTGTCAAAAACCTTGACAGAGTTATGTACTCTTGTCTGTAGATGGAGGTTATGATGGTGAACAAGTATGGTAAGTTTCAAAGCCATACTTGTAATACTTCTGAAATAAAGTGGGGTGGTACGAAAAACTTAACCAAGGTGTGACGCCAACGCCGACGCCGATGCCGGGGCGAGTAGGATAGCTCCCCTTTTCATAGAAAAGTCGAGCTAAAAAGTAACTATTCAAAAGATATCATAAGGGTTTTGAATTCAAGGCCTCTATGATGGCCTAGCGGTTTCAGGCATCGAAAATTATTTCAAAGTCATTCGTTCTGCAGAACCATGGAGTAGCTTCTTGTGCCGGAAACATTTTATAACTTGGTCCTGCATTGAGTTCCCTTAAATTCTTCTCGTAATTTAGAGCAGATGAGTGGAATTTTCTATCTCTATTTTGTTAAAGTTTGCAACCATTTAGCCTGGGAGCAGTTAAGTTTAAAATTAATGCTACACAGCCAACAAATAATATACAAAGTTACTATTGCATGTACTTTAACAGTACTAGTTACGATTTATTGATAAACACTTATAAAATTTGTTACACAACCTACTTGTAAAGAAAGAAATTTATGTGACATTTTGGCTCATGACACAATCCTTCCAAGCAATTCAAACATTAAAATTAACAGAGAAACAACATATAAAACTGTTAAACCATATTCTTTACTGTACAGTAACCGATAAATCTTCTCGGCTTGCTTTTATTATAACATAACATTTACCTGTCAATCATAGCAAGTCTTGAATTGATCTTACAATCTTCCATCATAAAAATATTAGTTTTTTACTACAACAACAGGTCTCTGTTTCATATCAAAGTTTCCTCCCATAATCTGAGTTTTCAATTAGCGAGTCGAAATCAATGCTTGTAAGCTTAGCTGAAATACCTCAAACTGTGCAGTTTCAATTAAAAGTTACATAAAAATAATTTCCTTGTATACTTTAAAGTTTATATTTTTTTCTAAAGAGGAAAAAGAGAATAAAGATCAACAATGTGAGGCGACGTTCACAGAACGCAGCCCCTGACAGAATTCAGTCATACCAGCAGTGGGGCAGTGTGCATGACATAAAGATTATTAAACCTAAAATAAAGAGTTAGTACAAGGTTATAAAATGGGTTAATTTAAAATCTTAGAATTCAGATTTATCAATCCGTCAATCTTAGTTTTGGAAGGAACTGTCAGTCAAAAAGGTTCTGAAAGTGAATTTACAAGGTAAAATCTATCATGAACCTGTGCAAGTGTGACGGCATGGCCGAGTGGTTAACACTTCGGACTAGTGATCTAATGATCGCTTAAAGGCGCATGGTTCAAACCCTGACAGGGACAAGTCGTTGTTTCCTTGAGCAAGAAATTTTACACTCATTGCTCAGTACTGGTTGGTTCCAGGAAACGAATTCGAAAAGTGTGTTTATATAAGCTAATAGCTTCCTACACAATCGAACTAAAACAAATTCAGTATAAACCAACCTATGCAAGATCATGGCATTTAAGGAGAAAATGTGTGACAGTGAAATATTCATTTGTAACCTATACAACAAAGATAATCAGCTACTGAAAATTATCTCATAATCTGTCTCCGAAGAATTCCATATTAGAACGTATGGTAATTAAGAAAGTATGGTAATTATTTACTGACATGAACAGTCAAAGATAACACCAATTTACAAAAAAGGACCAAAGGGAGACAAAAATAATTACAGACCAATTTCAGTACTTCCCCTTATCTCTAAAATAATTGAAAAACATGTGTCAGACCACTTAAAGCTCTACTTAGAAACAAACCATTTACTTTACACTGCTCAATCAGGTTTCAGGGCACATCATTCATGTGAGACAGCTCTTACAAATATAATTGATAATTGGATCAGTGCTCTGAATGATGGCAAACTTGTCGGAACTGTTTTTCTAGACTTATCAAAAGCCTTTGATTTAGTAAACCACCAAATTCTTCTAGAAAAACTACCTTTCTATAATTTCTCTTCACATACTATAGATTGGATAAGATCTTATCTATCAGACAGGTCACAAAAAGTCAATGTGTCTGGTGCTTTATCTGAACCAGCTGAAGTTGTCTCAGGAGTACCTCAGGGCTCAGTCCTTGGGCCCCTACTATTTTTGATATACATAAATGACATCCATCTTCATGTTAAACAGTCAACTACCGATATGTTTGCAGACGACACTTCCCTTACTTCTACTGGAAGTACTTTAACGGAAATGAATTATAATCTTCAAACAGATCTTGATAGTGTTAGCACATGGTGTAGGCAAAATGCAATGATATTAAATGCACAAAAAACTAAGGCCATAAATTTCTCTTTAAAAAATACTAAATCAAAAAATACTGCTTCATCTACTCTGCACCTTCAAAACAAAGAGATAGAATTTACAGACACTGAAAAACTGCTAGGAGTCCAGGTTGACAAAAATCTTAAATGGAAAACACAAATTCAAAATATTATTAAAAAATGCAATTCACAGCTCTATTTGCTTCTTAGAATCAAACAGTACCTTGATCTCCACTCCAGAAAACTCTTTTTTAATGCTTATATTTTGCCACATATTGACTACTGTTGCATTATTTGGGGAAACTGCAGTAGTGAATTACTTTCGCAAATTGTCAACTTTCAAAAAAGAGCTGCAAGAATTATTTTAGACAAAAGTTTTGATACCCCATCAAATACTCTATTTAAAGAATTAAATTGGATGTCCTTTGATCAAAGAATTATGTACAAAAAGGCAATCCTCATGTATAAATCTATAAATGAACCATCCTTTCCTATTTATATGAAAAATAAATTCCAAACAATAAATGACAAACATGACTTTAACTTAAGATCTATACAAAATGAAAAACTAACTGTACCCAAACCAAAAACAGAATTTTTTAGAAAATCATTTAATTACTCTGGTCCTGTGGTATGGAACAGCATACCAATCCATATTCGAAATTCTGATACCCTGAGGAAATTTCAATCCTCCTATATCAAGTGGCAATTTTCTAACTAATTGTTTGTACATATTGTTTCAAAAACATATACTTTCCATGCTGAAGTTATGAAAATGATACTTCTCTATGTATGAAGAAAAAATTGTTTACTTATTTATTGTATTGATATGATGTTTAATGTACATATTTATGTTGTCTAAATGTTGATTGTGATTGTATTTTATGTTGTTTTGTATATACTGAGGCTCGCATGGAAGATCGGGAAACTGAATGTGTTAGCCTCATAAAATAAAGTCGTTACTTACTTACTTACATGAAGAGAGTACAGCCATGCTATTTCTTGAAAGTGCTTTGCAGTGCAATATTCATATTATTTATTTAATGATAACAAGTGTATTTATTGATAAAACTCATTCATAGAAAAGTGAACTAAATTACCTTATCATTCATAATGTTCCTTTTTTTAGTTTTTTACATGTTTTGTATATGAACTAACATTTTCATTCTAAATATTCTTTTTTATTCAATTTTTAATAGTTAAAAATCTTTGATACTTTGGAAGAAAATTATTTAAACAATGAAAAAAAGAGTCAACAATAAAGGATATTCTTAATGTTTTATTAAGATTTTGGAACAATGTATTTTTTTATACATGTATATATAAAATTTTGTAATTTAAAACTGACTATGACATGCCAACATGCATGTCCTTTCTTGGTACCTACATGTATAATATTAATGTACCCAAAGTTTTTTTTTATATATATCAAGAAATGTGACTTCTATAAGCAAGTCAGGTCATAGTTTTCATTGAAAATTATTTCATTCTACAATGCAGTAATAAAAGACCTACATAATTATGGATGGCATTGTTGTTGTCGATTTTTTTTCCTGGGAAAAAAATCCACAAGCTTTTACCACTGAGCTCTGTTTCAGAACTATAATAGCGCCCTCTGTGACCAAGATTGTTTTTATCATAAATACATGAAATACACACAGAGTTTTAGTATTTTTTTTTTTTACTAGAGAAATATTTCATGGTCACAGATTTCCCATGCTGCTATTTTTTATGCATTTCTCACATGTGTAAAGCTATTCATTTATTCAAACACCATATGGAAACTGTTCCTTTATTGAAAAACATTCAAGAAAAAAAACCTGATAAAAATGTCACAACTGATGCTTAAAATACTCAATTAAAGAGGGCAGGAATCCTATTAACTTTTGCTAATGTATTCACAAATGTTCTTTAATTGCATACTTGTGACATGTCAAAGCTAGCTGTGTCAAATACAATTTTGTATTTTTCAAAGTATTGATAAAGTTTAAAGGTTATCCATTACCTCTAAGCTGCATCCCCCTACACTCCCATAGATTTTATGCAATTAGACTTGCCCTGTATTGAATCAAAGGTCTGATGGAAGTGTTTATTGTAATTTCTTTAGGGGTTTCAACATACAATAAACTTGTTAGCCTAATATGAATGTCTAAATGATGTTTCATTTACCCATATTGTTTTAAAATTAATTTTTATCTCAAAGTTCATTATATAGTCTATTTCCAGCTGCACAGTGGTGGAGCAAGATCTCCAGTTTCCTTCAACAAGACCATACTAACATCATCTTAGCCACAGAGGCCCCTGTATATCAACCTGAATAAGGTTCATTCAGCACTGTCTCAATACGTTCATTTTTGCATTAAATGCTGTCAGTTAACAAACAAGTAACAACAACAGAACATTTATAAAATCATTGCCAATTAACTTTACAACCAACCTATAATTTAGCACAATCTGTTATTTGTCAGAAGACTGAATAGAACAGGGTTTCTTACAAAATTATCTCATTAGTTCCATATAACAGATAACTATCTCTTAATTGGTCATTAGTTAAAACAGAATTCGATGATGTCAATTTGGGGTAAAAAAGCAGGATAACAATGCGAGTTCAACTTTTAACTATCTACAATGGCAGTTCAACTTTAACTACCTACAATGGTTGTTCAGCTTTAAATATCATTCTACACTTTACTATCACCAATGCCAGTTCAACTTTAAATATCTACAGGGCCAGTTCAAATTTTAACTATCACCAATGCCAGTTCAACTTTAAATATCTACAGGGCCAGTTCAAATTTTAACTACCTACAATGCCGATTCAACTTTAACTATCTACAAAGGTCAGACTCAACTTTAACTATCTACAGTGCTAGTTCAACTTTTAACCGTCTACAATGCCAGTTCAACTTTAACTTTCTACAATGCCAGTTCAAATTTTAACTATCTAGAATGCCAGTTCAAACTTTAACTATCTACAATGCCAGTTCAAATTTTAACTATCTACAATTCCAGTTCAAACTTTAACTATCTACAATGTCAGTTAAACTTTAACTATCTACATTGCCAGTTCAACTTTAACTATCTCTTTATTGGTCATTAGTTAAAACACAATTCGATGATGTCAATTTGGCGTCAAAAAGCAGGATAACAATGCCAGTTCAACTTTCAACTATCTACAATTCCAGTTCAACTTTAACTGTCTACAATGCCAGTTTAACTTTAACTTAATCTACAATGCCACCTGTAATATAGAGTTCTAAATCTCTGTGCTATTGGTTGATTAGTTATAGTATTTTGACATTACAATTAAAGCTGATCCAGAGACTAAAGTAAGGTCATTATTATAATTATTTTGAGGGAAGATTTTAGGCTGAAGGTCATTCATTTGAAACTTTAAAAAAAATCATAACAACATAATCAAGAGCTTTCAATCAGGTATACAAACTGGAAATGAAAGAAATGTACATGCCAGACTATTTTAAAATCTATTTTCATAATATAAAACATCATTCTTAATGTCAGAATCATCAATTTTCAACACTGTGTTATATGTTTGAAATTACACTTTTATTACTTAATTAGCAATTTAAATTACTCTATCTATCATGTTAAAAGGTCAATACTGTATGGTGTCATATAAAATTATTCTGAGATATAGCTGCAATCATAAAATAGCAGAATGATGCAGCCACCAGATATGTACTTCCTGCAAGCCCTTTTTCAACATTCAGGCTCTTAAAGTGACTCGACTGAGGTTTTTTGTCATGACGGGACTGGAAATAATTTTTCGAGATTTATGTTTCATTTTCGATGAAGGTGACTAGACCAATAACTAATGTGCAAAATTTCAGATTATTCGGTAACCAAAATAATCATTTTAATTGTGGAAAATGATCAAAAATGCTAAAAGATTAAGCATTATAAGCACACAAATACAATTTTCAATTTATTTCTGAGTATATTTCCGCACTATCTTTTGCATATCTCCCTGTTTTGAGTACCCCAGCAGATCTATGTAAAAAATTCAAATTTTAAGTTTTGCGGCTTTCCTAACTCAGTGAAGTTCCTATAATAAAGATATATGTACTACATAGGAATTAACATTTTTACTTTAAACAGACAGGAAATTTACATACAGAACACTTTATACAGAATGTAAATGAGGGTAAAACGTACCCTTCATTGATGAACATTTACAAACATAGTTTATAATGTTCCAAGATTTATAATTAAAGCTTTCATTGTTATATATCATTATGAATGGCAGCAAACCATGATGTATGGATTTCAAGATACTTATTTGGGAAAAAAAAGAGGAAAAATAATGATGTACTGTTACAGTACATTATATAAATAATAATTTCTTTGTGGGGGAGCTATCTAGAGTTCCATCTTTAACAGGATATATATCATGTTCATAACTTTATGTACTGCTTTTAGATAATACAGTCAAACATGATTATTAGGACCATATGAGAAAACCATACACATCTTCATGCAAACCTGTCACCAAAAGACAAGGGGCCGAGGTTTAATAATAATGAAATTCTCCAAGATCAAACTCACATCTCAGGTATCTGATTGGTCAGAAACTGTCACAGATTGTACATCAACCAATGATGAGTCATTTTAAAAAAGATATTTAAGATAGAACTCATAACCTTGAGGCAAGGTTCCGAGGTTCATAAAACTTTTGACAGAGTTCCGTTGCAAATCTCCTAATTTTCATTGGTCAGTTTACATTCTCTGCCAGTGTCTGACCAATCAAAAACCTGAAGTTTTTTTTCCTGAAATTAAGCTTAGAGAATTTCGAACTTCGAACCCAGATGGTATTTTGATTTTAGTTCCATCTTCAGGAGAAAACTTTAATTCTTATTGCGAACAGGTTGATTAGAGACACTGGTTCTACTGTATTATTTTGTTCCTGGCTTATTATTAAAAGTGAAATATCTGTAACATGCTGTTTTGATAGTAGGCAGGTATAATACCACTATTGGTTTTCCCTGCTGGTATACTGTAACTAAATTTTTTTTACATTACCTGAGATTTTCTCATAAGTCTTTGAGTGAAGGAGTTCTATAAAATCCTGACAGACTGTTTGTTTATTAGAAATGTTGTACGATAAATATTATGATAACAACATGAGAATAAATTTATAAACATTATATATATATAACCAAAATGCTGCAGATTTTACTTATCTTGTAATTTCGGCAAGAATTTACAAATAATCTAAGAGGCATACATTCATTACTCTTATAAAAGTTACCCACACCCTTAATCCAGAATCTCTTGTAGTTTATAATGTTTCTTTTTGTCCAACACTGTTGCTATATTGGCTTTCATAAGAATTCTATCAATCTTCTTGATGTATCAAAATAATTTACAAGCTTATCTTTGCCACTTAAGTATAAAACATGGACAATTGAAACTGGATAAAATTACATGTAATCAAAATGCAGTCAAGCTAGATTACCCTTATGTATTCTTGTTTGTTTTTAACACTGATTTTAACACATTTTGTTTTTGTTTTTTGGGTCATATATTTCAGTAATTTACCAATTTCTCTGCAAGTGAGGACTACTAATTTCCACATGATTTATGAATCAGTGGTGATATGAGAGACAGTGTTGACTCAATGACACAATGTCTTTATCAAGAAATTTTGCCAAACCCAGCACTCCCTATTAAGCTAAGCAGGGGACTCCCTTTCATGAACTTGCAGTTCCTGTTTCAGTTAAGATAGTATTTTCATGTTCATTTCTATAAACTTGTGAAAATTTTTAGTGTAAGATCAAATACGATTATTTCCCTTGATAAGATTTAAAATTCAAATCAAAATTATAAAGAATAGAGGATATAGTTGGGAATTTTTATTATAAAGAATAGAGGATATAGTTGGGAATTTTTTCTTCAACTAACACATATCAATAAATGTTCTGTGTAGAGTGAAGATTAAGTCTTTTTTTTACTGTATAACTGTTATTACTGTTTGAGGTGTTCATTAACAATGGTGCATTAAGAAGAAACTCTATGGTAATGTTACAGGGTGAGAAAAATGTGCTGCCTGACCAGGACTCAAACCCGGGACTCTCAGAATACCGTTCCGCAGCTCTACCTACTGAGCTATCCAGCTGCCTACACATCTTCTCCCCTAATAAGTGAACAGTTTTGAAATTGTGACATATAGGCAGGTTGAGCATTTACAGGATAGTTTACGGTACATGTTGAATCTATTTCAACAAGATGCCACCTAAAATAAACTTATGAAAAAACTTAACAGCCATTGAATGGTAAGCAGTTGCTTAGAAAGAGGTGGGGGGGGGGGGGGGTGAAAGTGATTGCTCTATTTTAACTTCTAAGAACTTGTCAGAGGCATAATAAAGATTTTAACATTCTAACTTACAGCTTGGCAACAATCATAAACTAGATTCCAAAACACTTTTACCTTCATTTACCACAAAGTCTAAATGAGTTTTTGAAGATAACTGCCTTATTTTCTTTATTCCCTTTGAGATGTTTTATCTTGTATGATTATAGATTAGCACAGAATTCTTTTCATTTAAACATACAATCAAAACTCTATTAGTTGTCAAGTTGATTATAGTTAGAGCTTAATTAATGGCAAGGTATAAATTTATATTTGCACCATTAAAAGTTATATGTTATGTAAGCAACGTGCCATCCGGTTAGGCTTTGGACTGTGAATCAGATTTTCCAGCTCGATTCCTGGACAGTTCAAGTCACTTTTGTTGTGATTGACCATGAAATCCTTTCTTCAGTCATTTGCACTGTACCTCTGCTTTGGCATGTACAGAAGTTTCAGTTCCTTGCGAAAGTAAAGACAACTTAAGTAATGGTAAACTGCTCAACAGCCTGCTCAATGAATGATGCGGTGGCTGAACTGTGCTCTGGAAAATTCAATATGGCTTACTGCCGTGATCCTCCAGAGTGAAAACTACCAACACCACCACCACAACATTGGTAGATATCAGAACCTCTGATCCAACAAGGCAAGATATCTGAACCTCTGATCCAACAAGGCAACATAATACAAAGTCTGTTTAATATTCAATACACTTATACTGGACAGCGTTCTGTCATTGTTCATGTTTGATTAAAGGCTTAATTAAGTCAAGTCCTTGAAACAAATTTAAGGTAAAATATTTAACCCTTCTATGTTTGGTTATGGTTGTTTGTTGTTGTTCAATACAGAAAATATGGTTATGGTTGTTTTTTGTTGTTCAATACAGAAAATATGGTTATGGTTGTTTGTTGTTTTTCAATACAGAAAATATGCTCACTGATGGTTGAATACAATATTGTTTTGCTATTCAGTGAACTCCAACAACATAAATAATTTAAATAAAGTATTTAAATCTTATAAAACATGCTTTTTTATAAAATTTTGTTCAGCTTTCTTTGTAAAAAATTTCAAAATATTCTATACATGTTTTCACTTTTTTCTTTCATAACTCACTTTATAACTTAACCATTATTGCTCGCCACAATCCAATTTTATAACAATGTTACAAAAGCAAACAATATCGTCACTAATTAAATGTTACAATGTTATATTCCCTTGATGAAAAATTTTATTGATTACTAATCAATCAAAAACAATTTCTTTATCAACAAAATTTGATTATCGTGAAATCTAATATTATAATGAAAACAAAACTATATTATGGTCTAATAAAACAAATTTGATTTGAAAAGTGGGTCAATGACTTTTTTTGATTATATTCAAACTGTTAACACATATTTTTTCTGTTCCCCCCCCCCCCCACTAAAAAATCACTTATCATGGTGACTGGTTGATAAAATAGATATTGTATTATATACATGAACTATTATCATGATAACTATATATCTGAAATATAAAACAGTTCATACAAAATTTCCCAAGCCAAGCTAAGTCACTGTATCCCTTTGAAAGCTTGCAACATCAAATCAGATTGTAGGACACATTATTAGGTCCATCAGACCAAACACTATTATTTCCCTTGATAAGATCAAAAATTAATAGAGAATATAGTTGCAACATTTTCTTGGGTGTTTAACTGTCGAAAGGGTCTTTCATTCAACATGTGATCAAATTATGTATAGTTTGTTAAAAGTACTCTACTGAAAACGAATTTCATTTTTCTTTCAATCACTTAAACAATTATTTCAAACTGTACTTTAAGTCTTACAATATAAGTTTTTGTTTTGAACAAATCTGGTTTATTAAGCCAAGAATGTCTCTATGTCAGACATATTAACTACTTGGTGACCAGCTTTTAATTATGGACAAAAAAAACGTAATTTCATTTATTCTCTATAAACATTACGTAATTATCATTATGTATTCTATCTTCAGTATTGTATGGCACCCTTTTATACGGGCTTTAACACTAATCAAGCCAAAAAGTCACAAGTGTTGTTGATAATGACCTTATATCTTTAAAGTAAGAAAAAGAGAAACAATTTAAAGACATCAAGAAACTTACACAGCACCTGCGACTCTGTTTATAAACTGTTCAACATATCCTATGCCATTTTCAAGAGAATTTGTCTAGCTAGCTAGGGCACAAAATAATGAAACGGAAAGTAGGCCATGCTTTGTTTTACCAGTAAATGTCGGTCACTGATGGCAACCATACCAATGACAGACCATGTGCTTTAATATACAGCTTGATTGAAAACTACTAGTCAAATATAATGCAGGAATTCCTCGAAATAAAAAAAAGTAACAAAGGAGAATAATTCAATGAAAATCAAACCTAGAGTTACGGGTCTTACTGAATCTAAAAGAAATACATGTGTAGAGTTTCAAGTGAATATTTCCATTTGTGAATAAGATATGAAGTTGCAAACTAAATTATTCTTCCAATAATTCAAGTCAAAACTTTTCATGATCTTATGAAGAATGGCCAATTTAAATCTACAGTACTCTTAATGTGCCAGATAAAATTTGTTATGATCAAAGGTGCCAAATAAATTACATTATAATCAAATGTGCCAGGTAAATAATATTATGATCAAATAAGCCAGATAAATTACGTTATGATCAAACAAACACACATACAAAAAGTAATCTGACAAAAATAAAACAGTGCCATTAATACTCTTATTACCTTTTACTTTTTCTAGATAATTAGGTTCAAATAAAACAATTTACCTAACTGAAATTGTAAATAACCATCCTAGTAAACTTATAGAAGAAAAACTCTGACAAAAAAACAGTAATTCTTGAAGATATGTTATTAAAGTGAGGCAGAACTCAATTAACCTTTTTACTTTGGGATTGTTAATTAACACACAGCAGACTCCAATAGAACTTTTAATAACACCACAGTCAGTTTGCAACATTTTAATTCAATGAAACATATTCTTCTTTTGATATCAATATAATGAAATTACTTGAGTATTGGTGCAAATTTGTTTAGCAGAATATTATCCCTATGGTATGTCAACTAAACAGTCTTTTAGCCTCAGATCACTCGGGAGACTTCCACTGTGCTTTAAACTGACAATGTGGGTGAAGCTGTGTGGGAGTGGTTGGGGCGGACAGACACTCCTGATGGGAAAATATTTCTCTTTAAATAGAAGGTCCTTAAATGCTTCTGTCAAAAGATATTTCCCAAGAAAATAATCATTATGATAGTGGCAATTTGAACAATTAGTATAGTTTGCACTACATTCATTTTGGAATTTGGAGTACATTATGGCCATTTGGGACACACAACAGTTAATATGAAAGCATCTTAAATTATCATTTTACCTGCACAAAAAAGGAAAATATTTCCAAGTATCATACTTTTTAAACATTTTCACTGCTGAAATTTTGTGATGTTTTTTTTCCCTTTTATCTTTAATTTGACCATTTGTTTAATGTTGATGAAATTTCAGTTAAAATCAAGATCAAAGAGAAGCTGCAGACCATCTGACTTCATGAAATATTGTTTTAAGTCATAATTTTTCAAATAAATATCACAAAAAGTTAAAATTGTTAAACAATGTAGGGAATGAAATAGCATATTATACTAACCACAATATCTAGTGATAATCCACAATATCTAATGATATCCACAATATCTAGTGATATCTACAATATCTAGTGATATCCACACTATCTAGTGATTTTTAATAATAATATCCACTTCTCTAAGAAAACTTATAGATCCAATTCAATACTTGTAAAAAAACAAAAACATGTGCACTCAGTTTATTATCCAGAGATAATGAAAATCCTCAATTATTTTTTTTTAATAATTTTTTTTTTTTTCATTTCCAAGTAAAATTTCTCATTTTATATATCCTGAAGTTTTATATCCTAGTAATTAGGAGAAAAAAAAATTAACAATATTTCATAATGTTAAGTCAGACCCATTAATTACTGATAATTTTCAAAAGAAAACATTTTTCATGACACTGTCATTACCACAACAATACAGCGTCTTTGTTTTCACAATATTTACATAACTCATATTCCAGTAAGATTTTTCAACTTTTAACCTAAATTATAGCACTAAAACACCATGTTAACTAAGAATTTAACACAAAATAAGTAAATATTTTTCTTTCCAAGAAAACACACTCTTTTGAACACAAGTATTAACACTCTTGTTCCTAGTAGAAATTATAAGCTTATCCTATAAGCTTATCCGAAGGTTTATATTATGTCTGACCCAACAACGACATACAAAACAATGTGGCTTCCATTACTTCCAGAAATGTGTCATAATTACTTTTACATTTCACGAATGTTTCTCTGTTTCTTGGTGTGCTTAATGTTTGCAGAAGTATGAATGAATATCAACAGCTTATAGTAAATATTATACTCTCTTCTCTATTCTGATTGGACAATATTCTTAGAGGGTTTCTTCTTCTCGTAGTTTATAAAGTTCATGCATTGTTTATAATTATAAATATAATTATGTAACTTATATTGGCATGTTAGATATAAAGTTTTTTTATATATGAGTGTAATACATAATTCCATAACAGAAATATTTGAAAATTGTTCATGCAAAGGAATTAAACAACAAACAAATTTGTTTGGTTTGTAGGAAATGGGGTTGCTATGGGATTGCTATCTCAAGAGCCAAATAGGCCAATATTATACATTATTTCAGCCATGATTTACTGGCCAACAACCTGAAATAACTAATAATATGACTAAAGTAGGATTTAGATATATGACCACAATTAAGGGTCTTATAAATCCTTAATTTGACTCATAACATACAGTAAATCCTTGACCCATAACAAATGTGACTTGGTATGGGACTAGGTAATCCCATAACCAATGGGACTTTTAAGTAATTCCTTAAGAAATAATCAGTGTGACATAGTAAATCCTCGACCCATAACCAATGGGTCTTAGTAATACCTAAGACCAATAACCAATGGGACTTTAAGTAAATACTTGACCCTTAACTAAAGGGACACTGACTTAACCAAAGGGACAATCTTAACAAAAGGAACATTTAGTAAACATATATACATGTACTGAGAGCAATATATATACAAATTATATATTAATATAAGTCAACATGGTCTTCAAGATAATAAACTATCATCAATAACTTTGAAAAACACATATATTATGACATTGACAGAAACAATGACAGATCCATCAAAAGTTTCTAATCAATCATTCCCAATACGAAAATTACATTTACATCACACCAAAAACGTTGAAAAGAAAAAAAAGAATAAATCAAGTGCAGTCTGATTGAATTGTCATAGTCAAAGAATGTTTTATCAAGGCTCTGAAACAGGCATGCACAATTGAACAAAGTCGATGACAGATGATTTGTGTTAAACATGATTGGGATGGAAGTGCATCGTAATTGGGAAATCGGTTAATCAGCTCAAGTCATGGAATCGTGGGATCAATCACATGATTTAGATACCAATAGGATTGTCATATAATATATAATCATATATCAGATCTTTAATTACCATAATAACAAAATTAGACGGCAAAAACTGGATCAATAAGAATTAAACAAAACAAACTTGGTGTGTATGCAACTGTTGTTTGTCAGTACATAATTTTGTTCTCTCTGATAACATAATGATAATCTATGTGATGCAATATCTAAATTAAATGATGTAACACAATAACAGGCAACATATGCTATTTTTAAACTGCCGCACTTACACTGAATGCATACTTAAATATTAGCACACAAAGAAAAGCGCAAGTATTAAAACAAAATACATATTTCCTGACATAATAACATGATGCTCAAGCTATTTTTAAGAGAATATTTAAGGTGATTAAAGATGATTCTGTGCATGTGCCACTTGTGTTCAAAGATATTTATAACATGGCATTCTTTTAATCATGACTTAGCCTAATGTATGTTAAGTATTTAATTTCAGAACATAACAAAGTTAAAACAAATCAACAGCCACCATTCTTACAGAACTCAAAAACCTTGAAAATTTCAGCATAATGTTAACAGTAACCAGAAATATACTGTTAATAAATGATCTCAGAGAGTAGAGGGTTGACTGTAAAACTCCATCAGAATGGAGCCATATTCTTTTGCTTTCCAAAGCATTCAATGAGCTTTCAAGTTTATCTTTTCACTTCTCTCCAAATGTCCGAATGTCTCTAAAAGGGCACACATGAGCAACAAGAATTTGAACTGCGCCAAACTAAATCAAAAGACACCACAGAATTAGTTCAGGCATCTTCACCCTAATTATGTTAAGTGCCAAATGATACAGGACAATGATGAGGGGATAACGACCAAATCAAAGAAAGGAACCACTCTCTCTCTCTAGAGCCCTGTAATTGATGTTACCAATCAATGGATAGATAATTGGTAAGACTTGTGGAGTTTATCAGACTATAATCATACCATTCTAGATCTCTTTATCTTCTTGCCTGACACTTTCTTGATCTTACAAATTGTTGCTCAGATGGATTGAGTCTTACTTTTTACACTTTTATCCTCTAAATTTTGGTAATTCACATTTTGGAGAGTTTCTCAGCAAGTTTTTAACCAAGTGGTCTCTGGGGCATTAATGTGGTTTTAATTTGATCTGACCTGATGACATTTGACCCTAGTTGATCAACGTTTTAACTTGAAAAAAATTGATACACAGTAATATGTTCTTCCCCCAGTGATTTGGCCTAGAAACCTATTTTTTTACCAAAAATGATCTATATTCAATCTTACCAAAACTTGTCCATGATGTTCTGGAAAAGTCTGATAAAAATCTGTTCAAAACTGTGAAATGAAGATCCAACCAAAGCTGCCTTTACATCCTAATTTACATCGATCATTTCAAATAGCTTGCACCGGAGTATTTAGTTTCAAATTAATCCTATGCAAAAACATTAAATTTTCTTTTTTTAAAGTTTAATTGATGAAGCAGTTATTCAATATTTTATTTATGGATAATTGATAAAATGTTTATATTAATTTCATATCAAGACAATACAAGCTGACTATATTTTTGTTATTTTTGCTGAGGGCATAAGTCTGTGAATATTGTATCAATATTACAAAACCATCAGAAATGAGGTGGTCTGTCCTGATATATGAGATATTAATTGTAATGACAGTCTTGTAATAGACCATTTTATAACAATAATATTTCATTAGTGAAAAAGCCTGCCATATTATGGAAGACTGACTGTTTTTGTCTGACATCCTACCCTTTCACAGATTCCAATATTCCATTTAAAAAAAAATGCATGCAAACATTAAAATCAGTTTTAAGGACAAAATAATTCTGGCATATCAGACAGGATTATCTATTGTTTACACCAGTGCTAGAAAAACCTGTCTTACATCCGGTGCTAGAAAAACCTGTCTGACCTCCGGTGCTAGAAAAACCTGTCTTACATCCTGTGCTAGAAAAACCTGTCTTACATCCTGTGCTAGAAAAACCTGTCTTAGAACCCCATGTAAGACAAGTCGCTTGCTATATAAATGATGTCATTCTCATGCGAAGTTTATAAATGAACTGCGTTCTTAGAATGACGTCATTTTGGTGAGCCTCGGTACTGTCGTAAAGTCTCAGGTTCCTCGAGCTAGATATTCTGGTCGGTACCGGCAGCTGGTGTAAGATCCTTATAAATCTCAATTGTAAACAAGAAGAAAATATTCATATGCCACTATCAAATAAAAAATTCCTTTAAAGGAATTGTGGGGTGCTTGGGGGTTGAGGGGGTGGGGGGCCGGGCTTAAATCACTTATCAGACACTCAAGTCCTCGGTCTGTGACTGCTCATTCCGTTATTCTCTCTCTAGTGACCTTTGCTTCACATATAGGTAAATCAAACAACAACACATATATGCATTTTCTCATCAAAATTGCACAGTCTAATTTCCTTTCATCTATTGCTATCACGGTAAAAGAGTGCATTCTGCAGGTTTCAAATGAAATTGGATTTTAAAAATGCGCAAAAATCACGACATTCTATTTAACAGATCTGAAAATGATAACAATGTTGAAGTGGTAAAACTGTCTGCTAAGAAGCAAAAATTTTGCCAAGTCACTGCAAGGAAAAATTAGATTGCAAAAAAAAAACATCAAAAAAAATAATTTAAATTTCAATAAATTTTCTTTTTGTTAAAAAGGTTAATAAATATTATTTAGAACTAGCAAATTTGATAAATTCAGATATTTCCCAACTGTAAGATACAAAACACTTGACTGAAATCTTTTTAGAAGTCTGAGATACATAATATACGAGTGAATGTATAATGATATATATATAAAACCCCAAAATATTGGTGTCAATTTAAGCAAAATAGCCAAAAACATAATTATGAAATAGTGTAAAATGTCAGATGCTTATTTATTTAAATGGAATAACAGAACAGAACAGAACATATATATATTATTTTGAATTTTGAAGCAATTATAGCTCATCTACATACACAAAATATTTAGTGTAGTGAGGAATATTATGCTCAAATTCAATGAAAATAAAATTAATTGAAATATTAACTTATTTAGCAGTGGTAATTCTGAGATTATGCATGGATTATCTAGAACATTTCATAGTAATCCTTACTATTATGTACATTCATCACAATGTTACACATCACTGGTTAAATATGGCTCAAAATGAAAAATAAAGAAGCTTTTTTCAAGTAACTTATGGGCCATTATAATCTTATAAATGCAAGATAAGTTTTAGACATTCGTCATTTCCTTACCTTATTAATTATTAAAAACATTTTTGCTGAGTTTTGTTACAATGCAATCAACCACTTCAAATATATGGCTCTATAATTATGACAATTTTCCTTTAAAAAGTATCTATAAATAACAAAAGGGTCATTAATTACTCAAAAAAAACCTCATTAGATTTTCATGAAACTTATGTGTAGTGAAGCATACAAATTTATGCTCCAATTCATCCTTCTATTTAAATGAATACTTGTGCATGCAAGAAAAACAACAACAAGCCTTTTGGGGAAAGAAATTATGAAGTTCTTCTTGAAATATAAGGTCCAAATAATTGATATCCATGATACAGATACATGCAGACATTTTTTCTTCAAAGCTACATTAAAAAAATTATATAAATTAGTGAAACAGACAACTTTTCAAAATTGTTCTAAGCTCTTTCATTGAATGAATCAAGCGAGACTTCCATTAAAGTCTTTGACATTTATGATATTAGCTCATCTGTGATCTTCATCATCTTGTAATCTACTAGGGGGGAAATTACAAGATCTATTGATTTTATTGATTTCCAATCACCTTCAATTATTACCTGCATGAAACACTAGCATGTTTTGATCAGGGAAAATTACAACATGCATGCATACTGATTAAGAGCTCTTTGATTTTCCTAGTTAATTTCATCCCCGAGGTTTCAGTACAAAAACGTTGTAAAGCCAGTCAAGTTTATACAAGTGATAATTTCAACTAGCAACCGTATTATCTTGTCTCAATTGATCTTTATTCTGTATCAGTTTCAATTACTGTAACCTTTTCAACAATAAGAAAATTCGTAGAATGAAATGTTTATATGCTTGTATTTTACTGCATGTCCAATCCTATAATGTAATTAATGCCTGTATTAATCTGGAGATTTTTTTTTATGAAGATTTAAAAGTGAGATTAAGTTACTTGATTGGTTAATTTTTACATCCTTATAGAGAAATTATTACCTTGTTTTTTGTCAACATTTGTAGTTTGAACCAAGACATAATTTATTATGTGCTTAGAGACTGTGGGTTTAAATCCTACCAAGGGCTGTAACTCATGTGTTTCATAGGAGGACACTACTCAAGCCAGCTTGCAGACAGGCTGTAAGCCAAGCCAAACACAAAGGAGCAACACCTTCATATCTTAATTACTCAATATGAAGCTGGAAACTGTTATTTTACCCTGACAGTATTAATAGGCCTCCAAAGCACCCTTCCCTTATTTCTGGAATGTTCAAAAGAAAATAAATTCATTGATAAGTCCCTACCTTAAACAGTTGAAATGATGTTCTTATCCATAAGGGAATAATTACAAATGATAAAAGTTACATTGTAACTCCTATAGACTTAATGATTTATTCATTGACTTAAATGATTTATTCATTAACAACTTCCTCAAATGCTGTTTAAATGTTTTAACAGGGTGGGTGTAAAAAATTCTTGAAACAGAATTAGAAGCATAATATTTGTAAAACCAAAAATTGTTCAGTATTGTTGAAAACTACGAAAATTGTTGGATAAATATCTGTCAGTTTATGTATGAAATAATATATACTATTTTACAAAAATGATTGTATATAACTACACAACAAACAAATATAACATTATACATTAATATTATGTATCTGTTCAAAACTGTTCAATATTTAAGGAAGATAGCGTTTAAGTGGCCAGATAAGTCAGTCGGTAGAACTGCAGTACGGTATTCCAAGATCCAGTGTTCGAGTCCAGATCCAGTGTTCGAGTCCTAAGTCAGGCTGCATATTTTTCTCACCCTTTGACATTTACACTCTCACTTTTTTATACCGGTATATTTTTCTTTCTTTTTTTGAAAAACTATTTTTATGTACAAGTCACTAAGTACTTCAGATATATTATCTCATACCTATTTCTTAATAGACACAAAAATTCAAATACCAACTTTTACAAATTACTGATAACAATACTAAATACTATACCCCTGGGGACACTATTTATTTGTTTTATCGATTATATATCAATAATACATTTATTTACTCTACTTTGAAGAGCTATAGGCAATATGAACTGCAATGTAAACAAAGAATAAGTCATGTGAAAAGACTGTATTCGTAAAGTATTAAAATTTGTTAAGAAACAAGTTTACAAATGAACTTTGCATTTCAAAAAAGACGCTACACTTAAAAGTGTCACATCTGAAGAATGTTGAAACCTTTTAAAAACAAAATATTACGTTCTGTTAATAATAAATCATGCTACTTTTGCACGATATTTCCGTCATTGCACAAGTCCTAGGTGCGTAATTTTCGAAAAAAAATCTAATTTGCTGTTGAACGTCTTCAAATTTCTTCATACTAAAATTAATTGAATCTTTCTTGCACAGTCAAAATGATTTAATTTCGTTGCATGGGTTCGTTTTCACAAAAAAATATTTATAGTAAAATGGGTGACAACAGTGCAACCTTCTAAATTATTTAGTGAAATAAAAAATGGTTTGGTGCAAATAAAAACATGACCTACCTGCAGGCATTACAATAAAGTAGAGAAAGGGGGATAATCCTGCAAAGTGCTTAGCAGACTTACGTGGCCTTGACCTTCGATTCAGGGATGTGATTCTTGAACGCAACACTGTTATTTTAAAATCCTTTGATGCATGACAAAGTTACAGTACAGACACAGATGTGTGTACCAACTAACTCTAATCGTGATAATGTGAAAATTCAAAATGTTAATGTGACCTTGACCTTTGAGGTAGGGATGTAATTCTTGTTTGACCTGACACAGTCTTGATGTGGTAGACATTAAAATTATTCCACGCTATTTCAAAATGCCTAAATGTATGACAAAGTAACAGTCCGGACAGGAATGAAATGGGGACGCACAGACAGACAGACGTATGGTGCAATTTTAATATGCCGCCTTTCTTAGGGGGAGGGGGGGTGGGGGTGGCAAAAAAATGAATATTGCACTTATCTGCCCTTATGAAATGGTGTCATCTTTTGATATTGAACAAGTATACCAAGATTAACAATACTAGGAAGCGAGTATTATTACATTATAAAGAACATGAAAAATTATCCAACAATATAAGAGCATCAGTCTTTACGACTACCTAGTAAGAGATTCATTATAATATCAAATTACAATGTCTGGCATTGAAACACATTTCTATACAGTTTTATGTAATTCTTATTCATCTTTCTTCTATATATATATATATATATATATATATATATATATATATATATATATATATATATATATATATATATATATATATATGTAACATTTGTAACAATAAAATACTCACATGCCTAGTATATCGTAATATAGTATATTAATTCTAATCTCTGAAACTACATTTTTCTATAAATCTATTTTCTTTGGTAAAGCTCCTTAATTGAACTCAGTGTCCACAACTGATAGTGGTGGTATTAGTAGTTTTCACTCCGGATCAAAGCCATAAGCAACAATGAATTTACCAGAGCACAGTTCAGTATATATCATTCGTGGGCAGGCTGTCAAGCAGTTTACCAGTACTAGTTGCCTTCACTTTCGCAAGAAACTGATAACTTCTGTACATGCCAGAGTAGAGGTACAGTGCGAATGACAGGAGAAAGGACTTAATGATAAATCACAACGAAAGTGACTTGCACTGTCCGGGAATCAAACCTCGGTCACCCAATTCAAAAGTCCAACGCTCTACCTATTGAGCTAACCACAGTGCTACTCACAACTGACAAAAAGAGTTTGACACTGGTGTGCTTTCTACTTTTACTTGTTTCATTTTTTTTGTTGCTCTTGTTGTTTTTTTCACAATACAGTTGAACCTGTCTTAGCGATCATCTGTATTAAGCATCCACTTGTCTTATGCAGCCAGTCAGCTCACTTCCCAAATAGACTTTTTATTCTAATTTCAACCTGTCTTAATCAGCCACCTGCCTTTAGAAGCCATAATTTGTTGCTCCCCTGAGTGGCTGCTTAAGGCAGGTATGACTGTATAACTTCTCGTGAACCAATGTTATCAACTTGTTATATAGCATCAAATTTCACAGTAATTATTGTCTGAATTTAAAAATATATTCCTAAAAAGTAAATTATATTAAATTTGTGCATTACCAAGGTCTGTAATACAGATATATAACAATATACTCGGAGGAAAATTGCTGAATCAGATATTTTAGTATAACATAATCAAAGGGCTTGAAAACAAAAACATTTCTCTCTCTCTCTTATATCTTGTAAAATGGTAGGATTTTCAATTTCAATATATCAAGGCTTTACAGATCATTAAATGTCTTTTTTTCCAGCATCAACCTGTGCAAGATGTTAGAAGCCTCTCTAAAGATTACTCCTCAGCTAATTTACAAATGCTAATAGTGATCAATCAAATAAATTAAATGCACATTACGCCTCATATACAATAAATTTTCAAAAAATGAACTTCTAGCGTTTATAATGGCCTAAATAAATAAGAATAAAAATAATTTATTTTACCAAAATATCCTATATTTTTTCAAATAACAGTTTCCTTAAAATTTTGATAAAAGCTTCAATAAAATTTTGATAAATAACTGTTTCCATAAAATGTTGGTAATAACCACAAAATTTGATAAAAGCTTCCATTTTCTTTGGTTAAAAGTGACTCTCATCCCTCCAAAGAAGTTGTTTCTATGAAAAACAAGAGCTTGTTACAGAACGTGACAAATGCCCCCGAAGGATTCTAGTTATAAACCACCTATTTATTACATGGTAAAAATTGACAAAGTTCGAACCCCAGCAGTGACCTTTAACTTAGACAAAAAAACCTGGGTCTTGTTCACAACACATTGTCCATCTATGGTGACTTTATATTTTTAAATAAAATTTGAATTTTCATGTGTCTATTTGTATAAAGCGGGACAGACTGACAGACAGTTCAATTTTAATATGCCATCCTTCGGGAGCATAAAAACACAATATTTACATACAGGAAATGTACGAGAACAAAAGGCAAGTCTAACAGAATTCTAAATCTCATTAAATTTATTGAACAGATATTGGCAACAATAAACAAAACTAAGGTGCTGCTTCAAGATTTTAAATTACAGTAGATTTATCTGCTCATTATGAAACATAACATTGAGGTAGAGACAACTTCTTTTCCTTCTTTTTTTATCTCATTATAATGTATTGTGGCAGCCAAACTCCACACCTTGCCTCAATTAAAATAGTTCTAAGGAAGTCCAGCATTTTCACAAACAAATCATATTACATTATAAGGTGGTCCAATGATTAATTTATTATGTACAGACATTTAAATTCTGCTATATATAACTATAACTATATATATCATAGAACTGTGAAAGTATAAAATGACTTTTTGATTAATAATATATTATGGTTAATATTACACTCATTTGTCTCATTCTATATTGCATGTTAACAAATTAAGTATCATCCCCTTTTGCACCTGTGGTACATTTTTCCAAGCCTTATCTAGCTGTAACTAACACTAGATCAATATCTCTAAAACTGAAATAATGATGCCAAAGGGCAGTGTGTCTAGCCTGCTTTCCCCAGGAGAGAAACATTTCAGTATGTTTATATCTCTTTAAAATCGGCATCCCTTTAAATTCTCTTCTAACTTGGCTGTCCTTAAAAAACCTGATAATACAGACTATGCCCCAAAAGCTTTATTATAAGTCAATGTGATCTCAACGCTTAATTTATTAATTTATAATAAGTCACTGTGCCATCAAAGCTTTACTATAAGTCAATGTGACATCAATGCTTTATATCAGGTCACTGTGCCGCCAAAGCTTTATTATTATTAAGTTAAGGTGTCTTCAAGGTTTATTATATTAGATCACCATTCCTCAAAGCCCTTATTGTAACTTAACTCATTGTGTCCGCAAAGCCTTTACTTAATAAGTCAGTGTGTCCCAAAAGCTTTATTTTAAGTCATTGTGTCCTCGAAGCTTTAATATAAGTCACTGTGCTACTAAAGCCTTTATTGTAAGCCCTTGGGTCCTTGTAGCCTTTATTTAAAGTCATTGTGCCCTACAAAGCAACCCTTTATTATAAGTCACAGTGTCATCAAAGCCTTTTGTTACTGCAAGCTCCTGAAGGTCCTTTTATTTATTATAGACTTTGCTCTTGTTATTGTGCCTGCATTAAATTACTGCCTCTTGCAGATGACTTATTTGAAATTATACATTATTACACATATAATATACTGTTTCCTTAAATCAATTTATACATGAGAATGTCTCAAGTTATATAATTGGATGTAAACTGCTGGAATACTAATTACAAGTTTGTCATAACTAATAAATACACTTAATATATAATATTATCTATGAACTCCATTACAGCAATCAAATTAATCATATTCAATTGTTATATTCATATTCTTGTTTAAGGCAGAACTCCAAGAAACAGTCAGTAATAAAGCATCTTTTGGAAGGACTGTGCAATTGATAATGACTTCACATCAGAAGGAACAACAGTTGTTCAAAGTGAAAAGGACCCTTATGAAGGACTTTGGGTTTTGGGTGAGAAGATGCATTAGAAGCCAGATGGCCCATTATAATACATGCATAGTATCATAAGATTGTTGTTACACTCTTAGTACACCATTCATTCTATTAGTTCAAGGCCTGTATTGCTAAGACTTCTTGAAATTTCTCAACTAATAAAATTAATCAAACTATTTCAATCTCTGAGTTTTGACTTATTTCTTGAAATTGACAGTTATGTGATCCTACTTGCATATAAAACTTATTAAGTCATGTATAACAATTAAGCACTCTAATTAACATATATATTTTTTCAAACTCAAGCCAAGGGCCTTTTCCAAAAAAAAAAAAAAAAAAAAAGTTGGATCTGTTTCAATGGTAGTGTACTGAATTTTTGTGCATGTCTCAATTTAGAGAAACTAGGAGAAAGTGTTGAGATTGGCTGCCACAAGACATTATAATGAGATGGAAAAAAAGTACAGTAGCTGTTACCTCTGTGCTATGTTTTATAATGAGCAGATAAATCTACTGTAGTTTGATTTATCATAAAATCTTGAGCTGCGCCTTAGTTTTAGAGATGTTCAGCTTGCTTCACTGTTGCCAACAACTATTCACTATATCATACAGGAACAGGTGATGGATAAGTACAACAACTTTGATATCATCTTTATTCCAGGGTAATTTTGACAGAAAAAAATTGGATAAAACAAGATCGGGGAAGTAAAGAATGAAGCATCATTTAGCTTTCACAATTATAGTAAACAAGAGGGCCATGATTGCCCTTATATTGCTCACCTGATTATTAAGGATCTTAATTAATATTGTTAGTAATGCATGAAAAACAAATCTTATACTGATATCATAACGTTCACTTCTGTACCTTTAAACAAGATTTTTTCATATATGGGCTGTCACCTAGTTTTTGACCCCTGATGACTTTTCACCTAGTGACCCCAAAATCAATAGAGGTCATCTACCAGTTATGACCAATCAGTATGATTGTGAAATATGAAGACTTTGAGATGAATAGTTTTCAAGATAATCAGCGGAAACCATTCTGACATTTAAGGCCCCTGTGACCTTGACCTTTGACCTAGTGACCCAAAATTCATTAGGGGTCATCTGCTAGTTATGCCCAATCAGTATGTGAAATATACAGACTTTGTGACAAATAGTTTTTAAGATAATGAGTAGAAACCTTGTGGCCTACCAACAGACAGACCGACAGACATAAGCAAAACAATATACACCCTCTTCTTCAAAGGGGGGCATAATTAACTTAAAACCTTTCAAAAATCAATGCAAGCTGAAGCAAAATTCATTAGCTTCAATTAATTAGTACATATATCCATAACTGCAAAATTCCTTAATTGGAATTATAATTCCCTGACAACCCAAAATGGCTTCTTGTTTGCAACAGTTGTTATATTTGTAACAGCTTATAAATGAATTAATTTGTGAGGAATTAATTACAGGGGCCTTTTTACTTCAAAGAAATGCGAAATGACATTAGAAAATGATCTAATGGTATTCAAAGGAAAACATCAATGGTTCAGAGAAAAGCTATACTTTCTATGATTAAATAGCAAAGAAAATACAATACTTGATTCAAATACAATGCATGTTACTTAATTGAAACCTGCAATAACAACTGAAATACAGCAACTTACAGAAAAGAGAATGTATAGATATGTTGCTGTAGAATGGTAAATTTCTCTTTTAAGTTAATATCTTTGAAAAAGTTACGTCCCTTTTAAATATAATTTTTTACCTTGGAATTATTATCTCCCTTGAATTTATGATAGATAATGCAATGTGAATCCAAAGTCCCTGTCGGGATACAAATGCACAGAGGTGAGGGGCAAGTGGTTTGAAGTTTGAATGAATTTAAAGTGTCATTTAAGTACATGTGCAATTAAATAAGTTAGTAACTCCCCTCCTCTTTCATCTCAAACATGTCCAGCCACCAGCTTATGTAACAAAAATATCTCCAATTAAACGTTATTATTATCTCAAATTATTTCAAAATTGTTCTTTTAATTGTCAATTATGATTTACAATATGGATGCATACAGCTCTTAAGAAAAAGTAAAACCATACAGGATTCTTACTGAAGTCAGGAAGAGCAGCATCTCCCAATAGTACAATTATTCTGCAATAAAATAACTCTCACATAATTTTATTTTCAGCTTAAAGTATAAGAAGGTATGTCTCATGTTTTTCTCTAGGCAAGAAGGTAATTATTGAAATCTTGTTAGTAATAACTTGAAACATCCACCTTCCATTTGCTTCTTGCACAACTCTAAAACTGAAGAACCTCAAGAAATTTTACTAAACTGCTGCCAATTATTCAGAAATATCAAATATGGAACTTTTTATGAAAACCAAAAGTAATTTTATTAAACCGCTGCCATATTCAGTATCAATCAAATATTGAACTTTTTCCCTCCTCTGTAATATATAAAGATGTTGCCAATATATATATATGGAAGTCAAATTATATGTAATCATATACTTAAGATAATTCATTATAGCTAGAAGCAAGTTGTTGCTCCATCTGCAGATATATTTTTAGTGACCTTATGACTGTGTGGTAATGATTTTTAGTGACGAAGTTACAAAGTCAAACCACTCTATTAACATTATAGTCTTGAGATGTAGATATTAATGAAGGATCTCATTTCTGAATTACTTTTACAGGGCAAATGGACATAAGAGCAGTATTCTTATTAAGACAGTATGTTTAATAATATTGTAGTTATTTAAGTGTGGAATCCTAGAAATAGGTGTGAAAATTTGGCAATAAAAAAGTTTCCAATCCAATGTTTCAAAAGTTTCATTGAAAAAGTGTGGTAGTAGTACAGAAGACAAAACCAGTTAGCTGGTGTGGTGGTGTTGGTAGTTTTCACACCGGATCACGGCAGTAATTGTTCCTAGGCAGGCTGTCAAGTAATTTACCAATACTAGTTGCCTTCCCCTACAGAAAATCAAACTGGGATCCCACCGGGATCCCATTGCGATGATCAAATCCCAGTGGGATATCATTATTTAAGCGGGTTGTAAATTGATCCCGGTGGGATAATGGTACCGGGATCCCGCTGACTGGGATCCCAGTGAAATGGCATATCAATCCCACTTAGATTTCCCAGTGGGATCCCATCCTTATCAATTAGATTAACACTAGAAAATTGATGAGCTTCTTAAGAATCATACAGGGTTCATGAATTGTCCCTCCTATAAGGTTAAGGGAAATCATTTGATTATTCTGGTCCTAAAATATGTACATGGTCCAAGTAAGTGACGTGTGCAAAATTTAAGTTTTCAGCGCTCTCAAAATTTGAACAAGTGGAACATCATCATACATGGCAGATTTTATTTTTATTTACTTATGCAAAGGGACACGTCATCTTTCAAAAAGATATTGTGTCTCAGTTAAAAGAAGATCACAGATTATGAAGAGGGTGGTCTAATTAAAACAGTTTTTCAGAAGAAAGCTTACTGTGCTGTGATTTAATTGCATTATGCATTGTTTAAAAAAAATTCTAATCAGTCGATTTAATGTGATTGTAATCTTGTTATAAATTCACTGTTTCAATATTTAATATCATTTTTTTTCAACTGAATCTCTGTCATAGTTACTGTTTTTGTTTACCTTCAAATTTGCTGATTTATGAAGAAATTTTCAGTGTAATTTTGGGAATTTATCAGTCAAGATTTGGGAAATTGTCTATTTTCTGTTGGGAACAGTGCTGCTATCCAGTATCAGTCATATAATGGAAAAAATGCTGATATTTTATGCTGACTACTTGCCAGGCAAATTGTGGCAATGATAAAATTCGGTCATTTGAATTTTCTATGGCGGTTGCTTTCACTTGACTTAAGACAGGCAAAGTAAGACACATGGAACTTCTTCATCCAAATCAACTTGGTGGCCAATTTATTTCTTCCAGATTTGAGCAGTCAGCTTTGAAATTTGGCTGGGCTTCTACAATCACTTAAACTGTTAAATATTATATATGACAGGTGATACTGGTCAGAACCCCAGGATGCAATCATCAAGAGTAAATTAATGTAAGCTGACAAAAGCTTTCTCATCAATCTTTCATAAATAGATAGAAAGAGATGTTGATCCCCAAATCAGTTTTTCAGTTTAGTCTTTAAACAGAATTTAGTCTGTGTATCTGTGCTTTACTTGGACATGTATCCCACTGGGATAGTGTTGGGATCCCACTGGGATGAGGGTAGGACCCCACTGGGAAATTTGGTCAGGATCCCACTGGAATAGTGTTGGGATCCCATTGGGATAGTGCTTGGATCCCACTGGGATAGTGCTGGGATCCCACTGGGATGAGGGTTGGATCCCATTGGGAAATTTTCCCAGTGGGACCCACTGGGATCCCAATTGAAATTCCACTGGGATCCCACCCTCATCCCAGTGGGATTCCCAGTCAATTTTTCAGTAGGGTTCACTTTCCCAAGTAACTGAGACTTCTGTATATGCCAGATCAGAAGTAAAATGGGAATGGCCGTAAAAAGATTTCATGATCAATCACAACGAAAGTATCTGCACCATCCAGGAATCGAAACCAGGTCGCCAGATTCACAGTCCAATGCTCTACCTATTGAGCTAACTGGACAGTTAACCAGTCAGCTGAAGATTGATACCTTCAGATCAAGCCACTTTGCTCATATTCATATACATCAGTCATTTCAATTAATTTTCATTGGCTAAACATGTCTTTAAAATCAGAATACAGCAGGAGTAATGGGTGTTTCCTATTTTCTAAAATTGAATTCATTCCAACAAAGTTTTCCGTCTCTGAACTTGATTATAGAAATACCTAACTTAATCCGCAGATATTCTATTTCAACATATGTATGTTATATAACTACCTGTGAGCATGCTATATATAAATGTTCCTTGTTTAATGTTCTATATATACTTAAATATATAAGGTCAAGTAGCACAAAGAAAATGCAACAGCAACTGTAAGGTGTAGTGGTTAGCATACTGGACCGGCAAGCCAGAGACCAGTGATTGAGTGCCGCTGCGGTACCTGTCCTTATGATTTTTTAATGTATAATTTCCAGCTAATGACTTTCTTTCTTTCATATCAATTTATAATTATATGGTCAGTTTTTTCAGGAACTAACTGAAATTGTCAAATAGTATACGGAATGCCAAAAGTAACCATGACTGTCATGAAAAAGGTATAAGAGACATTATCAAAACCTCCTTCAAATTTTACTGGCAGGATGGCAATTAGTTATATAGAATTAGTATAAAAAATTGGCACAAAATCACACTTTGTGCTAAGTTTGTAAATATACAACATGATCAAACAGTTAAGATATTACTTACCTTTAATACATGCATTATTAAATAATTGTGCAGATAAATTGTGCTGCTCTTACTTATTAAATATAAAGAAATCTTTCATATTAAATATAGAGAAATATACACTGCATGTAAGACAAAGGATTAAAAATTCAATAGAAATACGCAAAAAAAAACAACACAACCCAGACATTCTTTATTGCCTTAAAAAGATAAATGAATTCTTATAGTTCACTTCTCAGTGTAACTGTTTTTCTATCCTTTTCTGGGGGATAAAAAGTGCTTTATCACGCAAATGAAATAAATTCTTGGTCTATAGAAAACTTCATAGTTGAGACTAACCTTCAATTTAAGGACTTAAAGAGATGTTATTCTTCACATCAAATTTGATTTGTCTCATGTTAGACTAAATTATCCTAAGAAAAAAATCATTAGCATCAAAATAACAAAATCTTAATAATGCTCTATCAAAAAAAAGAAGACAAAAAAGCAAAGATAATACAGTAATATGAACATTTTGGCACGTAAAATGTGCATTTAAATGTGCATCTGAAAGAGCTTTTAAATGGCTAAAATCTCAAAGTATTTTAAATAGCTAAGATCTGAGAACATTTATATGGCTAAATCTGAGAACATTTATATGGCTAAATCTGAGAATATTTATATGGCTAAAATCTGAGAATATTTAAATGACTAAAATCTGAGAGCATTTTAAATGGCTAACATCTGAGAGCATTTTAAATGGCTAAAATGTGAGAGTATTTCAAATGGCTAACATCTGAAGGCATTTTAAATGGCTAAAATCTGAGAGCATTTTAAATGGCTAACATCTTTGAGCATTTTGAATGGCTAAAATGTGAGAGCATTTCAAATGGCTAACATCTGAGAGCATTTTAAATGGCTAAAATGTGAGTGCATTTCAAATGGCTAACATCTGAGAATATTTAAATGGCTAAAATAACTACAACAAAGGAGAGCAATACAGTGGCTTAAACATGAAAACATTTAAATGGGTGAAACAAATGAGATTGAGAAGATATAAATGGCTAAAAACCTTAAAGTATTAAAAGGAGTAAAACCAGAGAGCATTAAAATGGCTAAGCAATTGAATATACATGTATTTAAATGGCTATTTTTTAGAAAGCATTTGAGTGGCTAAAATATGAGACAATTTAAATCAGGCTTATTATAAGACAATTTATATAATTAGAAAGCATGTTAATATTTAACAAAATAGTTAAGCACTCCAGAATTTGCAGATAGGAAAGAATTACACTTTCTTTAAATTGTTACTTTTACTGTGTAAGCTGGGTTAAGTTTATAAGAACCAGATATCCAGAAAATGATACAATTGGAACAAACTGTTTAAATGAACAAAAACTGCTTCTGGCATACAAATCAAATCAATAACAAACAGTTAAACCTAAGCATTAAAAAAAATCTGCCGAATCAGCAGATTCTTGACACTATCAATGTTAGAACTTATTTGTGTTAATATATGTATATCATGCTTGCAGTATCACAACAATAGACATAAGCTGTAATTTTAAAGTTATTTAAGATTAAGAGTCTCTACCAAAACCATATTAAATGTATTAATGTTTCCCAAAGACATAAGTTGTAATTTTAAGGTTATTTAAGACTCTGAGAGTCTCCAAAACCATGTTAAATGTTTTAATGTTTTCCAAAGGGGTAATGATACCTACAGAAGAGTGACAACATTTTCTTCATGTGCCAGTTTCTGTAGATGACTAACAGTGCAAAAGTCACAAAATGTGAACATATAGATAAGAATAGATTGTATACAAATGACTTGTGATGAAATACAATATTCTGACAACTCATCTCATATATTATCATACAAGATACCAATGACATATTCCTTTAATTTAATATATGTAGATTTTTCAAGTCCCACTGGACATTTCATATTCATTACCAAAGTCTCTTTATCCGTTTCTTCTCCCAAATACAGCAACCATTTAACATATTCCATGAATTAAAGTCGGACAATGAAAGGAAATTAGACATAGACCATTACCTCAAATATGGAAGGACTAAGGAAGAATTAGTAAGAAGGTTTACTGTACAACAAAGTGAGCATTTGTTGTTTTTATGATAATTGAGTTAACACAGTGATCCGTACCAAAGCTCAGCTAAAGCTTTGACAACTTATAAACTAGGTTGTCAATCAATCCAGCTAGTACAGCCAATCAGTGAATGAACTTGCTGTACCAGTCCAGTTACTCTCCAAGACAAATCACAATATCAGAATACAGGCAAAGAATGATTACCTATATCCAAAAACATATACAATATTGTTGATACCAAACAAATACAGGCTAAGAATGATTATCCTATATCCAAAAACATATAAAATATTGTTGATACCAAACAAAAACAGGCAAAGAATGATTATCCTATATCCAAAAACATATACATTATTGTTGATACCAAACAAATACAGGCTAAGAATGATTATCCTATATCCTAAAACATATATAATATTGTTGATACCAAAAAAAAAAAGGCAAAGAATGATTATCCTATATCCAAAAACATATAAAATATTGTTGATACCATACAAATACAGGCAAAGAATGATTATCCTATATCCAAAAACATATGAAATATTGTTGATACCAAACAAATACAGGCTAAGAATGATTATCCTATATCCAAAAACATTATACAATATTGTTGATACCAAACAAATACAGGCAAAGAATGATTATCCTATATCCAAAAACATTATACAATATTGTTGATACCAAACAAATACAGGCAAAGAATGATTATCCTATATCCAAAAACATATATAATATTGTTGATACCAAACAAATACAGGCAAAGAATGATTATCCTATATCCAAAAACATATAAAATATTGTTGATACCAAACAAATACAGGCTAAGAATGATTATCCTATATCCAAAAACATTATACAATATTGTTGATACCAAACAAATACAGGCTAAGAATGATTACCTATATCCAAAAACATATGAAATATTGTTGATACCAAACAAATACAGGCTAAGAATGATTATCCTATATCCAAAAACATATGAAATATTGTTGATACCAAACAAATACAGGCAAAGAATGATTATCCTATTTTAACATATACAATACTGTTGACACCAAACCGATTTAAGAAACTTTTCAATTTATAAAATATATATAGACCCAATGTCAAAGTCTCAGTTTTCCATCAATCTTGTAAACAGACACCTTCAAAAACTCTCCAATTTGAAAAAATATTTTTTTATAAATTCTGTAATTTTTTAACAAGACACTAATAATGTAGTTCTAAAATTTTCCCCTTCATTTCAATCAAAAAAGGGCCCAATTAAGGTCCAATTGAAGGCTTTTGGATGGTCATTATCCTCTTAAGTGTTTTGTAAACCATGAAACAAAGGGGTACACCAGTATTACAATTTGTAAAATTGAAGTTCAAGCAGTATGAAAAAATCACAGCTTTTTACTTCATGAAACAATTTATTTTACCCCTACACATTAAAACATTATAACAAGAGAGTGCCACATGCAAACTCAAATGCAACAGATACCAGTGTATCAATAATACAAAACATTTGTGAACACCCAAAATAGCAGGCAATAAAGTATTATTGTAAGAGATTTCTGCTTTTTGTAATGGTGCAGTTCCCATTGAATTAACAATGTGGAGGTTTATTTCATTAAATTCATTTCATGATATGTGCTTTCTTTTCTAGGATATGTAGCAATAAAATAACTGATAGTTTTCTTGTAGATGAGAAGGCATTAAATAGACTCTACTGCAGTTTTTTTGACATGGTGGGATTGGAAATATTTTTTAGAAATTTTTATACCATTTGATGTACTACTGGTCTGGCCCAGTAACTTGTGTGCAAACTTTCAGATCATTCCTTCACCTTGTTTTGCCAGAATAATAACTTTTTTGTGCAAAATGACCCAAACTCTTTGATATATATATTAAAGTCAAAGTATTATTGTTTTATCCAACTTATGGACAAGTATTTTGTTTCATAAAAGTATCTTTTCCATCTATAAGATTGTTCTTTTCAAGGACAAAAATAACACCAGATCATGTCTGTCTCACGCTATCCTGATTAAAACATAATATATAGACACTAGAAAAACTAAAATGATGATCTGCAAGTCAAAATAAGGGTGTTAAAACTCGGATCAGCAATTCAAATAGAGTTATAATATCACATTATGGAGACACTGGTCGATCCTGTATGGGAATTTTTATTGTATGTTGTACAAATCACGACAGTACTATAGTAGAAATCCAACCATTCCTCCAACATTAACGAATGAATAAAATTATATTTGCATTTATAACAAGACAGTGAAGAGTAAAACTGTCATGTAGTTATTGCAATGTTTAATATTACAGGTTCTCATCAATGACGTTAACGGTAATATTCTCTACATGCAATAGGGTTCCCTGTTTTCTTGTTCCTCTTAGAAGTTTAAAGTTACAATGTAACTCTTCAAGCACTTCATCAGCACCTATAAAAAAACTTGCTATGCTAACCTGTACTGAAGTCTTACCAAGTCAAAATGAACCTGCAACATTTTCAATTTTGGCGTGTTCGGCGTTCTTTTGGGATTCCGTTTTTCTCTAAATAACAAGCAACACAAACTGGTGTACTTATGGACAATATGACAACAGGACAGACAGAAGCACATCTTTATCCCTTCCCAAAGCTGTAGGAGCATAGAAAAGAGATCACTTCTAGATATTCTACCTTAAATATTTACCCTTTCCAAAGCTGTAAAAGCATAGAAAGGAGATCACTTCTCAACTTATTTAACAATAACGAAAATAAAAATAAAATAAACAACCTTATATTTTGTCAAAGAAAAAAAGCTACAGCTGGGTGGATATCATATACAATATGAATATTGTATTTTTTACCCATAACATGTATATGGACGCTAAAAAAAGGAGAAGAATTTAAGCCGTAGCACACCTACAAACCAATTTGAGAAGTTTCTTTTAGATGATTTCCAAGTGCGATCAAGTTATTTGACATTTTCATGATGAGGCTACATTATGTGATGGAAGAAAATTGTCCAGACAACTGTCTTAATGTTCTCCTTCTAAAAGTGGCAACACGAAAGTATACAATAACAAGTGCTAAATTCAATTTTCTATATTAATCTGATTGGAAGATGGTATAACAATGATGAGAGACTGCAAGCCCTGCGAAGCGTGCCTACCTCTCATTTAACATTTATACACACTTCCGATATTATCAGCCACTGGCTTCAATGAAATAAATATTTAATGATGTACTTAAACATACAACACTGCCTTTACTGATTGATCCCCCTGGACCTGTCCTGCATCCAATACTTCAGCCGTATTGTTGAACTGTTAATATTTGCAGATCAGTGAAAATTAGATCCAGTGATCACTGGAGTAAAACTATCCATTTTCAGAATTTCATTCTGGACACTTCTACTTACATGTGCCCTGTAGAACTGAAGGGGTACTAAGTGACCCCCCAGCCAGTGGGAGGCCCCGAGTGACCACTCAGATCCTTCAGCCAGTGGGAGGCCCCATCAGTGACCACTCAGATCCCTCAGCCAGTGGGAGGCCCCAAGTGACCACTCAGATCCCTCAGCAAGTGGGGGGCCCCAAATATAAAAACTGATACTATCAATGTCATTAACATTGCTTCCTGACTTATATAACTAACAAAAACAAACTATATCATAACCAAAGACTGTTTAACTGTCAGATAACAAAGAAATGGAAATTATCCAAAATTAGCAACAAGAAATCCCATTGGTTCAGCTTAAATACTCTCTAAACTTATTTGGAGATGGAAATGGTGTATAATAATCTCTAAGCTATCAGGAGGGGATGAAAGAAGCTTGTTTGTTTTGTGGAACAATTGCTTGGATTCCAGAAGATTATCTGAATTATGTAGACAAATGTGGTAACATTTATGTACCAAGGTAATAACACTGACATTCTAATGTCACCTAGCTTTTATAACTGATTTGTCAGTAATATGAAACACATAAAATGATATTAACATTACAGGCTTCAACAGTAAAGGTGATATGTTGCATTTTATTTGTCATAAATACCACCAATTACAACTATGGTATAAAAGTAGACGTTTTCTTGATTTAAGGAAATATTTATGATGATTATATGTGATATATTCTACTCGATAACATGGTTGACCTTAGTCAAGGCCACCCACAATGCTGACCATGCAACATAAATTAGCATAAGGTGTAGACTTTTTCAAGGAATTTAGAGGTGCAGTGCAACAGAAAACCATTGCAACTTGCACGTAGTTGTACAAGTTTGCCTTGATGCAACATAAAGTAACATTTAGCCTAAGACTTTTTTTGTAAGGAATTGAGAAGTGGGAGCATAGAAAACCAATGCATTGTTACTTTCATGTTGCTGTATACTTTGCTAACATAACGGAACTCAAGAGCTTTTGGTAGAAATTTTATGCCGCCAGTCCGTCACTACTGAGACCTTAAGTGTCACGAGGTGGTCAGTTATATCTTGCAGGGCTTTTTTCACAGGTTGGGGAAGCAGTCCTGCCCTTATTTTTGGGGAAGAATTACACGATACATTTGCAAAACTTGATGTAAATTCAATTTTTGGGAAAACTGCAAACGGCCCCTTCTATAGAAGAAAAAAAAGCACTGTCTTGTCAAGCAAAATATTGAATTTAAAGTAAGTTTAAAGCTTGTAGTCATTCCAGAAAAGTTTAATAAAAGTGAGCCAGAAGCCAAACTTTGTATTGTTAAAACAGACCAATGTTTCGAATGCATGCTGATCTCAACATTATAACAAAAAAATGAATGTATCTTTGACATTTTCAATAGATTGGTGGAAGAAATTGTTTTTTAATACATACAAAAATGAAGGATATAAAATGTTCTTGCACCAAACTATATGGCAACTGTAGACTGGAACAACACAGCGTGTTTCACGCCCAAGACTGACTGAAAATGACTTTACCTTCAGTCTACAGGGACTTTACATTGTACTATCACTGGCAAACTACTCTTCAAACATTCTAAATGTTTTAGGATTGATAAAAAAAAATGCAACAAAGTTGTAAACATACACAGACCCTATGGCGAATTAAACTAAGATTATAGTAGAGATGAAAGCTTATGATTCCTGAACATAGTCTACTGATAAGCCTTTAGGCTGTGTTGATTGAAATAACATTAGAATAGATATATATCTTTGTTTATTTTCAATCAATAATGTCTTTATTCTCTATACGATATAGATTAAAACTACCTAAAATCTCAAACTGTCTGTGACTGACAGCTCTTAATAATGCAGTTGGTAAATTTGTTAAGCTAAAAACACAGAATGCAGTTTAAAATACTTGTCATGCAGTTTAAAATACTCATCATGAAGTTTAAAATACTCGTCCTGAAGTTTAAAATACTCTTCATACAGTTTCAAATATGCATCCTGCAGTTAAAATACTCGTCCTACAGTTTAAAATACTCATCATGAAGTTTAAAATACTCGTCCTGAAGTTACAAATACTCTTCATACAGTTTCAAATATGCGTCCTGCAGTTAAAATACTTGTCATACAGTTTAAAATACTTGTCATGCAGTTTAAAATACTTGTCATGCAGTTTAAAATACTTGTCATGCAGTTTAAAATATTCATCCAGCAGTTTAAAATACTCGTCATGTGGTTTTAAATACTCATCCTGCAGTTTAAAATACTCTTCATACAGTTTAAAATATGCATCCTGCAGTTAAAAATATGCATCATGCTGTTTAAAATACTCGTCCTACAGTTTAAAATACTTGTTATGCGGTTTAAAATACTCTTCATGCGGTTTAAAATACTCTTCATGCGGTTTAAAATACTCGTCATGCAGTTTAAAATACTTGTCATGCAGTTTAAAATACTTGTCATGCAGTTTAAAATACTCGTCCTGAAGTTTAAAATACTATTCCTGCAGTTTAAAATACTCTTCATACAGTTTAAAATATGCGTCCTGTAGTTTAAAATACTCGTCCTACAGTTTAAAATACTTGTCATGCAGTTTAAAATACTCATCCTTCAGTTTAAAATACTCTTCATACAGTTTAAAATATGCGTCCTGCAGTTTAAAATACTCGTCATGCAGTTTAAAATACTCGTCATGCAGTTAGAAATACTTGTCAAGAGGAATGAAATGTAAAATCTTCATTAAGAAGGATTCATCTTTTACAAACATGCCTTACTTTATTGTTGGCATAGGTATGATTTTATTATAAAGTTTACATGAATTATTGCTATGATGAACTATGTAATCTGCACAATCAACCTTAATTTTACATCCTGATATTTCCATTCCATCCTTCAACAGAAATCAAAGACAGTTAAGTGACATTTTAGGATAGTATAAAGCAATCTTTTAGAAATACTTTTTGTGCTTCTTTTCTTTTTTGTCTTTTCTGAACGAAATTGTTTCACAGTATCTTGAACATTTTGAACTTGTAGAATTCTACATATGAAAAATATTGTCATTGAATGAATAAACAATAAATATTGGAATCCTTTCAGAGGAAAAACATTCAACAACAAGTTTTCTTTCCTGGCTGGCTGACTTGTTTCTTGTTGTCAACTCTCTTCATTGGTAAAAAAAAAACAATTAGTGAAGACAGATGCATTTGTAGAACAAAGATATCATTCTGACAAAAGCCCTCGAGATTTCTAGCATTCTCAAAATATAGACAGAAGACATAATTCTACAATAAGACAATCTAAATTTTGTTTGTAATGTCTTGGTCTTGATGTTTCCGTGGGAGTTCATGAGTTATTTACCAAGTTTAAGGGTTGGGACATACATTGTAACTTTCATCTTAAACTTTTGGGGTCACAAGTTTGATGAGTAAGAGCTTTGATTGATTGATTGATTATATTATTAGGTATAAATTTTTTTTGACATGTTATACAGCCCTACATTGTATATAAACAGTTGTTTACATATAGAGGCTTGGGTTATATGTCCAGTGGAAAATAATTAAGAACCTTACTTAATATACCTGTATGTTTATCTTCTATAAAAATAGTTCTTGTACAATGAAAATATCAATACATTACTAGATAAAAGATGCCAGTGACGTTACAAATAAACAGATCAACTTGTTTTTTCAAGTTGTCAGACAGACTCAATTCTTTCTTCACACAATCATGACATCTTCATTTTTACTGTATTTTTTATTAATTATTCCCCCATGTGAAAATGAATTGCTTTTCCTTTCTTTTAGTACCTGTGTGTATGTGTACAAGGGGGGTGGGGAGTAGGGGTGAAGCAATTGGGGAGAGAATTCTGGGAAGTATAATTTACTTTAAATTTCACAGCGCAGTTTGTTTATAGTCAAATTACAATCTATTTATTTGCACCATTCTCTAGTCAGCCTCTTAGTTCTTAAAAACTGAACCAGTATAGAATTGTACTGGTGCTGTATGGCAAATCATGAGCGTAAGCCAAATAGGGCTCAATCCCATGATCCAATGGTTGAGTGGCAGATCAACTAACCACAAATCTAACTCTTTAATCATTATTTCATTATATAAACGAAATTGTTTCATAATCACTATCTAAGAAATAGATATGTTAAAGGGTACAAATCTATATCTTTTGAAATATTTTTGTAAAATTTATCAACAGTAAAATTATATTGGTTCCATTATAAATCTTAAGGAAAACTTTCAAAAAAGTTGTAACATCTAAGAATGTCTCTGTTATTTTACACACATGAATATTGTACATATACAGGATAAAATAAGGGGTTTTAACCATTTTATAGCAATGATTTCATGCATGTGCCATTTCGCATTTTTCATACAAGCATTCTAAAAGTAATTCAAACAATAATTTTTGCATAAGATATATAGCTTTATACACTTTAGTGTTTGAAATTATTTTTTGTCCAATAGGATTGCAGTTTCAAATGAATCGTAACATGTTTACTTTGGTCAATCGGCAAACTGTTAATCAGTCTAGTAAATCAACTGTTAATAAAAATCATTTTAAAAACTAAGCTGGTTAAATTTTATTAGTATGTATTAACAAAATTAAATTGGTTGTACGCCATGCCTGACCAATTTAATTTTGTAAATACATACTAATAAACTTTAACCTATACTTAAGAAGAGTATTTTAATAATTAATCATAAAGAACAATCAAACATTATTTAGTTAATTAAAGTATTTGTTATAAATGAAAGGAATAATTAATTACGTTTACCATATCTTATTCCTTTCACTTAAATCTTTCAGATTGGTATTTGCACAATGGCATAACTTAACTTTCCAAAATTAACTTGGGTGCAAGTCAATCTTTTTTTCCTCTTGCACATTGTAAAAACCTTTAAAGTTTATTGCTAAGGTTAATTACACAATCTGTTCATGACAATTCATCTCTATAAATTTTAACATCAATGTGTTAACAGGCAGACTTCTTAGACAGAAAGTGGATTGTGTTGTAGTTCCTGAAGATATGTTTTTTTCTGTTATATTTTGTGGTGGATGGATAGTGCAATTTTAAAGTTGGTGTAATTTGAAATGTAATCAACATCAAAATGATTATTCACTTTGAATGCACAGAGTGATAATGATTTATTTCCCCCAGTATTGCAGCTAGGCTAGCCTTCGCCAGTATAACAGCTAGGCTAGCCTTCACCAGTATAACAGCTAGGCTAGCCTTCACTAATATAATAGCTAGGCTAGCCTTCACAGTATTACAGCTAGGCTAGCCTTCACTAATGAGAGCTAGGCTAGCCTTCACCAGTATTACAGCAAGGCTAGTCTTCACCAGTATGACAGCAAGGCTAGTCTTCACCATTATGACAGCAAGGCCAGCCTTCAGTATTACAGCTAGGCTAGCTTCACCTGTATTACAGCTAGACTAGCCTTCACCAGTATTACAGCTAGGCTAACCTTTACTTCTGCACTATGTAATGCTAGTTGCAGAATTATAACATCAAAATCACCTTATGCTCTCAGGGCAATGCAAAGTTTTTACCTTCAGACTGCCCCAACAATGTTGGATCAATTAAGCATTCTTTTAGCAACCAAAATAACCAGTGAGGCATTATCAAATGCCTTTCATATTGTGAACAGCTTTTACAGAATTTTTCATGACACTATTCTCTAAGGGACTAGAGAATAAATCTGCATGTTGAACTATTATTAAATGTACGACAATTTATGCTCTAGAAAATACAATGAATTGCTTTAATCATATTAGAGTCAGCTATAAAAAGCATCAAACTTAAGCCTATTAGAACCATCTATGGTATAACTCATTCAAAACACAAGAGAAGTTTTACTCTGAAATGATTAACCAAGGAAATTCTATGAGAAAAAAGATCTCACAGCATGATATTCTCCAAGTGTTTGGGCCAATCATGCATGCGAAATAAAGCTGTGTCATAACATTATCCCAGCTAAGTTTTCTTATTTTCTGACTTTAAGGACAAACTTGTTAACAGTCTCTAGTATCCTAGCTAAGTTTTCTTTCTTTCTGGCTTTAAGGACAAACTTGTGTTAACATTCTCTAGCATCCCAGCTAACTTTTCTTTCAGGCTTTAAGGACAAACTAGTTTCTCAGCTAAGTCTTACTTCTTTCTGGCTTTAAAGACAAACTTGTTAACAGTCTCTAGTATCCCAGCAAAGTTTTCTTTCAGGCTTTAAGGACAAACTAGTATCCCAGCTAAGTTTTCTTACTTTCTGGCTTTAAGGACAAACTTGTTAACAGTCTCTAGTATCCTAGCTAAGTTTTCTTTCTTTCTGGCTTTAAGGACAAACTTGTGTTAACAGTCTCTAGAGCATCCCAGCTAACTCTTCTTTCAGGCTTTAAGGACAAACTAGTATCCCAGCTAAGTCTTACTTCTTTCTGGCTTTAAAGGCAAACTTGTTAAGAGTCTCTAGTATCCCAGCAAAGTTTTCTTTCAGGCTTTAAGGACAAACTAGTATCCCAGCTAAGTTTTCTTATTTTCTGGCTTTAAGGACAAACTTGTTAACAGTCTCTAGTATCCTAGCTAAGTTTTCTTTCTTTCTGGCTTTAAGGACAAACTTGTGTTAACATTCTCTAGCATCCCAGCTAACTTTTCTTTCAGGCTTTAAGGACAAACTAGTATCCCAGCTAAGTCTTACTTCTTTCTGGCTTTAAAGACAAACTTGTTAACAGTCTCTAGTATCCCAGCAAAGTTTTCTTTCAGGCTTTAAGGACAAACTAGTATCCCAGCTAAGTTTTACTTCTTTCTGGCTTTAAAAACAAACTTGTTAACAGTCTCTAGTATCCCAGCAAAGTTTTCTTTCAGGCTTTAAGGACAAACTAATATCCCAGCTAAGTTTTCTTATTTTCTGGCTTTAAGGACAAACTTGTTAACAGTCTCTAGTATCCTAGCTAAGTTTTCTTTCTTTCTGGCTTTAAGGACAAACTTGTTAACAGTCTCCAGTATCCCTGCTAAGCCTTCTTTCTAGCTTTAAGGACAAACTTGTTAACAGTCTCTAGCATCCAACTAAGTTTTCTTTCTTTCTTGCTTTAAGGACACATTTGCTAACAGTCTCTAGTTTCTGATCTAAGTTTTCTTTCTTTCTGGCTTTAAGGACAAACTTGTTAACAGTCTCTAGCATCCAACTAAGTTTTCTTTCTTTCTTGCTTTAAGGACACATTTGCTAACAGTCTCTAGTTTCTGATCTAAGTTTTCTTTCTTTCTGGCTTTAAGGACAAACTTGTTAACAGTCTCTAGCATCCAACTAAGTTTTCTTTCTTTCTGGCTTTAAGGACACATTTGTTATCAGTCTCTAGCATCCCAGCTAAGTTTTCTTTCTTTCTGGCTTTAAGGACACACTTGTTAACAGTCTCTAGCATCCCAGCTAAGTTTTCTTTCTTTCTGGCTTTAAAGACAAACTTGTTAACAGTCTCTAGCATCCAACTAAGTTTTCTTTCTTTCTGGCTTTAAGGACACATTTGTTATCAGTCTCTAGCATCCAACTAAGTTTTCTTTCTTTCTGGCTTTTAGGACAAACTTGTTAACAGTCTCTAGCATCCCAGCTAAGTTTTCTTTCTTTCTGGCTTTAAGGACACATTTGTTAACAGTCTCTTGTTTCTGATCTAAGTTTTCTTCCTTTCTGGCTTTAAAGACAAACTTATTTACAGTCTCTAGCATCCAACTAAGTTTTCTTTCTTTCTGGCTTTAAGGACACATTTGTTAACATTCTCTTGCATCCCAGCTAAGTTTTCTTTCTTTTTGGCTATAAGGACAAACTTGTTAACATTCTCTAGCATTCCAGCTAAGTTTTCTTTCTTTCTGGCTATAAGGACAAACTTGTTAACAGTTCATTTTGCCAATTTGTTTTCTGTCAGTTTAGTGTTATACTATAAATTATCTAAAATACAGCAAGCATCTATACGATTTCTCCACATAACCAAATCTCTTCAATAACTGATAGGTAAGTGTGCTATAACTGGAATATACACCTGGTCCAGTACTAACCATGTGTTTTCCACAGGAGGAATACCAGATAGAAAGATTTGATACAGATATCATAGATGATAAGCCTGACAATATAAATGTCATGAAATATTGTTTCACTCTACAAAACATGCAATACCTAAAGCTGGAACATTAATATTGAATCTAATTTATAAAATGACAGTCTCGGCTGTCTAGCACTCTCCGGGGAGCATACAACAATTTGTTTCCTGATCTTTTCCCTCAATGCCTGCAATAAATGTTCTCCCTTAATGATGCAGGATAACATTTTTTGGGCTTATATTCATTTGGCCTTTCAGGGAGATTGTCATTATTTTTTTTTAAAGTATTCCTTACAGAGAAATAAAACATGATTTCCGGTGTTAAATTGTATTATAATATTAAAGCCTGTATTGTGATGATTTAACATTCTACCTGTTACTTTGTCAACACCATTTTGGTTTTATAGTCATATTCAATCATATCAATTATTAAAAGTATATGATTTCATGGAATATTTCTTTATCTGCAATGCATGTATTGTTACTCAAGACTTTGTTTATCCTACTTATCTATAAAAACACCAAAAGAAATAAAAACCTAAAATATAATGCAAGAAGTAGAACATGTAATAACAATAGTACTTCACTTGTATACTATTCTTTTCACACCTGTGTAGATAAATTTTTGATGGTTTTTTTTGCTATCTTATGAAATCAAGGAAGTACATTACACAATCAGTAATATAAATGACTAAGTGATAAAAGGTAAACTTGATGATATTTACAAGTACTTAACTTTAAATAACAACAAAATAGATATGGTCATTATCACCAATGCATTTGTCACCAACTTTTTTGTAATAATAAAAACAATCATGCAGTAAAACATTTCTCAAATTTTGAAAATTTTATCCATGCCAGTTCAAAGGGTCAAGGTCAAATTACATGACAATTTAAATTACATGTAAGAGCTAGCTGGATGACTAAGTTTGCTAAAATTAAAGATCACAAAGTTTCTGACAAGACTCAAACACAGGCAACAGTGCTCCTACTTGAACAAATGCCTACACATATATATTGCAAATCTGATAATTTTATATCAGAAATCACATATGTATTGCAAATGTGACAACTTTATCACAGAAAATGCACATACATTTTGCATATTTGATAAATTAAATTTATATCAGAATCACATAATGTATTGCAATCTTATTAACTTTACACAAGAAATACCACATACATATTGCAAAATTAATAACTTTATATCAGAAAACACATATTTTTATAATGTATTGCAAATTTGATAATTTCATATCAGAAATATCACATACATTTTGCAAATTTAATAACTTTATATCAGAAGTCACATATGTATTGCAAATTTGATAACTTTATATCAGAAATTGCAAATTTGATAACTTTATATCAAAATTGAAAATTTGATAACTTTATATCAGAAATCACATATGTATTGCCAATCTGATAACTTTATATCAGAAATTGTAAAATTGATCACATATGTATTGCAAATTTGATAACTTTATATCAGATGTGTGTAACATTTTCCAAATATAGAAACTGTAGGCAGACAGAAAAGAAATGATACTGTTGGGACTACAGAAAAAAACAAACTATGAAGCTTTATTATCAAGTTGTTCTTGACAAATAATCAAATCATGCAGTAGAGATGTAGATGTCTGTAATAGTTTTTGAACAACAGCCAGACCCAGAGAAAAATATTGTGTTATTAAATCTTCAAATTTTACCTATAATTGGCAGATAGTAGACATATGGCTAGTAGGGTTTGATCGACAAAGGTGTTAATTTAAAGCTGTCTAACTCTAAGACAAGATTTATTATTCACAAAATATTGAGTTCCTTTTCTCATTTATCTTACGATTTCTGTAAACTTGGATGAAAACATCAAGCAAACAAAAAAAACAGTTACCTTTTAGGCATCCTTATAATTGACTGATAAACTCTTGTTGTAATTATTATTGTCACTTCAATTTACCAAAAAACTCTGTCTGCATGTTAATTTACCAAAAAAAACCTGTATGCATGTTAATTTCATCTTTTAACCCCGGGCCTGTTAAACCACTTAAACCACAAATATTTTAAATGAATTTAAGGAATTTCACATCAAAATCTCTCAAGTTGCATTGAAAGTGCTGCTATGGTTTTGAGTTTTGGTGAGCAATTATTTTCACTAGAATTAAACATCCTGATGAAGGTTTGTGGATAACCGAAACCGGTAGATTATTAAATAACTGAACCTGCACTGGTGTTGACCTGTTGTATTTCTTAATTTCTATCTTATTTAAAATTAAACAAGTTAACACATATTAGTTACAACCCCATCAAAAAGCTTGTAAGAAATACATATTCTACAAATCAGTATTGATGTCATGTAAGATTAACCCATTCTAACATTCTTTATATATCAATAACTATTTTTCTATGACACAAATGTAAGCAAAAGCATTTTTTTCTCCAGCACAATCTTTTTAAAAAACAAAACAAGCAAGAAATAAACTGGTGAAATGTACTTACTGTAATATGACTGGTGAAAATCCAAAAAATATTTTACGTGTAATTAATCCAGTTATTTTTCTTTTATAAATAAAGCTCACAATTGAACATAAATGCCACAAATCTGGCACATGCAGTCTCTGTTTTGCTAATTTTTGTGGCAAAATAATTCTTGCCCTTTATTCAGCACACTTTTATTTAAAAACAAAATCATTTTATCGTGTAAACATTTCAAATTTCATTTACAAAACAATTCTTGTTTTTAAACTTCACAACAATGACTGTTATGACACTTTTGCTGTATTAAACAAAACTCTGCCAAATGTTGTATGTATATCAGGTACTGCTGCCCTATGTGAGACTCAGACCTGAAATTAAAGAATAAAAAAGTTAATGAAGCTTTAACTAATATTCTGAATGACCAAAGGATAATATATTACTTTTAGGTATATCCGATTATCAGTTCAGTAAATTCTGCGCTTTAGGGCTTTTTATTATATAGACGATGGTCATATTCAAATCATTACTTCATCTTCTGCAGTAAATGGAATTAGTATCACAGAGAGGCTTGAAAAAAAAACCAACAAAAAACAAACACCTGATGAAAAAGAGCAAACCATTTACTGATTTGGTCAATTTTCCAAGGAGCTAGGAACATAATTTTCAATAGACTACTGCACAACTAAACGATGATTTCCCTTGCTACAGATAATAAACATCTCTGGCACCCAATTATTGTCATTTGTTTGTGTGTGTGCGTGTTTTTTTGTTTGTTTTCGTTTTGTAAAGTATGGAAAATTGATTTTTTAGCAAAAAAAGAGTTGGTTTGAAGGAGATTATCCCTTTTTTTTTCTTAATGAGAAGTTAATATTGTATTAATAATATTGTCATGTGAAAATTCAATAATATCAGTTGGCAGCTACTGTTATTTATTTGGTTTGTTGTTTTCTTTTAACTAAATCTATTAAAAACTCACTTAACTTCTTCCTTTTTCATAATTTTCTGTAAGTCATGATCAGATTTGAGTTATTTGCCACAAAACTAAACAAATCTTCCAGTGTCTTATTTTCCCACTAGTCCAAATTAGAAATACATGTAGACCAATCAAATTCAAATTCTAACATGAAATAGACCAATCAAAAGATTCAATATAAAATCAGTTATGTTATCATTACAACCTTTTAGGAAGAAATAATTTCTAATCACGATTATTATCTTAATGCCGTTACATCAGTGAAATACTGATGAAAATGTTGTAAAACTCAAATCAAACAGACTGAACTCACATACCCTTAGTATCTGGGGAATAGACTTAAATACATGCTCAACCTTTAAAGCTTTTCTGTCCCAGTATTTATCAAAGATAAATCAGAATAATCTATACAAAGTGATTTTAGCTTCACAAGGGATTAATATAATTCTTCCAAGGTAGGTGTTTATTTTTATTTCAAACAACAGCTTCTTGTTCTATATGGCATATTAAGCAACTGGTCTTTGAATATAAGGAGTGAGTGGGATTCATTGAATTACACTGGCTGTTTCTTGTTCTATATGGCATATTAAGCAAATGGTCACCATTTTCTGTCCTTGAATATGAAGAGTGAGTGGGATTTATTAAATTGCACCTTCTAGACTTTGAGACCAGATACATGTAACTTCCATGGATTATTTTAGGCAAGAAATAATTTGTTTTGTTTGGTTTTACAGTGCTCTAACACAATCAGGCATCAAAAATTATATCAAAAATTATTTCAGAGTCACTTGTCCTGCAGGAGGAGTAGCTTCTAAATCCAAGACAACATTTTTCTACTTGTCCTGCATTGAGTTCTCTTCAATTCTACTTGTAATTAATTACTGGGCGAACAAGTGGAACTTTATAATCTCATATGACGCTGAAACAGGAATGATAATTTTGGCTAACCTCAAACTTAAAGTAACACCACGGGTCAAAACCACCTCATCTGTTGAAGCTAAGAGGTAGAATGCCTATGGATATGTAAGCATGCATAAACAAATGTATGTCCCACAACCTGCAATTGTACATAATATTGAGAAAACATAGTTTTATTTCAAGTTAAATTGGCTGCACAATTTATGTTATTAACTGAATTATTCCATGAATTGTGCCTGCTCATGTCTGAAAATCTAAAAATAAAATGCAAGGTGCAGCCCCTGTGTTCTTTCTCCAGTAAAACTGGAAAAAGACATATGCCTTTAAAATCAAGCAAAAAAAAAAATAAAAAATAGACCAAATATAGAGTAGCTATCTTCATTACTTTTCTAATTTTACCATAAAAATTAAAAAATTTGTATTAAAAATTAAAAATATTAAGAGGTTCATGGAAGTTATTGTATCTGGTACCAAGTATTTACAATTGTTAGAACACAAGATTTTTTATAGAAGAAATCAATTTTGCTACATTGAGGGGTTCCGTACCTGTATCACAAAGGATCTGTTAACAAGGATATTAAAGTCCAATCATACTTAAACATAATTATATTGTCATTAAAGTTTTAGATAATTCCTAGTTCAGTGAGACATGTTAGTTTAGCCTCTTACAAAGATAATAAAAAACTTGATGACCTAGACTACAGGGAGCTATGATAAAATTGTTATTTGAACATTTTCAATGACAGTTTTATTCTTTATTATTCTTTTTTAAATCATTTAATTGGTTTTAAAGTTTGCCAACTCTAGCTCAAACACTTTTAGAGCTACTTGAACAGAACAGAACATTTGTTTTATTTTAGAATTGTACATAGTACATTGCCATGCAAATAGATAAATAAAAAAATAAAACAATTATCATGTCACATGGTCATTATAACACAAAATCAATATGATACTTAATCAGTAAATAGAAAATTAGAAAAGTTTTCCCTGTACACTGTATGTACAAACAGAAAGATACTGAACTGTGCAAATTTTGAAAAGACTTTACACTAATGGCTCTAGTTCTTAATGCCATATTAAATAATGGTAACTGATGTTCAATTTTTTTTCTGTTGTTTGTTTTTTTCCCAGTAATATTTATCAATCTTAAAGGCACATTAAATTAAAGCCTAAGAAACAAATATTTTTCTATTTCTTTAGAAAAGGCAAACATGAGTTACATAACACTTCAATAATGGATTTAGAGCATGTTAGATGCTAAGATGTAACCTCAAGAAAGTAGCACTAAATGTGAAATTAGTTGGTCACAAAAGTAGCAAGTATCTTGACTGCCATACAAAATACTAAATCACGATAACTGTACTTATTGCCAAAAAGCAACAAATGAAAAAGATGTATCATGCAATTAGCTAATGAGTTGGTTTTTTTTGGAAACTATAAAAGTACACAAAATACAAAAATCTTTTGAAAGCATTTCTAGGGTAAAATTGACTTTTAAATCTTGAGCCGGTGTACTGATTACACCCTGAAAATGTTGCAACAGAGCAAATTGTCAAAATGAATGTTTGGGAATTTTAACAGCCACAAACCCGTTGCATTTCCTGCACAATAAAAGCTTTTTATACAAGCTCAACAGCTGCTGCTAGAGATTCTGCTAGAAGAAAAGGGGGAAACTTTTAAGAACATTTTAATTATTCACTGTATGGCATGCAATAAAATGAAAATGCCTGTAATGTATTCTCTTAGATATCTAAATATTCGCACACACATGTAACCTAACAAAGATGCTGTACTTGTCCTTAAAGCAATCTTTTTTCTCATGTGCATTAGAAATGGTGTGAGAAAATGTACAAGCAACTGTTCATGTCACATTATTAATCAGCTTATGTACTAGATGTAAATTAATCATACTTATTTCATGTGAAAATTGATTTTACCAGTTAATCTTTTATATAAACTCAAATGTGAGAGTCTGCCATAAAGTTAATCTGTTTAATCGTTTGTTGCATTTAATTTATTGATTGTATACTTTTCTTGGTTGCAAGAAGATCGGCTGGAATGGACTGCTGACTTCCCAAAAAGTTCAAGCCCCTACCAAACAAGGGCTTTGAATCCTATGTAGAAAATTGAAATTTCTTTTATATATTATAATTTTTATTTAAAAGGAATTTTAATTTCATATATAGAACAGCTATGCAGCAACTAGCTTGAGAAATTCTGTGGTGTTGCCCATGTGCACATTAGTGCCAAAGATAATGCTTACACAGGCAAACTCCTACCCTTCATTAGTAACGCTGGACAGGCAGTGAGTAAGTGTCATGTGACACACCAAGGACGAGGACGGTAGTTTGCAGTTGACAGTACCATCCATGAACAAATCAAACTAACCTTGCAACATTTTCAATTTTGCCATTTTGAACATTCTTTATGGATTCCTATTTCCTCTATTCACATAAAAAAAATAATTTTTAAATGATGCATATCAATATCACCTAATCACGTTGTTTGTTGTTTTTTTTAATTAATCAGTATTAATGTGTTTATCAAATTATCCTTGTCTATTTTTGTATAGTATATTAATTATACTTATATAATTATAATACTATTTACTATTAAGCAGCTTCTTTTTGAATTAATCATAATTATTTTTATATGTATACATCATTATTATGAACAATGACCTAAAACTGAGTATTAAGCATTCTCCTAAGTCAAAAACATAGGTATGGTAAACTATAACGGACAGCGACGCTCGACTATTCAAAAAGTAATGTCACAAGGGTGTTTCATTGAGTATAATAATGCTTACTTATATGAATACATAAAATTGTCCAAACAGGTACAAAGGCTTGTTATTAAGATGTTTTATTTATGAATGCATAAAATTGAAGCCGCCCCAACAAATGGGTGAATGCATTAGCTTGATTATTCTGTGAATAGTCAAGCTAAAAATAATACTTGTTTAACAAATAAACAATCAAAATAGATGTTAAGTAACTAATTTAAGCACTAACTAATCTTAGAGAAAACACAGGAAAATGCCCAAGATGTCATAAAATAATCCCCAGTAAATAAACAGGGATCAATTGCTGGGAGCAGCTGTATTCTACTTAGTAAAATCCTTTTGGACTTTCTGACTTGATAGTCATAGGGAATACAAACATGAGAATATAGAGAAAGACACAACCAATCAGTGATTTGTGTCAGGCTATCACCTTGGTTACAAATAAACCAACATTCTATATAGGCTAGCTGGCAAGCCTTCTTCTGTGAAACAGAAGGATTTCAGATTTAATTTGAAAGTTGAATTTATTTCCTTTTTATAATATATGTATAACTTCATTTTAATAGTTCATCAGTATTTTCTTTAAAGGGTTGTTGTTTCCTCACATCCACATAATGTTAAGATCAAGCAGATACATCTCAGGTAGCCTTGCGCTGTAAGAGCTTCCGAGTTGTAAACCATCTACCTTCTGTAATCTAAATATAGTTCACAAAATGCCCGGGTTCAAACCCGCATTGATAAACTTAACACAACACCATGGGTCGAATTTAAGCACCTCACCTGCGGAAGTTAAGAAATGCATAGACTCCAGTAATTCAAACCAATAAAGTTGCCTCATACGATCACGCAGGGGTCAACGGTGGCTGCAATTCTGATGCCTCAACACCTAAAGGCAACCCACAAGGGGAATGACTGAATCTGACAGAGAAGTTTGAGAAAACCCCTCATATTCCTTAAATTTTCATTTAAATTTTGTAAATATGCATGTATAATAAACAATTAAACCATGTGTATGATTTTATTTGAGGCGTTATGCAAATGACTGAATTTTGCTATCAATTAAGACCGACAGCTGCAAATCATTAGTTATGCACATCTCGTAAGTTTAATATGACAGCACTATATAGCTAATCATTAAATTCAAATAAGATGGTTATTGGTAAATGTCAAAGTTTTTTTTATAAATGTTATTTCATACCTTAAATTGGTTCAAGGGTCAGAACTCTAGAATGACTTGATTAATTAATTTAAAACTAATTATGAATTGTTACAGGTATGGTTGAACTGAACAATTATGAATGGACAGTTAATATATGCAATACTTAGTGCAAACGAAGATCAGCCGTTAATGTTTTGAAAATTTTCCCTAAAAGTGCTGAATGTTTAAGTCCAGATTGAAAGATGGACGAGTCCATTTAAAATATTTAGTGAGGTAAGGGTTAAACCTTTAATGTTTTGGTTGTCTTACATCATGGGCTATAACTCTGATGTGCCTTGAGCAAAATTTACACCTTATTGAACTAGACAAGATATTATCATTTGTATAAATTGTTACATAAGTTTTATTACTAGCTTTGTAATGATCAGACATCTGCTATATTTAGTAAAGGGCAGACAAAATGATCATTTTTTTCTAAATTTGACTTTAAAAAAAAAGGTGTTTCTATGGTTTCATTTTCACATTGATTCTTCTGATGATTACAATGATTTCTTATGATGATTATAATGATTTTTTATGATGATCATAATGATTTCTTATGATTATTATAATGATACTGGATTGATCAAGTTTGACTATGTTTAAAGAGTTATTAAAAACAGTAAATACGAAAAAATATCTGACAATTTATAAACAACCTTCCATTATCAATCAAATAAGCATGGTAATTGCCCAAAAAAAAAAAAACAAGAGGGCCATGATGGCCCTGAGGTCGCTCACCTGTATATAGGCCCCCCAACCCCCCCCCCCCCCCAACGTTGCAGGGCCAATTTAACCCAAGGGCTTTTATTTGCACAAACTCGGTAGACACCCATAAGAAGATGTTTCATGCTAAACATCTAAGCTCTAGCTCATTGGGCTTTATTGAAAGAAGATTTTTTTTAAGTTTTTACTATACACATATAGTTAAAAACAATGACACTCTTGGGGCCGGGCCAGTTTTGACCCCAGGGCTTTTATTTGAACAAACTTTGTAGACACTTACTAGAAGATGTTTCATGCTTAATATCTAAACTCTAGCTATTTGGGTTTTTTCAAAGAAGATATTTAAGTTTTTGCTATACACATATTAAGAAAATCAATGACCCCAGGGGCGGGGCCAATTTTGACCCCAGGTCTTTTATTTGAACAAACTTTGTAGACACTTACTAAAAGATGTTTCATGCTTAATATCTTAACTCTAGCTATTTGGGTTTTTTCAAAGAAGATTTTTTAAGTTTTTGCTATACACATATAAGGAAAATCAATGACCCCCGGGGCGGTGCCAATTTTGACCCCAGGGCTTTTATTTGAACAAACTTGGTAGACAGCCATAAGAACATGTTTGATGCTAAATATCTTAGCCATAGCTCTTTGAGTTCTTTAAAAGAAGATTTTTTAAGTTTTTACTATATGCATATAGGGAAAATCAATGATCCCCCGGGACGGGGCCAATTTTGACCCCAGGGCTTTTATTTGAACAAACTTGGTAGACACTTATTAGAACATGTTTCATGCTAAATATCTTAGCTTTAACTCTTTTTGTTCTTTAAAAGAAGATTTTTTAAGTTTTTACTATATGCATATAGGGAATATCAATGACCCCCCTGGGGCGGGGCCAATTTTGACCCCAGGGCTTTTATTTGAACAAACTTGGTAGACACCTATTAAAACATGTTTGATGCTAAATATCTTAGCCATAGCTCTTTGAGTTCTTTAAAAGAAGATTTTTTAAGTTTTTACTATATGCATATAGGGAAAATCAATGACCCCCCGGGGCGGGGCCAATTTTGACCCCAGGGCTTTTATTTGAACAAACTTGGTAGACACCCATTAGAACATGTTTCATGCTAAATATCTTAGCTGTAGCTCTTTTGGTTCTTTAAAAGAAGATTTTTTAAGTTTTTACTATATGTATATAGGGAAAATCAATGACCCCCCGGGGCGGGGCCAATTTTGACCCCAGGGCTTTTATTTGAACAAACTTGGTAGACACTCACTAGAAGATGTTTCATGCCAAATATCTAAGCTCTAGCTCTTATGGTTTTTTAAAAGAAGATATTTAAAGTTTTTTCTTTCGGTTGCCATGGCAACCAGAGTTCTGCATGGAATTAAATTCTTTGAACAATTTTTAAAGGTGACCACCAAAGGAACATTCCTGTGAAGTTTGGATGAAATTGGCTTAGTGGTTTATGAGGAGATGTCATTTAAAGTAAAAGTTTACGGACGGACGGACGGACGGACGGACGGACGACGGACGGACGCCGGACGAAAAGCGATCACAAAAGCTCACCCTGTCACTTTGTGACAGGTGAGCTAAAAAAAATCAGGTTAACAAATTGGATTCGTTTTTTCAATTCCAATTTTTAAAAAGAAAATTATTACAAAAATAGAACTAAAAATTTTTTTGAGGCATGAATACTTGGAAAAAAACAATGATCATCTTAGCATAATTTTAAATTTTGTTTTGTTTTTTAATTGAAATTATTTAAATTTATCAAGTTATAAAATGTATGATAATAAATCACTGTACACATCTTCTAACCACACAATTAGATAGGTAGTTTGTAAATGTATAGAGACAACCCATCCTTTAATGTCACCAAACACTTTCTGTACTTTTTTCTTATCTTTTGATATTAACTTAATGCAAAGTTACACACAAACCTTTCCATTTTGTGGTTCTTTATCAGAAAACGTAAAATATTTTCATGTGTAATCGCAGCACCACACCTTTTGAACAGTGCACATTTCAAAATCTTAAATAAAATCATTATAACAGTACAATGTTGCCTTATAAATTATTCATACTAAAAAAATTTATTTCTTCAAAATCTACGCAGCAGATGAAATTCAAGACGCGTGTGTCGAAATAAAACGAAAATGAAGATAAAATTTGCCTGCCGATAAAAGAATGTCATGGATTGCTCCACGTATTAAATAAATATTGCATACACTCCAGATGTTAACTAATTCAATAATAATACCATTTATCAAAGTTAAAAAAGGCCTCCTCGATCAAGGTTTTTAGAGTTTAAAATCATAACATAAATACCTATAATTTCTTATATCCGTTGTCCGATATTTATTCGAAACAATTATATTCCAAAGTTGACTGAATTATAGCGAATAAATTAGCCACTATTTATCTTATTATCAAATCAAAATAGCCACAAAGTCTCCATTTGACACAAAAGATTTCCTTCAAAATATGACACAACTGTTTTCACACTTGTTAAACCTTATTAAACCCGTCCCAGCACATTAAAGCGACTGTAACTCGGATCACCTCCTCGTAAAACTTTATTGAAATCTTGAAAATCTTAAAATTAAACTACATATCCATAATAATTCTCTCCGTATAATAATGTAATATGTACATAAAACTGTGTGTTGTTTCCTTTTGATAATCGTGACACTATTTTTAAAGTTCACGGGTATATTATCTCCGCTAGGTAAACAAGGAGTAAACACAGGCCTGATCAGATCTTTATCCTCGGGTACGAGTACGTTTAAACACGGTCACGCTTTTACTCTGATGTTTAAAACTATATCAACGTTGCATCGTAATAAAAGGCTATTTAATTAATAATTAATCTATTGATTTATTTCTACCCTGTCTAAAAAAAATTTCTTCAGCCTTTGGCAATATTCATTTTTGTCAACAAAAATTTGCATGGTCTGTTACACATGAAACAACACTAAGACTAGCATTAGTAATCTATTTATCAACATCAATACGATCGATGCATAAATACTAATCAATTTCTTCTGTTGCTATTACACACAGGTACACAATGGTTACACCACCTTTTAATCAATTTCTGCTTTTTTCTTAAAACATTTTCGAAACTTTATGGTTAATTGCACAAAACCAATATAAATTAACTTGAGATGATGCATGAACTTATAAAAGTTATAAATTATGAAATTCCGACACAACAAATAATAACCAAAAAAATATATACCGGTATATCAACTGAACAGTGCAGTAAGTAACAATTGAAAAGATCAATTACCAGCTTCAAATCCATAAATTCAAAAGAAATTTCTTTTTCCGATTATTTACAGAACAAATTACAAACTGCCACCATAAATTAGGGGAAAAATATATTATTTGGCCAGTTACATGCAATTGCCTGCCAAAAATAAATAACAGGCAAATCATGAAAATAATCACATAAATTGCAGCCTGTAAGAGGATTCTGGCAAGATGATTTTATACATCTTTACAAAATTATCTTTGATTTTGCAATTGTTTTTTTTCCCCACTAGAACATTTTTTTAAAAACACATACTACTAGATTTTCATGTATATTTGATATTTTGCCTATAGTAAAATGAACATGATTGTCCTCCTTAATGTTGGAAATGTACAAGAGATATATAAACACAAGTGGACCATATGTAAATCAATTGAAAATTGTCTCTATGGAATAAAATGTAAATCAGTTGAAAATTGTCTCTATGGAATAAAATGTAAATCAGTTGAAAACCTGTCTCTATGGAATAAAAGATAAATCAGTTAAAAACTGACTCTATGGAATAAAATGTAAATCAGTTAAAAACTGTCTCTCTGGAATAAAATGTAAATCAGTTAAAAACTGTCTTTATGGAATAAAATGTAAATCAGTTGAAAACTGTCTCTATGGAATAAAATGTTAATCAGTTAAAAACTGACTTTATGGAATAAAATGTAAATCAGTTGAAAACTGACAATGGAATAAAATGTTAATCAGTTGAAAACCTGTCTCTAATAAATTGTAAATCAGTTGAAAAGTGTCTCTATGGAATAAAATGTAAACCAGTTGAAAACTGCCTCTATGGAATAAAATGTAAATCAGCTGAAAACCGTCTCTATGGAACAAAATGTAAATCAGTGAAAAAGTGTCTCTATGAAATAAAATGTAAATCAGTTGAAAACTGACTCTATGGAATAAAATGTAAATCAGTTGAAAACCATCTCTATGGAATAACATGTCAATCAGTTGAAAAGTGTCTCTATGGAATAAAATGTAAATCAATTGAAAACTGACTTTATGGAATAAAATGTTAATCAGTTGAAAACCGTCTCTATGGAATAACATGTCAATCAGTTGAAAAGTATCTCTATGGAATAAGATGTAAATCACTTGAGAATTGTCTCCATAGAAAAGTGTCTCTATGAAATAAAATGTGAATTAGTTGAAAACATGACTCTATGGAATTAAATGTTAATCAGTTAAAAACCTATCTCTATGGAATAAAATTTAAATCAGTTGAAAACTGTCTCTACAGTTGAATAAAATGTAAATCAGTTGAGAATTGTCTCCATAGAATGAAAATGTAAATCAGTTGAAAACTGACTCCATATAGCAAAAGGTAAACTCGTAAAGCTATAAAAAAAACCATCTTGATGGGGATATCATTACAAGAACAAACCCTGTCCCTCATTATCAATTTTAATATGTTAGTTATAATAAATCGGGTTATATACCTGAATAAATTAAAGTATACATGCATATATATATACATCAGGTTTAGATGTGTTATTTCCATTAAATAACATAAAGCATTAGCATTAGCATAATAATGTTTAAGAAAACAGTTTCAAATTTCAAACTTCTTATTTAAAGTTTCAAATAAGATGCAAATTCATTCAAGTTTAAAATCTGCACATATAGCAAAAACTAAAAATAAAATCTACCTACAGAATTGGATCAAGGTGAAATTAAGCATATTTGATAGAGGGGGAGGGGGGAAATATAATTCCTTTTTTACATTCATAATTTATAAGTATAGATATTATGATATTTATATGAACAATAAAATGTTTATTCATTCACAACTATGAAAAAAACAAAACAAAATGGTACAATCTATCAATGAGTGATATGAAGTGAGAATATCAGTTATATCTCACTGAGACCAGTTACAGTATTCTTGTTGTTCTCATAGTATGACATTATAAGTATTTTAGTGTTACCTCAATATGCTTCCCTGACAATATAACATTTTAAAATTATGTAATTTTATATAGCCTTTTAACACTAAATGCATGTGTGCATCTTCCAAACCTTCCAATTAAAAACATTTTTTACACTACAAAAATGGCTTACATTGCAGACATACTTTGTGTTTTCAAACAAGTCTATATTATGCATCAGTAAAAATGAAAATGCTACTAGAGGATATTATAATAGAAAAACAAAGCACTTAAATTAAATCTTATTTTATATGGTGTGTTTTGTGCAGCACTTTAATTGGCACAGACCTGTCATGGCACAGACATGTCACTGAGTTATCCAGTACATCTTTTTTATCTGCAAAGTTCTACAGTCTAACACGGTTTAAAACAGTCAGTTGCTTTATACTTTTCTACATATTTGGTAAATTACAATGTAAAATTCAAAATTTAAATCAAGACAAGACTTACTTTCCTTCCCAAATTAGCAATTTTAGCGATAATTTTTCCCAAAATCAAGAGGCTTAGGCCTCTTCCCAATTTAGTGAGAATAATCACTGACTTAGTGTAAAAAAATTAAAAGGAAATCAGGCAGTCCCTTATGAAATACACACACATCATGTACCAGCTTCATAATTGTGTACCCTTTAAACCAGAGGCAGATTAAAAATAATCAATTTCATTATAAAATATTGTGTGAAATAAAACAGCTGCTTTTCATGCTCATACAAAAATACCTTTTATCTGCTACAATTTTTATACACAATATTCAATGTCTCTCCAAGTATAGACAGACATATCCTTGTCAAAATTAGGACAAAATATGAATTAATTATGCCATAAAAATGTAGTAAGATCACTTAATTAACATATTTGTCTATAATACTTATCATTTATATGTATTCAGCAACCCTATACGAGATCATGAATACAACAAACAACTTGTTTTACCGTGGTATACAAGAAATAGAATTAATAGAACAGAACAGACAAGAAATAAAAATGATATAAATTTTATTACAATATTTTATAAATGTATTAATCAATCCTAAGATTAAAGTAAGGTCAGAAGGAAAGTCTATCAGATTTATACTAACTATATACTTAGCATGGGACCTAACAACAACACTTCCAACATGTAACAGAATACCTCTTACCAAAACTGTTAAATATTTTTCGTATTTCATATTACTTTCTCAGAAAAAAGAAATGTCTTTACATCAATTGACATTTATCAATTTTCCTAATTTCAGAAATTGTCAATTTATCAAAATTTCTTTTAACAGAGAAAAAACAACAAGAAAACCACCTAAAAGATAAAATTATAACCAAAATCGCATTTCTTCATAAATTTTTATAAAAACTTTTTTTTCATGCATCCTTTAAATAATATTTTAATTTACGTAATAAAATTTCCAGTTGGTTTTTTGTAGTTTTTTTTCTCTTAAATAAAAATATTTCTTAGTTAATCCTATAGTATTTAAAACTACAATTTATGAAAAATATATCTTTCTGTGCAAACTTAAAAAAAAACATTTTACCTCAAAAACCTACAGACCTTGATTTAATAATTCCAATTTCTAGGAAACTATAATTTCCACTGAAGATCCATCCATTCAATACAACCAACTTCAACTAACACAGAAAATAGAATACTCCTCAAAATACCCTAGTATTTGAAAAGACCTCTCAATTTGAAACTTAGCAGAACTTTTGTGGGAGTAAAAAAAATAAATTTTTTGGTGAGTGTCATCGGAGTCTACCTATACCAGTTGCAAGAGTGCATTAATCTTATCTATACCAAAGTCCTCACCGTTTTTTATTCTTAAGCCAATGATAGCGCTAATTGATGACCTCTCCAATTACATAGAATTTCCGGTCCATGATTGCAATAAAAAACCTCCTATCAGAATATCCAATAACAGTAGAAATACTCTCAGTGAGCAATTTCTTTCTTAATTCAATACAAGAACTCTACTTAATCTAGTGAAGCTGTATCTTTTTTTTGACAAGAATTTAACATCTTGTCTTATTCCGTGACAAACAAAAACAGCGATGACGAAATATTTCACCCTTTCCACTAAAATTTCTGCTGTTTATCAATACAGGTTGCTTTTTATTTATTCAATATAATATATTCATTTGAATTTGTAATTGTTTCATTGACCACTTGTCCAAACCCAAACTGTATATTGTCTCATAAAGTTTGGTTATGATTTAACCCCTGATATGTCATTAATTTGTTTTATTAAATTTTATAAGGAAGTAAAAATATTTGGCAATATGATTTTGCTTTAAAATGAAGAATTTCTTATCTTGGTATTTAACCCTTTTATTTCTTAAAGAGTTTATTGTTTTTCTTAGGTTGTTAGGTTCTTAGGAATATATTCAGTTAAATCCGATCAAGAACATGTGGAATCATTTCACTCTTACTGGGAGAAAGTAGGTTTTTATACACAGGGAGTCCTTGTGCTATTAAACAATATCATATGAAATCCAGTGTAATTATTTACTACTGTATCAATATATTAAACAAGTACAAAGTTACAAAGGTAGTAAATGCATACTGTAATCACGTAAATAAATAAACTATAAACTAAGATTTCTTATACTTACGTAACACTAAAGTCAGATACATTCCATTCAACATCTCATTTTTTAAACCAAAATATTTTTCAATAAACATAGCTGATACATCCAGATTTATATTGGTGTGTGTTCAAGATTTTATATTTACGTAAGGTTATACTCAAGCATATAATTTTTTTCGACAGCTGTATATTTTGATATAAATACCTCCCGATTTATTCATGTACAGTAGGAATAGGTATATTACAACTATCGTGAACGGTAAACCTCCCGTCACTGCGATCACTCGTCCATGCACGATTATACTGCACTGCATGGAAAAAGGAATAATGCATCCAAAAATGATTCTAATCGTTTCATTAGATAAAAATATATATATTTTTTTATAATAACCAAATTTTCACTTCAGTGTCACGTGCTATAATACAAGCATTTTCCACTGCCCTTTTTAGTCCCTTAACCCTGCTCTATTTCTGTAACATATTGTCACTTTAGTGCAATAAGTGATTAATTGCTATTAAATTTAGAAGGATTTATTACGCTACTGCACTAAAATGACGATTTTTCAAAATAATGATGGTACTTGCCCTGCTGTTAGGTTGTTAATTAAATGTTAAATTATTTTAATATCAACAGTTCAGTCTGGTAAGACTTGCGGTAGCAATCGCAACTTTTCGGCCCTTTTTGTCAATCTTCTCATAAGGACCTAGTACACAATAGCAAGAATACACAGAACACAACTAAACGTGTAAACAAACAGTATGAAATATTCCGTTTTTTTTTCTTCAGTTTATCGTGAACTAATCCATTTAAATTACGTAAATAAATAGATAAACACATATAAAGTACATCATTATATACTATTACGTGTTTTTTCGTTTGTTTTTTAAATTTCAGCTGGACGTCCAATAAATACATCATTTTGTTATTTATTATACAAAGGTTATACCCTCTATTTTTAACTACTACTTATTCTGAGATGATAATGAAAACTTGTGTTGACTGAGGAGGATGGAACATACTGGTGTACCTTGACAGTGCTATCTCAGACTTGTTTTTTCTATTATAGATTTTTTGTGGTGGTGGTGGGAGGCAGGGTGTGGGGATGTGGCTGTGTATTTTAAGTTGTAAAGGTTATAAAGTGACTTCCAGCTTTCCTGACAGTAGAATAACCTACTAGTGCCCCTATGAGCATTTTTCCAATCACCACCTTAGTAGAACCACTGTCCCTCACTAAGGAAGATAGAACCACAGTTCTGTAAGCAAGATAGAACCACAGTCCTCAAATAAACAAGATAGAATTACAATCCTTCAGTAAGCAAGACAGAACCAAAGCCCTTCAGTAAGCAAAATAGAACCACTGTCCTTCAGTAAGCATGATAGAACAACTGTCCTTCAATAAGCAAGATATAACTAACCACTGTCCTTCACTAAGCAAGATAGAATCACTATCCTTCAATAAGCAAGATAGAACCACTGTCCTTCACTAAGCAAGAAAAAACCACCATATATTCCTTCAATAAGCAAGATAGAACAACTGTCCTTCAATAAGCAAGATATAACTAACCACTGTCCTTCACTAAGCAAGATAGAATCACTATCCTTAAGATAGAATCACTATCCTTCAATAAGCAAGATAGAACCACTGTCCTTCAGTAAACAAGATAGAACCACTGTCATTTAGTAAACAAGACAGAACCACTGTCCTTCAGTAAGCAAGATACAGAACCGCTGTCCTTCAATAAGCAAGATAGAACCACTGTCATTCAGTAAACAAGATAAAAACACTGTTCTTCAGTAAACAAGATAAAGAACCACTGGCCTTAAGTAAGCAAGATAGAATCATTATCCTTCAGTAAGCAAAATAAACCACCATCCTTCAGTAAGCAAGCTGACTGAATCACTGTCCTTCAGTAAGCAAGATAGAACCACTATCTTTCAGTAAGCAAGAAAAAAAACACCATCCTTCAATAAGCAAGATAAAACCACTGTCCCTCAATAAGCAAGATAAAATCACTGTCCTTCAGTAAGCAAGATAGAAACAATGTCCTTCAATAAGCAAGATAGAAACACTGTCTTTCAGTAAACAAGATAGAACCACTGTCAGTCAATAAGCAAGACAGAACCACTGTCATTCAGTAAGCAAAATAAAACCATTTTCCCTCAGTAAGCAAGATAGAACCACTGTCATTCAGTAAACAAGATTGAACCACTGTCCTTCAGTAAACAAGATACAGACCGGCTGTCCTTCAGTAAGCAAGATAGAACCAATGTCCTTCAGTAAACAAGATAGGACTGCTGTCCTTCAATAAGCAAAATAGAACCATTGTCATTTAGTAAACAAAATAGAACCACTGTCATTCAGTAAACAAGATAAAACCACTGTCATTCAGTAAACAAGATAAAACCACTGTCTTTCAGTAAGAAAGCACTGCCCAGTCTGTATCTCTAATCATTCTTGCATACCAGATATGTCATCATAAGTTAATTGTAAGCATTCTGCATGTTAATTAAGTTAGAATCAATAGTTAGATGTTTATTCAAATCTTTATGACTGTTTATTCACATGACAAAATCTTTCTCATATAACTTCATAATAAATTGCATTAAATCTCAATGAAGCAGTATGACATGCATGTCAATAGATAAAAAGATATAATAGGTTTAGTTTTTTGCACAGTTTGTTTTGATTTTCAATTAAGATTACCTGATGACTTAATAGGAGTGTCTGTAAGCGGTGAATAACCCAATATATTCATATTAATTTTTTCTTGAGAACCCTTGGCTTCCGTCAATCATAGACATTCCAGCTTCTTTTGCAGGACATTGTACGATGATACGACAAACTAAGCTAAAAGCATCTGCCATACCCTTCAAAATACCACAATGTTCAATTCTGAAACACTTGATATCAAATCGAACAATTCATGATTACTAAATAGTCGGTACATATACTTTTTTTTGGACCTGTATGCGTAAACTTTACCTTGTCATAAAAAAGTGGCATTCACCTCACTGTGGTTAACAAATTTTGTGCCAAGTTTTAGAAATTTTGCTCCAGACCAGTGTTTTCTTAAGACCTCTAAGTGTGGCCTTGACCTTTGACCTGGAATCCTGATTCATGTATATGACACTACACTTAAGTTGAAAGGCAACAAATAGGCTTTATATTTTTGTTTTACCTTTAAAATATTTCCTAAGTATCAGTATCAAAGTCATGCTACAAACACGTCAGTTTTTAAATGCAAGATATCTTATTACATCTAGCCATTTAAATTTGTCCTCATTTTTCATGTGTTAAATGAGAGTGAATTTCACAACTTAGTCACCTGCGCAGTGCGTTGGAAAAATGAGCAAATTGTAAATGTGCAATAAGGCATGCGAGTATGGCGTGTGCTCGTTCCACTTTATTACCCATGCGTATAATCTTGTATGCCATGGCATATCACCTGCTGTTAAAGTTATCAAGTAAATAAGATCAGCTTATCTATACATGTTTCACATATCAAATTTTCATATCATCTGTCCTGTTTTGAAGAATATTGGAAATGATTTAGCACCTTGTTTACAATGGCATTGTCATCTTGTGGTGAAATACAATTCATTCATTGTCTGGCACCGTTGTATAATTATTATACTATTTCAGACACTTCAGTTTCTCAACTCCAAAATGTTCAAACCAAATGTTTTGTGTTTTGTTGTTTGTTTTTTTTTCATTTTGTGTGTGTGTGGGGGGAGGGACTTGAGGGGTGGCAGGCGGAAGGGGTGCAGTAAGATAAGACTGTCCAGCATTCACCTTCGGACACAGAATGACCTTAATTACAAGATTTCAGGTTTGTGTGAAATTAACAATCCCATAATAAATGATCTAGCTGGAAAGGTTACTTTCTCACATGCAGTGAAGGAATAGATTTTAACAACAGTAGTCTTATATGCATCGCATTTTTACCTGATTTTGTCACCAACCTGATGTCATTGTATTTGTAATCCCTAAGCTTTTTTATGCTTGATTTTGTCATCAGCTTTTTTTTGCCCGATTTTGTCATCCCCAAGCCTTCCTGCCTGATTTTGTCATCCCTAAGCTTTTTTGGCCAGATTTTGCCATCCCTGAATTTTTGTGCATGAATTTGTCATCCCTAAGCTTTTTTGGCAGATTTTGTCATCCCTAAGCTCTTTCTGTATGATTTTGTCATCCCTAAGCTCTTTTTGCATGATTTTGTCATCCCTAAGCTCTTTTTGCCTGATTTTGTCATCCCAAAGCTCTTTTTGCCTGATTTTGTCATCCCTACGCCTTTTTACCTGATTTTGTCATCCCTAAGCATGTTTGAGAAAAAGTAAGAAAACAAAGACACAACAAGATTTTGGTATTTTCTTGGCAGAAAAGCCAAAATACCACATGGGGTAAAATCAGCAAACATATTTCTCTGCTTCTAATACCTTTTGGTGAGTTACACCTTATAAGATTGATGTTTTTTGTCAATCAGTTCACTATAGACTTTTTAACTTGGAATCTATAAGTACCCCCACTCCCTTCCTATCTAATTAAAATCAATTACCTTTCCATTTTTCCTCCGGCATCTTCATGATGCAGCTTTTTATCATCATGATTTTGCAGACACTCAGATAACATCTTCATATTACACTGTCTGCAAATAACTGCTTTAATTACATAACCTGAAAAGAGAAAATTTATGTTAGGCCTCTCTTTTTCCTGCCTATCAAGAAAATCAGATTGATTAATGAAATGACAATTAATTAAACTAAAATGACTCATTTATAATCACTGGGGCTCTTAGAACACTTGTGCTTGCCTTCAGACATTGATCATGATCTCAGTAGTTACACTGACTGTCCCTCCCAAATATCTTATACCTTCTAATAAATGTTACAAAATTAGAAAGTATCAAACACTTGTGTTCCCCTCTTCCAATATTATAAACCTACAAATAAATGCTCCAAAATGACTGTTAAAACTAAGACAACTGCCACATATCAAAATATTATTATGTTGCTTTAAGATCTCAAGCAGAATACAATGTCCGGATTATAATGTTCTGTACCATATCCTTCAAAATACCATGTTTGATTCTGTTACCTGTTTTTCAAAATAACATATAATGTTTGATTGTGTACCATATCATTCAAAACAAGAGCCGGTTGAACTGGGAGATGCTCTCCGACTAGGATTTGGACACAGAAAGGTATATCTTTTGTAATTTCAGAGTTATGTCCCAGACACAGTTCAAAGTGTGATAATTCCAAACTTAGGCAATGCAGAGTTACTTTTCTTTGCACTGCACTTCTACTCAATTAGATCTATCTATCTACTTGCACACAACACTTCGTCTCAATATGTTGATCATTTCTGTGAAATAGTTTCTAAAATCCAACTTCAAATAACAAAGTTATTGGCCGGCCACAATTTTGCTTCAAGGTCATGCTGTGACCTTGTAAAATCCAACTTCAAATAACGAAGTTATGTGCCGGACACGATTTTGCTTCAAGGTCATGCTGTGACCTTGACCTTCAAAGTACGACCCAAATGTTGCTCGCGACACGTCGTGTCAATATGGTGATCATTTCTGTGAAATAGTTGTAAAATCCGACATCAAATAACCAAGTTATGGGCCTGACATAATTTTGCTTCAAGGTCATGCTGTGACCTTGACCTTCAAGGTAGCAACCCAAATTTGCGCACAACACATCGTCTCAATATGGTGATCATTTCTGGGAAATAGTTGTAAAATCCAACTTCAAATAACAAAGTTATTGGCCTGACACGATTTTGCTTCAAGGTCATGCTGTGACCTTGACCTTCGTACATACTGACAGACAGACGGACAACCCGGCGACTATATGCTCCCCCAAAATTTTTCGGGGAGCATAATAACGTAATGTTTGATTCTGTACCAAATCCTTCAAAATAAAACAATGTTTGATTCTGTACCATATTCAAAATAACAATGTTTGATTGTGTACCATATCCTTCAAAATAAAACAATCTTTGATTCTGTACCATATCCTTCAAAATAAAACAATCTTTGATTCTGTACCATATCCTTCAAAATAACATAACTTTTGATTCTGTACCCTATCCTTCAAAATACCATAATGTTTGATTGTGTACCCTATCCTTCAAAATAAAACAATCTTTGATTCTGTACCATATCCTTCAAAATAACACAGTGTTTGATTTTGTAAATAACACAATGTTTGATTCTGTACCTGCATATAAATATTCAAAGTGACTGCTTTGTAATTATATTGTCCTAAAATACCATCTACATTACTAAAATGTTTCAAATGACCAATATATATATTTACCTTTGCTCCTATTCCAAAACTTATGTTACTTAAATTAATGATGTTGCTCCAAATGATATAAACATTTAAATGTTGTTCTACAAATTACATATCATCAAAAAGCTTATTAAACAGACATTGTGACATTTCTATTTCCTGAATTGCAGTTCACAAAATAATGATACAGTTTCCCGTAATACCGCACAAAAAAAAATATAACAATATTTTTGTACAATTTTATGATATTATTACTATTGCTTCTGACAGTACACTCAGACCTTTGATTATTGTTTTATTTCTATCATCAGTCACATCTTGAACGGACTTACTATTATAGTCAATACTTCAAGCTTATAACCCATTCTCTTGCCCGCTTTTTCTTCGCTTATATTATGTATACACTGTTCAGGTTCCATTACAAGACCTGTCTCTTAAAACATTTATTCTTTTACAATATCCATTTAGTGGAACTTTCAAGACAGGCAAAAAGACAACACAAAAACACTTAAAGCAAGATCATTTATCTAGATATGATGTATTTTATAGCCGTACAGTTTTGCCAAATTCTAAATGGATTTTATATAAACTACAAAAAATACTGATAAAACTTTATAGAATATACAAAGAAGTCATTAATATTGAATGGTTTTGTTGGATAAGAATAATTTCACCCACAATACACAATGAAATCGTAATTAAACAAAAAATAGCGAATTATCTGATTATCTTTCAACAATAAAGCCGTACATATTACAGAAATTTTACGAGAATGCATGTTGTTATTGAGATTCTATTTTAAATTGTGTAACCCTACCTGGGAATCTTTTATGGCATATTGTCATCATAAATCAAATGGTGCATGGTAAGAAAATCATCATTTTACAACAGATCTTATTGTCACATTATATGCTATTTCATTGACAAGCCTACGGGACACAGTCTGTTGCAGACATGATATATCAAAATGTACGATTTTATCTAAATAGCTCAATGATTCGAATCATTATGATATTACGGAAACTTCATCTCATTAAAAATATAGAGAGAAAATGATCTGTGGAATTTTCAGCAGTTGCTACTGACAGAGTCGATTAAAACACCTGGTCACAAGGGCAATTTAGTCTGTATCTTTATTTACTTCACACCTTATAAAATATAAACTTTACTATAGTGTCTTGTCCAATATAGTTTTGACAGGTGTGAAGTCATCCAATAGTATTGTACTTACAATTCATAATAACCTCACAATATTTTCTGCACTCCAATGCAATATATCTATCTCATAATGAATTATTGATATGCTTAAGGAAATAGGTTAAAAATTTTAATTTTATTTGCAAGAATAGTTACTTAAAGATCTTAGATTACATCTTTTGAAGGGGACGTCCGTGGCCAAGTGGTTAAGGTCATTGACTTCAAACCACTTGCCCCTCACTGCTTTGGGTTTGATTCCCTTCATCTTTGGTTTTTCTCAGATACTTTCGGAAAGGTGTTTTACATCTGTGCCCATAGAAATAAAGTCCTCAGAGGACTTTTCTCCATCCATATATTAAACTGGAACATGTACCATTATGAACATTGTGTGTTTAGGATGTGACATTAATACCCAATAATACTTAAAGACTTATCACATTTTGAAACATTATTGAAATAATGTTTAACTTGTGCTGCAATCACCTGAGCATTTTCTTTATCTATTTGTGACGAAGACATTCATATAATAAAATATATATCAGTAATCAAATGTACCATGAAATATGATTTTCATGCAAAGAGATAAATGATCTAGAAATTCAAAATTGACTGACCCACCTTTAGATATCAAAGAACTATTATCAATTAATATGTCATATATTCATAAACAAATAATTTATCACTTTTGTTATCAGAATAAAATAATCATATGTAATAAAGATTTATCTCAGACAAATCATGCATCTTATAGTCTTATCATAATATAATATGTAAAATAAACATATATCTTTAACAAAAAGGTAAATCACATCTGATTCAATTTGTGTAAATTGAGGCGAAGCTGATAAAATGTGTAAAAGGAAGGTCCCTCCTTGATACCGCTTTGATAAAGATTACAACCATCGGTAACAAAATCACAACAATGTCATAAATAATCATAAAAAACAATTTATTCTTCCAATAAATTTAATGAGTTAAATTCTCTATAACGTCACTGCAGGTAAATTGAGATGTTCATATCTAAAACAGGCCTTGATTTAAGATTCAGGTTGCATTCCTTCACAAACATGCCAGTTAACCTTTCTGCAAGTTTTTTCTACAACACCAAATAAACCGTAAATAATGATCAGAATTAAAAAGCGGCATAACCACAGAATATGAAAAATCAAAAAGTTACACAACTCATTATCAACTTGTGAAAAAAACTACTTTAGACAAGAGCACACAATGCAGTGTTATTGCTTTTTTGTTAAAAATTCTAAGTTCAAAAGGGGCATAACTCTTAAACTATTGCTTTCAAAATTATGTCCCTTGTCTAACAACTGCACCTTGTCATGATAAACAAGTATTCTAAGCTTCAGCTCGATACCTTTTGAAATATTTGAATAATGGACTACAATAGTTTTGTATAACCACGACAACGACAACACACTGCAGGGATCATAATAGCTCAACTTTTCTTTAGAAACAGATATTAGCTAAAATTGGAAAAATGCCTGAAACCTAGTTGCAGACCGACTTTAAGGCTAAACAAAACAGTCATGCATATCCCTTATTCTAAAAAAAAATCCAAAATAGTCAAAGGACCATATACATTCATTGGTTTGTGTTTAAGTCTTCATTATAAGTATTAGCAATAAACTAATTAATGCTACTGATAAAGTAAAGAAGGTCTACTAAGATAAGATAATTTCCATTTATAGTTGGTTACAATAAACATAACATCAGCTTATAAAAGATAGTTTCCGACATAACAGACTATCCTTTAATATGCTAACAAACAACCTGTATAGAAATATAAAAATTTAGATTACGAGACTCAATTGTTCATCTTGGATAAATGCTGTAAAATAAATGAAGATAAATTGTCACCACAATCTGTTTCAAGGGACAGAGCATCAGATCTAGCCATTTTAACTTTATTAAAATTACTTATTATGAATCCTTCCCTCATGAAAATGTTTTGTTCACAAACTATTTTCTTTCAAATGGTAATTTAATGAGTTGTGTGCATTAATAGCGAAAAAATGCTAAGAACTAAAAATTGTCTTAAAATATTTAATATTTAATTGGTAAGTTTGTGAATAAATAAAAAGTCACTGCATATGATATTTGCAAATTCATGGGTCGTGAAAACTGATGACAAAATAGAAACTTGATTTATTGACAGATTAAATAAATATGTTTTACAAAAATGTTGAAATCTTTATCTTAACTTCATTGTTTTGACTATTTACAGATTATTTTGAAATGAATAACACTCTTAATAATACTTTTGCTTTGAAGAATGCTGTCTTCCCTTTTTCATCTAAATGTTTGTTTAAATCTAAGGGAAACAACTTTTCCCTTCTTCAATTCTGAATGGTTTTTTAAATCAAAGGGAAACAACTTTTGCACTTTTATCAACACTTATCATAGATTTTTTTATTACAGTATGTTTAAAGGTGATCACTCTAACTTTGAAACTGACATAGATTTATTCTGCTGAAAAATTCTCTTTTTTTTTACAATTATCTCAACAATTATCTCTTTTTTTCACAAACAGTGCTCATCGTTATTTTATGTTTCACAAATGACTTTTCAGTGTCTCTGACTAAATAATGTCTCCCCTTGTCTTTAGGTGTTCTCTATTGTCTTTTATTACCCATTGTCTATTAGTATCTCCCATTGTTCTATTGTTAGTTTATAAAACAATGTCTTTTGGTGTTTCCTATTATATTTTAGTTTCTTCCAATGGCTTTCTTTGTCTCCCATTGTCTATTGTTTCACTGTGTAGCAACATCTCCTAGTCTTTCAATGTCTCCCGCCATCATTCAGATGCTCCCATTGTCTCCAAAATATCTCCTAATATTTTTCAGTATTTCCCTTTATCCCACAGTGTAAGTGCCCCATATTGCTTACACATCTAATAATCTTATAAATAAGTTTCCCTCATTTTTCAAAAAGGGGATAGAATGAAAATTATTTTAGACCTCATCAATGAGCTAGGTGCTTTAATATTTATTTCATTTTTTTAATCTTTGACAGTTCCGCCCTTGGCTTTGGCACACATCTGCTGGCTAGAGCTCAGTATCTGAGGATACTTTAACATACAAGATTGGGGAAGATTGAATTAGATGATGCTTACTTATATATCTTGATAAAACATGGACTACATTACTGGAACTGCTATTAAATGTCAAGATATAATGAAATACTCTGTAAGCTATATCTTTATATAAAGATATAAAAAGAACCAGAAAGCAATATTTCATATATACACACAGAATTCTTTACCTTCAGGCATGAACAAAGGAGTGTTTTAATCCCTTATCTTAATTGGTCTTTTATTACCCAACGGTACATCTAAAGGAGTTTCAATTTAATGAATTGCACCCTTATATTTCAAAATCAAAAGCATCTTGCTCCTACAAAATATTATTTATAAAGAAGCTAAAATGTACTTAAACCAAGAGGACCAAGTTGGCCCAAGATCACCCACCTGAGATCATAAAACAAGAAAAAAATCACAATTCTTCAAAACAAACGTAACAATCACATTGTGTCAATTTTGGAATCCCAGACAATTCCCCTCCCAACAAGCTTGTAGTTGTAGGCCTTGTAGTTTTTTAAAGATTTCATTTTTCAAGGCTATTTTTAGCTCCTGTGACCTACTTATGCATCAAACAGGAACCATTTATATAACTTCTATACAGCTCCGGCTGCATATAAGGATCTGTTAAGTTTGATCAAAATCCATAATGTAGTTTAGGTGGAGATAATGTTTAAAGAAATTGTGGACAACGACAAACAAGAGACAGCTTGCCATCCTAAAAGCTCACCACTGAGCACTAAGCACTTTGTGCTCAGGTGAGTTAATAAATGTGTCATCAGATTAAGCCACAATCATGTTTATTATATAAAATTGGCATTTTAAATTTAAAGGAACTCCACTGCAGTCCAAATGCCTACATACATAAAATTTGAAATTCTTACATAGACCAACTGGGGCACTTAAACAGGAGGATATGCAAAAGATAAATAAAAAATAGACTAAGAAATGAATTAAACATCATACTTTTTGTGGTATATTTAGCCTTATTAGCATCAAAAGTGTTAAAACGCTTTTCAAATTTGGGCTGTTTTTTTTTCACAAATATACTGGAAAAAAAGTGAAATTTTGCAAGTTATCAATGTAGACGTATATCTAATGGAATACTAATATCCAAATATTATTTCCAGTCCCGTCATGTTAAAAAATCTCAATGAAGTCCCTTTAAGACACCAATACTTTCTCCTTAACAATTTTATATTTAACTAGATTTTTTTTATATATCCTAGCTTAAAATTAATGAAATATTAATTAATTAATTAATCAAATAATTGCCTTTAATGTATAAGTACATTCAATTTTATAAATAAAAGTAATATTCTTTATCATCCAAATAAAGAACAAGTCCAAATATAGCATTTTATACACTAAATTAAATCACCAATGAGAATCAGGTCTAGCGTCATCCCAAAATTTCATAGTCTATTGCCTGTCCTTATGCTATCACTAATTTCCCAAGCCTGACATGATGATGAACTATTGTGTGGAAGTTTGAAGCTGTAAGTTAATGCAAATGAACCTGGAATTATATTGCTCTAAACAAGTGATCATTGAATATATTGAACTAATTTATATCAGGTCATGTCACAAACATTGTATAGAATAATTTTATATACCATTCTGATGAATGCCATCAACATAAGTGTGATACAAAAGTCCAGTATCCTACCATCCAATCTTTCATTTTTAAAAATAATTATGTACTGCCAGAATAGTGGATGACTCAGATTTTAGTCTGCACAAGTCACATTAGTAGATGCTGTTGCAGTCAGAAGGCTAAGGGTTAATGTAAATGCCTCCATTAATTTGTGAATATTTGAGTCTGTGTTAAAAATACATGAGTAAAATGAAAATGCATTTGTCTGATGCAGAGAAACATCTTATCAAGTGACAGCCTTATCAACCAATAAGAACTTACAATATAAATTATTCCAGTTATTTGCTAAGCAAGACTATGTTTTTTGGTACAATCAGACTTTCCTTGCCATTTAGGTCTCATGACTATACAACTGCTCTAGATACAATAGCTGCTCCACAAATAATACTGTAAAAAATGTAAGGTTTCCTTGGAGACAAGGTCATACCACTACTGACCATTATAAAAGACACAAGCAAATTCTTCGCTTGGCATTAAAAATTGCAAGTGAAGTTCTAGGACTTAGCAATGTCTCAGGACGGTATGTCATGTAAGCCATGTGTCAGGATGATATGTCATGTAAGCCATGTGTCAGAATGGTATGTCATGTAAGCCATGTGTCAGGATGGTATGTTATGTAAGCCATGTATCAGGATGGTATGTCATGTAAGCCATATTTCAGGATGGTATGTCATGTAAGCCTATGTCAGGATAGTATGTCATGTAAGCCATGTGTCAGGATAGTATGTCATGTAATCCATGGGTCAGGATAGTATGTCATGTAATCCATGCGTCAGGATGATATGTCATGTAAGCCATATGTCAGGATAGTATGTCATGTAAGCCATGTGTCAGGATAGTATGTCATGTAAGCCATGTGTCAGGATAGTATGTCATGTAATCCATGCGTCAGGATGATATGTCATGTAAGCCATATGTCAGGATAGTATGTCATGTAAGCCATGTGTCAGGATAGTATGTCATGTAATCCATGCGTCAGTATGGTATGTCATGTAAGTCATGTGTCAGGATGGTATGTCATGTAAGCCATGTGTCAGGAAAGTATGTCATGTAAGACATGTGTCAGGATGGTATGACATGCAAGCCATGTAAAAGGATGGTAAGTCATGTAAGCCATGTGTCAGGAAAGTATGTCATTTAAGCCATATGTCAGGATGGCATTTCATGTGAGCCATGTGTTAGGATAGTATGGCATATCAGTCATGTGTCAGGATGGTAAGTCATGTGTCAGGATGGTATGTCATGTAATCCATGTGTCAGTATGGTATGTCATGTAAGCCATGTAAAAGGATGGTAAGCCATGTGCCAGGATATTATGTCATGTAAGCCATGTGTCAGGATGGTAAGTCATGTGCCAGGATGGTAAGCCATGTGTCAGGAAAGTATGTTATGCAAGCCATGTGTCAGGATAGTATGACATGTAAACCACATGAAAGGATGGTAAATAATGTAAGCCATGTGTCAGGATGGTATGTCATGTAAGCCATGTGTCAGGGTGGTAAGTCATGTAGCCATGTGTCAGGATGGTATGTCATGTAAGCCATGTGTCAGGATGGTATCTCATGTAAGCCATGTGTCAGGATCATCTGGATGGTATGTCATGTAAAAGTGCTGTGAAAAATTTAGCATTGCAATCAGAATTACATGAACACAGTGTCCACTTAAAAAAGAAAAAAACATTGCTGAGTAATCCCTTAATATCAACAAAGGAAATGAAAACGTCAAAGCTTATCAAAAACTGCTTGTGTGATTAAAATAAAGCATTCTCTTTGAAGGCAAACTCATCAAACAGATAGGGAATAAGACAAGACTTCCACATTTTAAATTGTTCCATTATAATCATGAAGCACTTAGCCCTCACATGACAAAAATCTTCAAAAAATCCCACTGTCTATCAGTAAAATATTCAGGATATTAAAGGCATGTTTATATGGAGTTCTATTTTTACATCATTCTTGTACGGAAATCCTCTTAACTGTTTTCTTATTAGGAATCAGATATATTTCAAAGTATGCAAATCCTGTAATAGTTTGCACTGTCACAGGTCTATAATTACTCAAAAAAAAGCTATTTCCTTCTCTCTAAACCAAAATGAAAAATTGTCATTTCATTTCAGTGGTACAAAAATAACTTTAACGATAAATAACTTGAACGACCTGTTCCAAGGACTATGAGAGAATTAAATGCTATAAGAGTTACAATTCAGACAGAACAAAGGTGCAGTAAGTCATGAATTGATGATATATACTTGTAAACATGTAGTAGGGAAACAGTTAACTGGTTTTTTATAAAACCTGAATGATTATTTAACCTTTGCTTGATTATCAAGCCAAAAATACAGAACAGAACAGAATTTAATTTCATAACTTGTATAGACATAGGTACATCATTATAACAAATATGTTGACATATCATTTAAGGTCACATACATACTTTTTTTTTTGACTATGTTATATTAGTTTATTGCATAGCGGGAACATTAATAATATTATGGAGTCTGTGCAATAGATTTTTTTTCTCCATATTTGCATTTGTACAAACCCATTGAAGGCTCGTCAGCTATTAACAGCGACCCTAGGATCAATTCCACACTGCCAAGTTGATTAAAAACCAATAAAAATACATAAAAAACAAACACCAAAAGGGACATTCATAGAGAATAAAATTTATAATGTTCCTGATACCAGTTATAACACTTTACACAAACTGATAGCAAAACATGTGCTCAAGTATAGACAGTTCAAATAATATACTGGCCAATGAATAACTTGTTGGAAACAATAAAATAATACCAAAAAAAAAAAAAAAAAAAAAAAAAAAAGATTTGAGAAATTAAAATGAAATTAAAATTTCTGGGGCATGATGGGCCTTTAACTAAATACTGAAACAATTCCTTAATAGATATCCTTTCTTTCAATGATGCAAATCAATAATTCATTGAAAATATAACAAACCTTTTCCACATATTAACAAAAGATTTCTGAATAAGTAAAGAGAGGCAAATGATAATTATAGACTCAATAATTATGTCTACAATCACATGCCAAACTTTTGTCCTTAAGGATCAAACCAGCAACTCCTGTATCACTAATCTGATGGTCTGATGTTGAGCTAAGCAAGCACAAATCTTCTGTATGTTTCATTTACATGTGCACTGTTAAGTAACTATGTATATAAAGCTTTATACTTATAATGTATGTAAAACCTATGGGTACAATTTGCACATGTTTGCTAATTGAAGAACAAAAGCAAAACAGGACAGTATTCTTTTCAATAACAACTAGACCTATCACTGAAGGTGATTATATAATACCCCCACCAGCAACTTTGACTTTTTGAAAAATAAGTAGTCTAGAGAAAATTTTGAACTCAACCTATAGTAAATGATTTTTAGTATCAACTGTGTTCAAAGAATTATTTCAATTAATTGTAATCCAAACCAGGATCTTCACAAACTTGCTATACATCAAGTTTGATTATAATATCTCATAATCATTCCTTATAAACTCTAGTTATTGTCAGGAAACCATTTTTCTATTTTTAGTAACAGTGACCTTGACTCCAGGGGATCCAAATGCTGTATTAAATAGGGTCTTCACATTAGCTTGCTGTACACCAAGTATGATTACAATATCTCATTCCTAACTCCAATTATTGTACGGAAACCAGTTTTTTATTTTTAGTAATGGCAGGGATCATTCGATTTCCGCGATTTCTCGCAAAAAAAATCACCAAAATCTCAGAGAAATTTGTGAAATGAGAGAAAATCTCAAACGGCAATTTGAGCCGGAAAATGTCTAACCACAATCTATAGAATGCTAAAATCACACAAAAATATGATGAAAAATTTACGATTCCCATCAAGAATTTAATTTCAAATTGTTTATTAATGAAATCGGTGTAAAAAAAACTCCAAAAAGTAGTCCAACACTTTGAATTATTTAGCCTAAAATAATTGCCGATCAGAGACCGCAAATTCACCGTACAGAAATACGGTATGATGGCTATTGTAACCTTTATCTATCTGTAAGTTGAGAATTTACACATAACACTTTTAATTGATTTTAATAAAAATTGTATGACACAGACTAACATAAAAATGGACATGTCAAAACCAAATATCGGTAAAATTTGTCTTCTAAATGTCACATCAACCACGGTAAATTTTGCCGTAAAGAACAAATTAAAAAATTTTGTTTTACGATTCCTGATGAAATAGCCGATAATAAATATTCTTTTATTGAACAAAAGTATTTAATTTTATATAATTGCAATCAGCAACAGCTTGAATTGTGAATGTTTCAGCGGAAAACAGACAAATATTCATTTGTCACATATTTTCGCGATGTCGTGATTAAAAAAAAAAATACTAAAAGGAAGCTGAGTGTTATTCAAAGGTGTTTTATAACACTAAAAATGATGTTTATGAATAAAAATTACTTTAGGTATTGTTTATATTTGTGGATATGGAGATATTTGTCATTATGTGTTCAGGTCACATATTCAATGAACATTTTTTAATGGAGGGAGGTGTGTGAAGAGAATCATAAAGAAAACAAAATGTAAGGTTATAAAAAATATTCTTCAAATCTCAACAATCACTTCTGTACAGTACAGTGTTGTCCATTAGGAACATTGGCTGCAAATAATAGTTGTAGTAGATATCCATGTATAATTCTTTTATATTTCAGAATGAAAGTGTTATATTTATTTTTCATAATTAGAATTTTATCATGTTTAAAAATTCACAAAGGAAAAGGCATAGGGTGAATCAAAAAAGTGAAAACAAAAATCACTGTAATAAACAGTCAGCTACAGCTATATCCTCATTAGATAAACAATGTTTATATGTATAATGATTTTAAAAAGTTAGAAATTTTCATATTTTAACCTCGCCCATCATGAAAATTAAATCTCTCAAGAAAATCTAATTTCTCTCATTAAAATTTCTCAAATGAGAGAAAATCTCTCACTAAAAATCCTGACCAGAATGATCCCTGTAATGGTGACCTTAACCTTGACCCCAGGGGGTCCAAATGCAATACCAACCAGGGTTTTCACATAAGTTGCTTTATACCAAGTTTGCTTACAATACCTCATTCCAAACTCCAGTTATCGTCTGGTAACCATGAAGTGGACTGACCGACCGACCGTATGACTGACAAGCTGACTCCTATTTACCCCCCTAAACTTCGTTTGTGGGGGTATAATTAAGATAGTTTAAACTTCACTCATTTGATAATCATGTCCAAAACCATATAAAGAGGCCAAGCTTTGGAAATATCTCTAAAAGATTTATTACCTGGATATCAACTACATTGTCTTTCAGGGTTTTCTTTCTTAAGGGAAAATTTTTCTATACACATAAGATAAAACTTCAACAATACAAGGTACATTAATTAATCATTCAGAATACCAAATAATTTTGCAGGCACAGCTATAGCCTATAACAATTTTGTTATCAAGGGCAGCAACTCCATAAAACAATTGTTTGCTGTTGTTGCATATCATACTCTGTCTGAATATCAATATTCATCAATTAAAGTCATATTTTGTAAACATTTATTTATGATTCCTTGTATTACGAAGATCACCCATTTAGTGAATTAAAGGGCAATAACTCCTGCCAGTCTTTGTTTCATTTGCCAGTTATGGAATAATAAATATGAGCAAGACTTAATGAAAGAAAAATCCCATTTATTCAAAATGCATAATATTTAAGCTAATATACAAAAATCATTTTGTCATTTTACACCAATTTATAATTTTCTATTCAATGTCCCTATTCAAGTGGCAACATGGCTGTCAGTGGCCAACATGTCAGACTAGTAATCTAATGTCATGATCACTAGCAGCATTGGTTCAAACCCTGTCATGCAGGGGCAAGCCATTGTTTCCTTGAGCAAGAAACTTTATGCTCATTGCTCAGTACTCACAGGTTGTTTCCAGAAACGGATTAGAAAGTTTGCTATAAGCTTATTACATAGCTTCCTACACAATCGAACTAAAATAAATTCTGTACAAACCAAAGTCCCTACACAAACAAGCCTCGAAAATAAAATAGGTTAAGATAATGCAAATGGTTTAATAAAAGTATCCTATTATACTCTGTTCTATTTCTGTACCATCCTACACAACATCAAATTTAGGAGACTGCCAGATAATGGAGTTATCTATAAAAGAACTTAAATCCTTAACACTGCACCATACCATTACAAACAATTCTCTTTTATTTAAGACATTCTATTACTTCTATTAAATGGGCATCAAATCACAACTTTATTCTTTTCTATTACAATACAAAGGCTGCAAAAAAAAGATAAATCAATTATCATATATAACATGTAAAAAAGGCCTTTTGTAATCTTATAAAAAACAAAAATGCACAGCTGTACTTAATTCATAAATATTTTTAATGAAATTTTCACAGTTATGGGGGAAAGTGGGATAAAAATGCTTCTTTAAGCACCATAATTTAAAAAGAATTCAACATTTATTACTTTGGTTTATGGTTTGAAGTTACTCTGATACTGCAAATGTGACATATGGTGAATTTCAAGCTACATGTATAATTATGCAATTAACTTGAAGGATGCCCCTTCCTGCTAATAACAAGACTGGTCCCTGAGTAAAATCAATTCAACATTTAAAATGGACTAAAATGTAATAATTCACACCACTGTGATTGATTATCAACCTCCAATTTGAAAGATTCTTTTTATTATGCTTAGAGATCGTGATATTAAAGACCCCCACCCAATAAAAGGAAAAAAAAGATGCCATAAAATAGAAAACAAATGAAATTGAAAAAAAATAAAATTTTGAGGGATGAGAGTTATATCGCAGAGTGATGTCAGAAGACTAATCTAAAATGCAGGCAACACATCCCATGAGTGATTTAACAACATCCAAGTAGAATTATTGGAACCACCCACCAGAATAGGTTCAGACAAAAACCCAGCATTCATGTCATGCTAAAAGGTCTTTAAAGATCACAAATTAATATAACATCCTATAACAGCAGTCATAAAGCACAGCAATGCTGCTGTAAAATGCAGTATGGCTAGGGTTCAATTTGCTACAGCCAAACTAAAAAAAAAACTGTTTTTTTTTCTAATCGTTACAATTTATTTTAATTGTAAACGTTCATAGGACTGAATAAAACATTATTTTAAAGGCCTAAATCAATACACTGTGGACAAGTATTCTTAAGCATTTGAGCAGACAAGCTTATTGTAGTTAACGCCTCTGTGACCTTGACTTTTGACACAGTAACCTAAATATCAATAGGGGTCATCTACTAGTCTTAACCAACCTCAATACCAAATATGAAGACATTGAGTGAACAAAGTTTTTGAACTAAACGCCCCTGTGACCTTGACCTAAAAAATCAAAAGGGTCACAAAATTGTCATGATCAACCTCCATGCCAAATATGAAGACTGTGGGTCAAAGGATTCTTAAGTAATTGGGCAGAAAAGCTTTTTTTAGTCAAAGCCCTTCTGACTTTGTCCTTTGACCTCAAAATCAAAAGGGATTACAAAATGGTCATGACCAACCTCCATCTCAAATATGAAGACTGTGGGTCAAAAGAATCTTAAGTTAATGGGTGGACAAGCTTTATTTAGTCAACACCCTGTGACCTTGACCTTTGACCCAGTGACCTCAAAATCTATAGGGTCATCTAATAATCATGACTCACCTCCATGCCAAATATGAAGACTGTGGGTCTAAGGATTATTAGGTGGATAAGCTTTTTTTTACGCAAGGCCCCTGTGACATTGACCTTTGACCTAGAGGCCTCAAAATGAAGAAGGTCATCTCTAATCATGACCAATCTCAATACCAAATATGAAGACTCTGCGCCAAAGGATTATTAAGTTATTGGGCGGACCATGGAAATCTGAGGGATGGTGAGACGGCTGGACAGACAAGCTGATTCCAGTATACCCCCCTTACAACTTTGTTGTGTAGGGGTATAAATAGGTCAATATCCTGTGAAGTGTAAATAATTTTTCTGAAACATTTAAGGTGTGTTACTATATTTTTATAGAAACCAAAAGCATTAGAATATGGAAATAAGAATGTATCAGAATAATAGTTATAAATAGTAAGTTGTTTACAGCGGCCTTCAGCTAATGTAAAGGCTAAATATGTTATATTTATAGACAAATCATTTCATCATGAGAATTAAAGTAGAAAATGATGCATCTCACCGCTGTGGGTTTGAATCCCTAAATAACTGAAATCTGATTTTCAACCTAATCAATTATATACTAATTATTAAAACGAATGTTTAAGGGCGTCCATGGCCGAGTGGTTAAGGTCTTCAAACCACTTGCCCCTCACCTCTGTGGGTTCAAATCCCGACAGGGACTTTGGATTTTTTCATGTGAGGAAGCTATCCAGCTAGCTTACGGAACGTCGGTGGTTCTACTCAGGTGCCCGTTCGTGCCTGAAATATGCACGGAAGGGCACCTGAGGTCTTCCTCCACCAGTAAAGCTGGAACGTGGCGATATGACCTATACTGTGTCGATGTGACGTAAAACCCAAAAACAAACAAACAAACAAAGTAGAAAATGAAATTTGCCATTGATAAAATATATAAAGAATAATTAAACCCCTTGAGCAAAGCAGACAATTCGTTTCCTGATTTTCTATTTTTAGAAACAATGTCACAGACACGCTATAAATAGCTCTCAGGGGACCCATTTTGTAGAAGGCTTAACAGTGATATGTATCAATGCACTTTTCCAAAATAAAATTACTGAAATGCTTTAGTATGAAACTATACAGAATTATTTTTCCAACAAAAAATAAAAGCTGAAGACTGCTTTAAAAACTAGTATTGATCATTTGTCAAGTGCAAGAAGAATGATCAGGATATCCTACTAATTTACAGGTCACAATAAGGTTAAATAGTCACCCTGTTTCCTGTTCATCAATGGACAGGAAATAACTACAGACAAGGGAACAAATTAGAAATTATAATGGAACAGTTTTACATGTTCATATTGTTTGGTAATTGATGGTTGCACTCTAATGTAAACATGGTGATATGGTAATGTATTGGAGATTAGGAGATAAAATATGCTTGTTCTTACAGATGCCTTGCTGAATTTATTATATAAGCTCTAAACAAATGATCAATGAACTGAAGCAATTTAAACTAGAACTATCACTAAATGTGATTAATACCCCCACAAGACTACTTCAGAAATGAGGATGTTACTAGTAACAGAATACCTTGTAAAAGAATTAAAATATAGAGTTATGGTTGTGGGCAATTAAAGATAGTTGTGGTTCTTGTATGTTGCATTTCCTTCCAATGTAGTTGGCCATTGATGAAGTTTTATTGAATTACTCTGTAATAAGTCCAGAAAGACAAGCAAAAGAAACAAAGGGCAATAAATAACTCTATAAATACTGAAGATGGAGTTAAAGTTCTTGTGCACTGCACTTCCTCTTATTGTGCTTGACCATTGTATGAAGTTGTTTTGAATTCCAACCAGTATGTTTTAAGTTATGCTCCGGACAATGAAAAGTATCAAAGGGCGAGTAACTCTGTATTTTGTCAAAATCGAGTTATGGTTCTTGTGCACTGCACTTCCTCTCAATGTGCTTGACAATTGTATGAAGTTATATTGAATTCCAACTATTAGTTTTCAAGTTATGCTCCGGACAAAAAAAAGCAATGGAAAAGTAACAAAGGGCAATAACTCTGTAATTAGTCAAGATGGAGTTATAGTTCTTGTGCACTGCACTTCCCCTTATTGTGCTTGACCATTGTATGAAGTTGTTTTGAATTCCAACCAGTAGTTTTCAAGTCATGCTCTGGACAAGGAAAAGTAACAAAGGGCAGTAACTCTGTAATAAGTCAAGATGGAGTTATGGTTCTTGAGCACTGCACTTCCTCTAAATGTGCTTGACAATTGTATTAAGTTATAATGAATTCCAACAATTAGTCTTCAAGTTATGGTCCGGACAAAAGAAAGGAATGGAAAAGTAACAAAGGGCAATAACTCTGTATTTACTTTAAATAGAGTTATAGTTCTTGTGCACTGCACTTCCCCTTATTGTGTTTGACAATTGTATGAAGTTGTTTTGAATTCCATCCAGTAGTTTTCAAGTTATGCCCCGGACAAGGAAAATAAACAAAGGGCAATAAACTCTGTAATTAGTCAAGATAGAGTTATGGTTCTTGTGCACTGCACTTCCTCTCAATGTGCTTGACCATTGTATGTAGTTATATTGAATTCCAACCATTAGTCTTCAAGTTATGCTCCGGACAAAAGAAAGGAATGGAAAAGTAACAAAGGGCAATAACTCTGTAATTACTTTAGATAGAGTTATGGTTCTTGTGCACTGCACTTCCCCTTATTGTGTTTGACAATTGTATGAAGTTGTTTTGAATTCCAACCAGTAGTTTTCAAGTTATGCCCCGGACAAGGAAAAGTAACAAAGGGCAATAACTCTGTAATTAGTCAAGATAGAGTTATGGTTCTTATGCACTGCACTTCCTCTCAATGTGCTAGTCCATTGTGTGTAGTTATATTGAATTCCAATCATTAGTTTTCAAGTTATGCTCCGGACAAGGAAAATGCAACGGACGTCTGGACCGACCGACCGACCGACCGCCCGACCGACCAACCGACCGACCGACCGACCACCGGGTGACTCCTATATACCCCCCCAAACTTCGTTTTTGGGGGTATAATGAACAAAATGTAGAAATTAGTTTTTAATCTGATAACCATGGTTACAAAAAGGGATTTTTTTAAAGATCCTGTAACATAATTTTTATGGTTTTAAATCATAAATATGATGCTCAAATAAGATTTATCAATATTGAAGGTTCCAAAAAGCATTATTTATAAAGATATTACCGAATTTAACATTTCATGTAAATAAAGGGAGGTAATAAAAAAATTATTTTCTATAAAGTTTAACTCAATTAATTTTACAATAAGAAATGAATGCATATATTTTAATGATTACATTATTACATGCACAAATATTTGCAGTACATATTTTACATATTCTTCAATGTTTGAAAATTGTTTTATTTGCATAATTAAGTACATATATATAATTTCACTTAATGTGGTTTACCACTTTGATCACAACATACAAGATCTTTAAAGGTGTGGGGGTATTTATTTAAGTACAAAAAAAGTCAATATCACAAAAAAAATAATAAGAATTCAAATTTCTGCCAACGATATGGGTCCGCTTAATTAGGATTTGCGATCTCTTGCCAGAGGTTAGTGGCCTACTAGGGTTTGTCATCTGAAATAAAATTGCATCAATAGTACAACTTTGCAGTTCATGTTGATGACCTTGAAAAACTTAAAATCTTAGGCATTAATTATAAATAACACATTTATAACTGATCAAATACTGTATCAATGAAATGGCATAAAAACCATGCAATAAATTGTAAATGGGAAACATAGCAAAATAAACTACCATGACATTTTCACTGTCCATAAATAAATCTCTAAGGAGAAAGGCAAACAATTTCAAGAGCTGCCAATAGAAATTTATAGCCCAATAAGATCACATATAAACATTCAAATTTCAGGTCATATCCAACTTATTTATTATGCTTGCAGGAAATTTGAGTAATATTATCATAACACTAGCCATACTAGTTGCAACTAGCAAGAAATAATAAGAACAATAATACAATATTCTTATCATGCAATTTAAAAAAAAATTTAGGCCCCGAACAGGGTTACCTTGTTTGTTTATATATCATGCAATATTTTACACAAAACAGTTGTGGGTGTCCCTTTCTTAATGAAATAAATCCAAGGTACATGTAGTTACAAACATTGGAGTGGTGGCCAAGTATTTAAGTGTTTGCCTTATGACCACTGGAAAGTGGGTTCATAAAGTAACATCTTTGTTTCCCCATATGACAACAGTACCTGATAGTTCCATAAAGCACATTCACGAAAAGTGAGCTGTAGCAACACTCAAGGACAGACTTGTTTGTACACGCAAGAAACGGCAAGTCTATGCCCCTTTAAACCTCTTGAGAGCCATATAAGAAGCACCCTGAAGATCAGCCAGCATCTGCAAAGAATGCAAAATATTGTCAGCAGCCTTAGTATTTGATATGTCACTTTTGCCATGCATAAATAAATTGGATGCATGTTTCATTGATGCATTGATGTAATGCCTTTAGACCTAGTTAATTTATTGCATACTGTGAATTCATTTGATTTCGTGGACATGATATTTCGTGGTTTTTTCACAAAGAACATTTTCATGTGTACTTATATTCCTGGACTGGGTAAAATGTAAAATATTATGTAATGCAAAATAATCTTACAGTAGAAAAAATTAAATTTCTTTGGATCTTAAATTCATGGACTGACCTATCCAAGCAAACCATGAAAATCAGTGCCCCATGAATAATAATGATTTTGCAGTATTAAAGTTATTTTCTTCTTCTTTTCTCCTTGTTTAAAATCCTTTAACTAAACTTAAGCAGGGCATAAGTACATTCACACCAAATCATCAGAAAGAGCATTCATTCAACTATATGACTCAAATTGACAGCAACACATTTTCTCTTGCCTTACATAATAACATGCTTTCCAATTTCTTTGACTTAAAGTGTTCAGTACTTGTTTGACCATTGTAATTATGGTGAAATTGAAACTAATCTACAGATTCAAGCAGACATTCTGTGGAATGTACATTTAATTCCAGAGTCCTTACATTTATACTTAGAACATTATCTAAATTCATAGACTAATAGACTCGTCCATAATCCTTGAATTCTATTCTATGCCCACTCAAAACACAAATTTAACATCTGCCATTAGAAATTTTATAGCCAAATAAGATCACATATAAACATTCAAATTTCAGGTCATATCAAACTAATTTATTATGCTTGCAAGAAATTTGAGTAGTATTATCATAAATTCAGCCATACAAGTTGCAAGAAGCAAGGAATAATAATGCAAAAATACACATCATGCAATATCTTACGCAAGACTTGTAACATTCCTTATTAACTCATTTCGAAAAGACACAACAAGAGGGCCATGATGACCAAAGATCGCTCACCTGAGAAAATTTCTTAGACCGAATCGCTCACCTGAGATAATTTGTTAGAAAAGGTTATAATTCTTCAATGCCCAAGTAGGCAATTTTGTGACATTGAAGCAAGGCCATATTTTACAATAGAACCATGATACATATAACTTGGTCCATTAAGAAATTCTATATCCCAAATATGTAAGCTTCAAATAAAATGCCATGTAGCTTGACTCAAGAGGTTTATAAATCTGTCTTCAGACAAAAGGGCAGAGGTCAATGTAAAGGTTATGGAACACATCAAATAAAGTTAGATGTCAGTGAAAGTTATGTAAAGGATGGACATATTTAGGAAGGACAAATTGGCAATGAAAAAACTTTGGTAAGCAAAAAAAATATAATGATATACAAACATATTAAATGAAACCAGCAACCAATAATTCATTAAAAGCCCGAATAGCACTAAAGGTAACTAAGGGACAAAAACAAAGTTTCATATTATTACTACATTGCCAATAACCTTCAATAAAATGGGTCAGCTAGTCACAAACTGGGACAAATCATTCATGAGAAATATTTCTATATTATTACATGAAATTTCCTGACTCAGCAAGAAGAGTAAAGTGAATATTTCTATTAGGCAAATTATTGCTTTAGAATTTCTCTCTCAATGAATCCATCAAGAAAAAGGAACGTCTACTCTGAACTCTATATTTCACTTATCTAATGTCTTAAGAAACCAAATTCACAAACAAAAAATTCCTATCAACACCAGAATGTTGAGACAAACTTACGAAAAAAGATTTTTTTGTAAGTCAATTTTATGTCATTACTTTCATTATTCACCTAGTTAAATATGAAGAAAGTTAATAACAGCTCATATAATATTATATAAATAGATTTCATTGCGTTTTTCTAAAATAATATAAAAAGCAAGAGAGTCATGCAGGAGTCCTGATACAGTGAGTTGCCTGGGCATTCACCGGTCTCGACAAGCAGTGTTTAAAGGAACTCCACTAAGGTCCAAAACCCTAAAAACATAAAATTTGAAATGCTTACATTATCAGCTGGGGCACATAAAACAGAAAGATATACTTAAGGTAATTAAGAAATATACACAGAAATAAATTGAAAATCATATTTTTTTTAGCTATTCTTAGTCTGATTTGAGTGAAAAGTACTGATATGCTTTTAAATTTTGGGTCACTTTTTCACACTTAAAATAATTATTCTGGAAAAACGGAGAGAGAGTGAATGATCTGAAATTTTGCACAAAAGTTACTGTCTAGACTTTCATCAAATAGAAAATCTCAAAAATTACTTCCAGTCCTGTCAAAACACCTCAGTCGAGTCCCTTTAAAGTGTTTGCAGCAAGTAAATACTTCCATTGTAAAACACTTACTGATTTGTGAAATTGAAAATAAAAACCATTTTTTTGAAAAATATTGAAATATAAAAAGTAACTTTAAATTCCTTGAGATTTTCAACCCTAATCAATTATTATACTGTTAATTATTAAATATCATGGAATTTTAATAAAATGATTTACAATATAAAATTAATTCTAGAACATTTTACTGAAAAGGGAATAAAAATTATTATAGTTTAATTACAACAAATGTTCTGTTTACAAGACTAATTAGCATAAATTTTTTTTTTTTAAAGGGTATTTAAACTTTTATAAAACAGTAAAATTATGTTTTCTCCACAATCTTTCCTTGTTACAGATTCTCAAGAGAAAAAAACTGTTGTTTATATTGCTGTTATGAACTTTCATGAATTTTTGTATGTGTACCGAAAAAAAAAAAAATCATTTTGCTGTTATTTAAAGGTTGTTTTTTTTTTTCTTATTTTGTGCCTGGGCTATTGACTTCTAAAAGAAAATTCCAAACATATTTCTTTCATACAAGTATTATGAAATTGTTCTTTTTCAACAAAAAAAAGAGAAAAAGTTGTGGTACACCTTACAAAGATGACTTCATATATAATCATGTACATAGTTTAAGATGACATTGATGCTTGTTAACTTATAAAATATAGAAATCTTCAATACAGGAGTGACAACACTTTGTGAATGCAATCAGTATTGAATCATAGGTAGAACAGTTTTCTTACATTATTATATTCATTAGTAGAACATTTTTTAGCCATAGAAACATTCTTAATATGATGGAAAACCTCTATATATTTTCTCTGCGTTTATAATGACCATACCTTAACCTTTTGTCAGTTAGATAGCATTAAATTAATACAGGAACTATATAAAGAAAAACTTGTTAGACATATTGGGGACAGCACTACATTTAATTAAAGAAAATCTTAAACATTTTTTACTAAAATGACTTACCAAAGTTTAGTAATTTTCTAATTCTCTTTCTCTAAGGAAACTTTAAAGCAAAAGGGGCAATACTTACCGAAGTTTTTGGTGGGTTTTTTTTTGTTTTTTTTTTTCATTTTAAGTTTCTAGAAACACTTTAATCCTCTGTTTTGGTATTTTTAATCCTTTTACCTTTTGGGGGAATTTGGGGGGGAACTTCTGGTATATGGGAAACTTTCATATTTGCGTGAAAAACATCATTTTCTAGCGTATTTGTTGTTAAAGGGTTCAGGTTTCATTGTAATTTATTGTCATTTTAGTTATGATATTGTGATTTTTACATTTTTTTTGGACACCAAATAAGTTCCTTTAAATATGAATTCACTTCAAAGAAGAATCGTACAAGGACCTTAATAATAAATTCGCCCTTTCTCAACTTAGTAACAAAAGACTTAGGTTAGGTAATTTAACCAAGAAAGAAATATAATCTGGTACTTGATTTTATTGTCTCGACATTAGAGTGAACAAAGAATTATTCTTGAACATCTTGTTAAAACGTTAATTTTAACACACTAGAGTGTGGTAAGAATGGACATTTGTTAATTTTGTCACCAAATCAGTCTTAAGAATGGGACTTGCTTACATGTATTTTACCAAGAGTTGAAGAAATAGACATTTGTTACTGTCACATAAAATGAGTGGACTTAATTTTTATTAGGCCTTTTTACATGAATTTGTTTAGAATGAAAAATGGTCCATTGGTTATTTGTTATTGTCACTAAAGTGAAGAATTGGGACTTTGCTCAATTGTTACCTAAGTTAGGAAAAAGGACTTTGGGTTTATTTTGGGGTTTAAGAGTGAATGAGGGGGTTAATTTTAAATTGAAACTTATTTGAAAAAATTTTGGTTTCTAAAAATTTTTGTTTAAACACTAGGGGGTAAAAGAATTGGGGAAAATTTTTCTCACAAAGGGTGAGGAAGGATTGGGGGTTTATTATCATTTACAATCACTTTAGTAAAAGGGGTCTCCCTTTTATTTTTTCACTGGGAAGTGAAAAGGGAAAAAAGTTGCTGTCATTAAAAGAAAAAATTGGGGGGTAAAAGTTTTTTTGTCATTTGGAGTTTTAAAATTTGAACTTAGGTTTTTGTCACTAGAGGGGAAGGAGGGACTTGGGGTTATTGTCACTAGAGGGGAAGAGTGGACTAAGCTTTTTTCAAAGGTTTTTTTAAAAAGGGGACTTAGGTTTTTGTCACTAGAGGAAAAAAGTGGGTCTTCGATTTATTGTGACTAGAGGTGAAAAGAGGACTTAGGTTTTATTGTTTCACTAGAGTGAAGAGTAGGACTTAGGTTATTGTCAACTAGAGTGTGAAGAGTGGACTTAGAGATTATTGTCACTTAGGGTTTAAAGAGTTGAGTCGGACTTAGGAGTTTTGTGACTAGAGTGAACAGTGGTCTTAGATTTATTGTGGACTTATATGAAGATTTTTGATTTTGATTTTGATTTTTGTAAACTGAGTTAAAGAGTGGAACCTTAGGTTATTGTCACTAGAGTGAAGGGTTGGATTGAAGAGGTCCGTGTTGTCACTAGATGAAAAGAATGGACACTTAGGGGATTGTTTCTCTCACTTAGGTGAAGGGTGGACTTAGAAATTAAAATTAAAAATTTCAGATTGAAGAGTGGGGACTTAGGTTGTTGTCACTAGAGTAACAAGTGGACTTAGGTTATTGTCAAAATAGTGAAGAATGGACTTAGGTTACTGTCATTAGAGTGAAGAGTGGACTTAGATTATTGTCACTAGAGTGAAGAGTGGACTTAATTTATTGTCAATAGAGTGAAGAGTGGACTTAGGTTATTGTCACTAGAGTGAAGAGTGGACTTAGGTTATTGTCACTAGAGTGAAGAGTGGACTTAGGTTATTGTCACTAGAGTGAAAAATGGACTTAGGTTATTGTCACTAGAGTGAAAAGTGGACCTAGATTATTGTCAATAGAGTGAAAAGTGGACTTAGGTTATAATCACTAGAATGAAGAAATAAGTAATGCATTCCAAAAATTATAGCAGTACAGTGCAAGGATATTGCCACTAAATGTTTTATAGGGAAGAATGGAGTCAGACATTCCCAAAGGTAAATGTCACTAGAGTGAAGGATGGACTTAGTTTATTGTCACTAGAGTGAAGGATGGACTTAGTTTATTGCCACTACAGTGAAGAGTGATTTAATGCTTTCTCAAGACCATTTTCTCAGACTGAGTGCAATGGCACAATGTCATACTCATATGTCCTCATAATTATGTTATACAGTCTAAGCATGTTTTTTCTTTACAACATAACAAAACAGAACCACAATTTTGTCCACACAAACAAAACCCATACTAATTATCATACAAATTATGAACATCAACAAATAGAGATAATGGCTACATGGCGGGTGGCAAACAAAAACTTAGTCCAATAAGGTCAGGTCAACACAATCTCCTAAGTAAATTGTCCTTTCAAAATAGAAGTCTTTGAAATATAAGTGTATCTACGTAAAAGCTTTCCACTGTCAAGTTTTTTTAGGTATTGTCTGGTGAACTTCTGGGAAACAGAAATATCAGACAAATATGGTGTTCCTGTAATATGACAACTCATATTGTTTTATAACAAAACCAAACAATATTACAAGTTCCTGTTGTTATTTGAATAAATTTCATTTTCTTTTCTTTTATTTTAGCTGGATATAGGAAACTTGACTCAGCAAAATTCCATAAGCTAGCCAGAGAACTCCCCTACAACTTGTCAAAAGAATCCAAGTTCCTGACACAGGATATTAACCCAAAGAGGATGAAAGGAACCAAAGTTCCGGGTCATTATAACATTTATGCCACTTAGGCACAGAACCTAATAACCAATATGCAAGGACAACAATTATTTAAATACTTCAGATCTAAATTCATATTTTGTTTGGTTCAACTTTCATAACAAACTTTGGATGACCTGAAATCTAAAATAAATTTAACTTAACATAGTAATAGGTGAAATAACAACTTGAAATAAAATTCAAATTAGTTAAACAAAATTTGAAGTGCCTACTTGAAAATGAATGTAAAGAAATATATTCATTTCAAAGAAGTTAATCTACTTCGTTATTATCTATCTCTACAATTAAGAGATAATTAATTATTCATTTAAACTTAATATGATGTAAAGAAATTGTAATAGTAGTGGATTGTTGATCATTGATTGGATAGGAGGTTAAACCGTTCAGTATGATCTAATATCCTTCAGTATGATCTAATGTCATTATTTCATTGCCATTAATAATCTATCACAGGTGTATAATAACAATCTTATCAATAATATCACCAACTTTATTTTTTATTTTTTTTATTTAAATCGGCCTTCAGCTTGTTTTTTTTTCTGTGTTCTGAGTATTTTAATAAAGTGCATCATATCACTGTTAAGGCATCTTCAAAAAGTCCCAAGAGCTATTTATAACTCATCTGAGAGACGTTCGTTTCTAAAAATAGAAGATGGGGAAATGAATTAGTGAGCTTACCAGTAGATAAGAGCTATTCAGGGGTTTCTTTATTGTTTATGTAATTTATTGACAGCAAATTTCATTTTCCACCTTAATTATTTTTGATTTTGACAATAACATGAGACAATCTATCTAAAAATAACATATTTTATCCTTTAGAAAAACTGAAATCCGCTCTAATGGGTTTAATGTTAAGATTATTATACAACTTGCAACATTTTTTTTCTACATGTACTTCTTTTATTGCCACAAAGTTTTTTATGCAGTCCATCTCAAACAGGTATCTGATACAGTTTTAGATTTGTCTGAGACAGACTCATTTTGATTGGTTGAAATATGATCTTAACCCCCAGATAACCTTGACCTTCAGTGTCAACCTTTTATCAATCTAATTTTATTATTAATTAACAGGATTTGGACAAGGATGTGGTCATGTGTTTTAGGAATACAATCATGTCATATTTAGTAGGTACTAAAAGTTAATCAATTTATCTTAGTTAAAATATACCAAAACAACACATATTTCTTTAATCTTTACTAGTTTCGACTGTTGTCTTCATCAGAATAACGTACAAAGTATTTGACGTCACGTCCGTTAGGATGCCAACGTGACAAATTTGCGCAAAAACTCAATTTATCTTACACATGCAGTTATAATAAAACTTTTTTAATTGCTTACATAATATTTATTAGTTATAATAAACTTTTTTAATTGCTTACATAATATTTATTATCTGGTTTTCCAAACCTTGGCAAGAGAAAAAAATCAATTGCTTTTTCATATTTTTATTGCTTGTCTTGTCTTTATCAAGAAGTTTTTTTAAACTTCAACATACAATCGGATAGACTGTAAAACAAACAGACAAGAATAATTACATAAGATGAGTAATTTCTTATCTTAAATTATAACAAGTTTAAGTAAATATTTAAAGTACTTTGTTTTTATATCATCTTGATAATTTATATTACAGTTCACAATATAAGAAATATCGGACTCAAAGTCACTTGTTTTGCATATGTACAATAGAAAAGAAATTGAGTTGAATTCTATGCTTAAACTTTTAAATTTCTCTTTAAGGGTAAAATAAGGATAAATATTGACTTTAAAGACAAAAGATTTGCTTATGTTCTCTCCAATGCCACTCAATGCATTATTTCTAGCACAAACTGGCACCCATTTACAACTACCAACCTTCACTAAGCTAGCTGGCCAGCTCCTTCCTCACATGATTGTGGACAGCTCCCACACATGAGAGAACAGTTTAAGATAGCTGGACAGCTCCCACACATGAGGGAATGGATTAGAACCTACAGTGGTGATAGCTGGACAGCTGCCACACATGAGGCAATGGTATAGAACCTACAGTGGTGATAGCTGGACACATGAGGGAATGGTTTAGAACCTATAGTGGTGATAGCTGGACAGCTCCCACACATGAGGGAATGGTTTAGAACCTACAGTGGTGATAGCTGGACACATGAGGGAATGGTTTAGAACCTATAGTGGTGATAGCTGGACAGCTCCCACACATGAGGGAATGGTTTAGAACCTACAGTGGTGATAGCTGGACACATGAGGGAATGGTTTAGAACCTATAGTGGTGATAGCTGGACAGCTCCCACACATGAGGAAATGGTTTAGAACCTACAGTGGTGATAGCTGGACAGCTGCCCACACATGAGGCAATGGTATAGAACCTACAGTGGTGATAGCTGGACACACATGAGGGAATGGTTTAGAACCTATAGTGGTGATAGCTGGACAGCTCCCACACATAAGGGAATGGTTTAGAACCTATAGTGTTGATAGCTGGACAGCTCCCACACATGAGGGAAATTGGTTTAGAACCTATAGTGTGTGATAGCTGGACAGCTCCCACACATGAGGGAATGGTTTAGAACCTACAGTGGTGATAGCTGGACACATGAGGGAATGGTTTAGAACCTATAGTGGTGATAGCTGGACAGCTCCCACACATAAGGGAATGGTTTAGAACCTATAGTAGTGATAGCTGGACAGCTCCCACACATGAGGGAAATTGGTTTTAGAACCTATAGTGTTGATAGCTGGACAGCTCCCACACATGAGGGAATGGTTTAGAACCTACAGTGGTGATAGCTGGACAGCTCCCATACATGAGGGATTGATTTAGAACCTATAGTAGTGATAGCTGGACAGCTCCCACACATGAAGGAATGGTTTAGAGTCTACAGTGGTGATAGCTGGATAGCTCCCTCACAAGAAGGAATGGTTTAGAACCTATAGTAGTGATAGCTGGACAGCTCCCACACAAGAGGGAATGGCTTAGAACCTACAGTGGTGATAGCTGGACAGCTCCCACACAAGAGGGAATGGTTTAGAACCTATAGTGGTGATAGCTGGACAGCTCCCACACATGAGGGAATGGTTTAGAACCTATAGTGGTGATAGCTGGACAGCTCCCACACATGAGGGATTGATTTAGAACCTATAGTAGTGATAGCTGGACAGCTCCCACACATGAGGGAATGGTTTAGAGCCTACAGTGGTGATAGCCGGACAGCTCCAACACATGAAAGAAGGTTTTCAAACCTACAGTGGTATTAGATGGACAGCTCCTTAGTGTTGAACATGTAATTTTGTTAGTCTCAGAGACACACAAGAACAAGGCACTGAACAGAGAAACAAATTTAGTTTTTTTAAGAATTTACAAGAAATTTTCAAATGGTAAATTCCAGGGCATTTAATGTTTAGGTGTTTAATGTTTTTAAGCATTTGTTTTATTAATATGTAATTCTACCAATGACAATGTGAATTTGCCAAATAGAAACTTTATTAGCATATTGCAAAAAAAAAAAACAACTTCAAAACTAAATTTTACTCAAAGCTTATCTCATTTTGTAAGAGTGTACACAACACACATTTATTGTACAAAAAAAGTGTGTTATCCACAAGTGTTTAAATTGACTTGGTTTTAAAGGATCAAAACTAGTCAATTAGTAGCCAGACAAATTCAAGTGTTGTCAAATTGCATTTAAGCACCTACCTATTCTACCTTTTAAATATATTATTCTCTCTGATATATAAATAGGCAAATCTTAGACATAGAGAAATTTATATAAATGCACTATTTAAGATTTAAACATTATCTCACTAAGTTTGTGTAATTAGTTATTAATTAGTTCGTTTACTCATTTGAAAGTCTTTTTTTAATTTGACAATTTTCCACAAGGATTATAAAAAAGAATTCTGGAAAGAGGAGGTTGAACCTGGAGAGCAACAAAAACAAATAGCTAAATAAGTAAAATCAAATTTAAAAAAAAAATTGTTAAGAAATGTATATATATTCACAATCCATGTCAAACTTTGAATAAATTCATTGCATTAAGGTAATGCAAACAAATTTCATGAATTTTCATAAGTTGACAGGTTCTTTAATTTGATTTATCCCCTTAGTGCCTGAGTGGATATATGAGTAGTATATCTACTCTAAACAACAAAATGGCAAAACTGTGTATTTAACATATCAACAGGGTTGTTGGCGTCCCCGTCTAAGCGCGACGCAGGCTTATCGAATGAAATCAGATTTTGTGAAAGGGCAATTGCAACTTCTTGAGCCTTTTCGTCGGCCATAATAGCCGAACATTCCGATTGGTATGAGTGTTTGATTATCAAAAATGAAATGTCGCGATATGTACTGGATAATTTCGCAATGTAAACATATTCAAATGAAATTATCTTATCCCTCAATTAATCGCGCTCTTCGATATTTTTATATTTTGTTTGTTTGATTGGGTTTTGTATCATACCGACACAGTATAGGTCAAATGGCGACACAGTATAGGTCAAATGGCGGCATTCCAGCTTTACTGGTGGAGGAAAATCAGGTGCCCTTCCATGCATTATTTCAGGAACAAACAGGCACATGAGTAGAACCACTGATGTCCTGAGCTTCCTCACATGAAAGAATTCAAAGTCCCTGTCAGGATTCAAACCCACAGCGTTGAGGGGCAAGTGGTTTGAAGTCAACGACCTTACCGGGTACTCGGCCACAGACGCCCCATTATCAATAGGGTTTTAAGTGATACATTGATATTATCAGAAAAGCTAATTTTAACACTGTAATTGCTCAAACTCTATTTTTTTATGTTGCATTAAAAAAAAAAATTTCTCTTCAAAACTGTTTCACTTATCACTCTGTCTTAATTAGAAGTGCTTTAGAGCAGCCTGTGATCAAGGGCACTTGAAAACCTTAAAAATGATTTAAAAATGCCTATGCTTCAAACATGGGCTCAAACCTATCATATGGGATCATTATATAAACAAAATAGCCATTAAAAAATAAGGTACAGATTAGATCTAATAAACATCGACTTTAAATTACTTTCTCTCAAGAATTTCAAATCACACATATAAAATTGACACCATTTGAATGTATAAAATAATCTGATGGGAAAACAGATATAAGTAGCTTGATATAAGCTTAAGAACAAACCACTGAAAAAATACGTACAAATTTTCTTGAATGGTTTTCTCATTTTATATTTTATCAAGGCGTCTCATCACTTCTTGCCTATGAATATATACATATATTATCTTATGTCAAGATTTTACTAAACTACAAAATCATATGTGCATTTATATAACACAGAATTATTATAGTAAAGAAAAGTGATATCGGAATATTTTTTCATATGAAAAGAATGTTACAAATATTATATCAAGAAAAAGATGAACTGAAATGTTTTGGTTTCTTTAAAAAATTTAGAAGAAAACAATAAGATCTTGTAGTAATTGAAATATATCAAGGAATAAGACTGCATTTCCAGGGTTGACTGCAAAACTGCAATAACTTATATGAAATGAACAAGAACTTAAAACAGTTTTGCAGTCAACCCTTAAATTTTGTGAAATGCAACACATTAATGCATTAATGATAGTATGAACAAAAGTACTTTATCAATTGCTTGTACAGTATATAATAATATGTGCGCCTAAAGCTCAAAGTAAATATTTAAGCATGTTAACAAAACCAATTACTATCATACTATCTAATGTTAAAAACACAATGACTATATTATCTGACTTTCAAACTATATAGGTCAATGCACAAACAAATGATAGATATGAAAGCCCTTGATTCAATGGTAAATATTAAATATGGGGTCAGGGTCACATGGATAAAATAGGTCAAATAAATAACATGTGTTCATACATACATCATTTCCAAGGTCATAGCTTAATAAGTAATAAAGTTATAAAGGTTAAATTTCACCTTTAACCTGAAAGGTCAAGGACAAATAAAGTTCAATGTAAAAGATTAGTATATGCCAAATGATAAATTTACAAGATGTATCATAATTTATGTCTGAATATTATGAATTAAACATCAATGAAGAAATAATAAAAACTTCAAGAACCTTAAGGCTTAGAACTTGCATGCATGTGGCATTACCCAGTGGACCTCTACCAAGTTTGTTTAAATCACCACCCTGGGTTCAAATAAATTGGTTAAAATATTTGACCTATTTGCCCCAGTGCTTGGCTAATTTGACCACAATTGTCATGCTTTGAAGAAACTTGGTTGAGTGGCCAACATGTAAATGCTTCATGCAAAATTATATCAAGAGTTCAAGACAAACATGTGAACTTTTTTTGATGATCAAGTGGGAGATTTTTCTTCAAAAAGAGAGAGATTTTAGAATTTGCAATAAACAAAGAAGGAAGTTCTGACATTAAAAATAGGAAATTTCTTTAATTTGTGAAAATACCCCTTCACAAATGAAGGAAAATCTTTGAATATATGACTGCAGAAAGTGGGAGTCTCCTGCTAAAAGTTGGAGTTTTTACATGTATGGTTCAAGACCATGTGATTCTAGGTTCATCATCTGTAGAACCTCCTATAATCTTTATCACATGACAAAGATAAAAGAATATGTCAAAACTTTTTTGTGCCAGACATTTTTTACATGTATTCCTCTTAAAGTATAGAGATCAATGGACAGGTTGATTTCTGTTACAACAAATCAGCAAAAAAAAAAAGGGTTACATCACCACTCTGGAGTGAAGAAAATTTTCATGATCTGATTTCTTTATTGCCTGTTACCTTCAGAAATAATGGCTCAAAGTAGCAATGAAAAGGACAGATTTGTCGGAAATAGCCCAGGAATTATTGAGAGGAATATTGCATGTTAAAGACAATTCATAGTGTGTAGCTTTGTAAAAATTCATCCATGAAAAGGGGCAGTTTTATATTTAGTATAATGGTATATTACCTTTAAATGGTTTTTCATAACTGCAATGGCTACAAATTGCTAACAGGGACATCAATTTACGAACTCAGTATATAATTTACTCTTTTTCTTTTTTTTAAAAATTCGCCTGATCTTTTATTCATTTTCTTTTAAAATTTTTACCTGCCAAAAGCAGAACAATTTCCAACTGAAATTTTTTGCAAACAGTACTGCCCCCTCAAAATTGGGAAAAAGAGCCCTGGCAAAGATCATTGTGGTTAAGAGGAATCATTATTGTCACTAACAAATACGTCCAAATTATCATGAACAAATACACTATTAATACTTTGTTGAAACTTTAGTTAAGAAACAAAAATTCTTACAAAAATATTAAAATTCTTGATTCTCAAGAACAACACTTGAATCAAAATGTCTTCTGTAAATGCTTATCTTTTGAATATTGTACAAAATTGAGTAGAAATTGTTCAACAGCCAAGTAAAAAAATCTCTTACCCTTTTCATCAAATCTGAATATTTATAATAACATCTTAATTTACAAATGGTAAAAAGGTTTAAGGCTTTGACATAACCTGGTTGATAACCTGCTTTATAACCTTGTTGCTATGGATATTGAGCTTTTGAGACAAGAGTTAGAAGCTAATATTAACTTAAGCCAAGGTAAAAACCACTCATTTGTATTTAACTCTCCCTGAGTACTCTTCCTTAGTGACAGTCTGGAGGTAAAAATGTTTAATTTTTATATAAATATGCTAAAAACACTCTTTTGTTCTTCACTTTTTGGAAGTCAAACTGGAGTGAACTATATTGTGAAAACCTTTTCAAAATTATTCTTATTTAAAAATCAGAACTTTAGTTCTATAAATTCTATACATTGACTAATTTTGTGATCACATGGCCACCTTACAGATATATTGCTGGGTGACAATCTTAGAATCCATCCCCCTTTATGCAGTAACATCAAGCTTTAGTGGGACAAGCTAGACAGCTTAGATCTTCCCATTTCAAAATTTCACCATTTTTATGCTTAAATGTTGAATTCTGCTTAAGCCGGTGCTAGGGGGGCGTGGACGGTAGTTTGCACTTTACAGTGCCGTCCATGAACAGGCTCAATCAAACCGAGCCTTCAACATTTTCAATTTTGTCATTTTGGACTTTCTTTAGGAATTCTTATTTTCTCTATTCTAGTAGGATTCAAACTAAATTTAGCAATGAGGTATGTATGATGATTTTAAGAACAAATTAGAAATATTAATTCTATGCCAGGTATGGTTGAACAGTTTTTATATACTATGTATCAGTTTAAGTGTCTATTAACCTTAAAGAGACCGCCTCTGTGGTCGTGGGGTTAGAGTCGATGACTTCTAGCCCAGTTACCTCTCTGGCGTGGGTTCGATCCCCGGGAGATGCTTTGGTAGTTTAGCGCGGAGGAAGGTAGTCTAGTACTGGTGTAACTCTCCAGGAACGACGGTTAGGAAACTACCCATCTATATGACTGAAATACTGTTGGGAAAAGGTGTAAAATGATACAAACAAACAAACATAACCTTAAAGAATCATATTTACTGAAAACTTTTGCAGCTCTAAAATCAAAATGATTCAATCAGTTGTATTCAATCATGACTTGAATATGTATAGGGAAGTTATAAGCCGTGTTGCACCATCACTGATTGTTCACGATAGCTGTGCAAAACTAATTTGTTTATATAATGATTTTTATCTACATTTTCTAATGTTGTGAATTTTATTGCCTTAAAACTTGGCAATTGCATTTGATTTCCTTGGGTAGATACAAATGATATATCAAGGTGAATGAATTACAAAACAGTACAAGTACATACATCTTCTTTATGATCATTAATACACTCATGCAAGTGTGCAGGTTCACATTTTGAATAAAATAGCAAACGTAACAAGTCAACTCATAAAATATTTCATCAGATATTTTATATCAAACATTACTAACTCCTTACTTCTACATGTACCTTAATTGCCATAATATCTGAAACATGAACAATAGGGCCATGAATGGTCCTCAGGATCGCAATTTTCATTTGTCAGTAATATGGTAAAGTTTGGTTACCATTTTTCACCCAAGTTGCATAATTTTTAAAATAAATGTATTTGTAGATGTCTGCTATGAAATGCTTAATGACAAATATCTAAGATCTTGGCATTGTAATTTCACTTAAGAATGACTTCAATGTATTTACCTATACAAGTCTACATAAACTAAGTGACCCCCAGAACGGGGCCAATTATACACCCCAGAGGCATGATTCATTTAACTTTTGTAGAAGACCACAAGGTGATTCTACATGCTTAATATCTTAGCTCTTGGCATTGTACTTTCAAAGAAGGAAAGTTTTAACACAAATATTTGTAAACTAAGCGACCCCCGAGCATGGCCATTTTTGTCCCCAGGGACATGACTTTTATAACTTATGTAGAAATCCTTGAGAAAATGCTACATGCCAAATATCTAAGATAGGTTACTAAAATAGGTTATGGTACAGACTAACTTGGCTAAATGGGTTATGGGTAGTAAAGATTTATGGAGAGATGATAAATTAAATTTACTGAAATAGGTTATGTTTCAGACTAACTTTGCTAAATGGGTTATGGGTAAAGACTAATTGAGAGATGATAAATTAAACTTGCTAAAATAGGTTATGGTTCAGACTAACTTAACTAAATGGGTTATGGGTAAAAACTTATGGAGAGATGATAAATTAAATTTGCTGAAAAAGGTTATGGTACAGAATGAGTGTTAGATGACTGGGACATAAATATCACTGCTGTGACCTAGAAATTTATGATGAAGAATAATTATGTTCCTTGATCAATATATTTATATAAAATATAACAAAGTTTCTTTATCCAAGTTAAAAAGAGGCAAAAAATTGTCCCATAAAAGATCAAATAATCAAAACAAAATATCAATGTTATGCAATAAAACATGTGACAATGCATAAAACTTGATGCAGCAAAATCTAAATGTTCACATTAAAGCACATCTTTGCATACAAATTATCCAAATCTCTCATAATATAACCCTACACACAGGTCATGTGACCACATTACAATTTTATATCATACAATAGCAGCTGATCTTGAATATATTAAAATTACAAATTTTAAGAATTTTACAATACCACAACAACTTTATTTTCAAATGCCATTGCCTTCATGGGCTGTTTTTTTCTTCATTATTTATTTAAGTCTTAACAATAAAGTTGATGTTTTTAGTGACTAAAATAAGTTCATTTAAAATAATTTAATTCCAATCTAAACTTTTTTATTGTAAATTCAGACCTTCAACAGAAATCAGGGCTATTGAACATAATCTGCTTGTTAGATATAATGAGTATCCGTTTATGCATATGTGTTTTTGAAATGGTCTTACTTTGTCGCACCATCACTGTACAGGTCTTACGGCAACTTTCCAGCTTTACAGGTGTAGGAAGACTTCAGGGGCCCCTCTGTGTTTTATTTTATGCACAAAACAGGCACCTGAGGCTCCAGAGTAGAAACCCCAACGTTCCCTAACCTACAAAGTACTTGGAAGCTTCTTCATATAAGAACCCAAGTCCTTGGCAGGATTTGAACCCACACTGGTGATGGACAAGGTGGCAACCTTATTCACTTGGCCACAGACACTGGTTACTACTCTGCCATAAAAACAGTTTAACATTGCAGTCAGATGACATTTTACAGCAAAAAGTTGTTTGTAAAACATATGACCCACTAATGGCAACCAATATGTAAAATTACATGTACATCTTATAATGTAAAGTTACATGTACATCTTATATGTTAACTTATTTAGTATCTACAGGACTGGTCATGTTCAACCACCATAATTAATCTAATGTCCGTATGCCAGAGTGTTCTTTACTGAATGCACAAACCTTTGATGGTCAAAGTATGATTTAACTTTCAAAAATTGATAGGGTTCCTCTATAAGACATGACTCCCCTCAACACAGAATAACAAACAAACAAAAGGTATGTAGCCCACAGAGCTCTCTAGTTTGACCTTTGACATAAGGACCTCAAAATCAATAGCAGAAATTAACTAGTCACAACCAACTTCCCAAAATAAACAGGCATCATCTTATAGTCCAAACCAAATAACTGACAGTAGGCCAAAGGGAATTTTTATTGTGCAGTGGCCTTGACCTTTGACCTAAAAATTAAAAGGATTGATATACTAATCTGGATCAACTTCTACACAAACTTTTAGTTAGGACTATAGGCCAAAATGCAGTCTTTTTATTTGTAGAAACACTTTTGTACAGTGACCTTTACCTTTAACAAACATACTTCAAAATCAACAGGGTCCAGGATTGTCAATAAAAATTTCTGACATGGTTTGTTTTGAATTTTGGGCAGTCATTATTGACAGTAGGATATATTGTATCCCTATAAGGAATCATATTGAGATAATAGTTCATATTTAGCAGTGCATTATATCCAAAGGTGAGAAAAAAAGCTACGTCTGATAATGGCTGAAACACTGCACCAGTCCTAAAAAGTACTGTAAAATATAGCTCATATAACTGCCGAGTACAAATTATACACTTAGGCAATAACTTAAGGACGGTATGAGTAATTATATCACTTGAGTCTCCATATATCATACTTAAATCTGTAACTGCCATGATCACACACAGAGAATTTTGAGTGACACCCTCTTCAGGTTTCTGTGAGAGAGGTTATATTTCAAAATCTAAGTAAATAATCACCAACTGTTTTGAAACATAAATTAGTTAACAATATAGTGCATGCATGGGTATTTTTTTGGTTTGTCCCTTCACAATCACTGTGAAACAGTATTAATTTAGCAGTTAGCATCATGATAAACATTATAGTGCTGACTCACTGAAATTATATTGACACTGGACTAACTAAAGTACTATAACTGCATGCTCATATTAAAGGCACATTATGCCTCGGAAACAAATAATTTTTCATTTCTTTGGAAAGGACAAACATGAACTTTATAATGGTTTTAAAGAATGTTAGATATGTAAATATGTAAAATAATTTGTTATAAAAGTAACAAAAAGTAAACAAAGAAGTAGTATTTTGACTTCCATACAACTTAATACTTACTCACTATAACTATACTAAAATTGCCAAAAAGCAACAGATGAAAAAGATGTTTCGCGTAATTGGCCAATGAATTAAGTTTTCAGACAATATATAATGAAAGAACACCAAAATGAAAAACAAATAAAAGCATTTCTGAGGCAAATTAATGAGCCTTTAAAGTAACTAAATTACTAGTACCATTTATATAATTTGACCATTTTTTTTTTGGATCAAACCCTGTGACAAGTACCACTTACCACTTGGTCACTGACTACTGTAATAGCTTAAACACAAGTTGATAAAATATTGTTGTGGTTACATTAAACAGGGTTTTCATTTTTATCTGGGCCAACAAGTTTGTTTCATTTTACGCCTTTTCCCAACAGTATTTCAGTCATATAGGCAGGTAGTTTCCTAACCATCGTTCCTGGAGAGTTACACCAGTACTAGACTACCTTCCTCCGCGCTAAACTACCAAAGCATCTCCCGGGGATCGAACCCACGCCAGAGAGGTTTCTGGATTAGAAGTCATCAACTCTAACCCCTCAACCACGGAGGCGGTATCTGGGCCAACAAAAACAAATGTCCAAGGGTCAAGGGAGATATTTAAAACTACAGACTGAAAATTCAACCAATTTAACAGCATTTCAACCTATGATAAGGATTGCCAATCTGTTAATTATGGAAACCCTGATTAAAAACATTCTGCAAAACACAAAATTGGTGCTTGAAACAATTTTGATGTTTCTGTTGAAAAGATTCTTATAATTAAAACATATAGAAATGTTTGAAATCATTTTTTTTAATCTCAACTGATTTTTTTCAATACCACATAAATTGTACATTAAAGAATTAATTATTTCTCAAGTTGCAAACCTGACAAACTGAGTGTTATAATCATACTGCAACTATTGAATTTGAAGACACCCTAGACGTGCATTATTTCAGGTACAAGATATCACTAGGGTAAAACCAACATAACCTAGCTTCCTCATAATGAAAAAGTTCAACATTAGATTGTGATACACAAACTAACTTTTGTAAATATAGGTTATTGAGAGGCTCGCATAATATAATTTCATACAACTCATTCATCCAATAATTTCAGTTTTGAATCTACACGAGTATAATATTCTATCTATCACATAACCAACCTAAGAACTGTTTACAGTGAAAATAATCTTTTTCGTACTGAGGTGCCTATAGTGAAACGCTAACTATTAGCGCATCTTTACGCTATGTTTGTATAACGCAAAATTTATGATGTCATGTCAAAAAATATGCACGTCCGTGCAATACCGTTTTTATGGAGCTGTAAAAGCAGCATGGGTATGTGATAAATTACCTTATTTGTACAAGGTAATCAGTAATTGTATCATAGTTTGGGGACCTTTCTGTTGAAAATGTGTCAGAGTTAAATCGTATACATATACATGCACAGTGCGTTAACTGGAGTGCAGGTATTAGTTAACCGCACTCCATGCCCATTGATTGGCTCGTTTTTGCTGGGGTTTGGCAGAGAATAGGAAAGCGACAGAAATATCATATTCAGATGTTCGTTCATTGGTTCCTTTTTGCCGGGGTTTCATATTGTGACAACAGGGAACGTTTTTTTATGTTTGACTATGATACAAAAAAGAAAGATCATCAAAACACTCCGCATTTATCTGATTAATACTGGGGGGCTACGCCCCCTAGTACAAATCAGATACCCTCATGTTTCGATGCTCTTTCTATTACTTAACTCCATATTTAACAGGCAATGTTTTCAATGTAATGTTTTATTCATTTTGTAGCAAATCTTTTGTCACAGCTCAACTTAAAGTAGGATTAGTTCAAGCATTACTTAGAACATGATTTTAGGTTTTGATTCCTTTAAACAGATACATGAACTTTCAAATAAAATCTGAAATTATCTCTTCAAGCAACGTAAGGTTTTGTTTTTCAAAACGTCTAGCCTTTACAAAAAGTACAAGACTGTGTGTGTCATGCAGACATAAACATTGTGAAGTGTTATTACTTCAATGTCATTCTACATAAATCCCCATCTGAAGATCAATTTAAACAAAGATTTTACCTATAAATCACTTTAAATCTAACATTGTCTGCACACAGCTTAAACATTGCTTTCTTGTTCTTTTTTTTTTATTTCAAGCAAGATTAACACTAAAATGAAAACGTACAATGTATGCCCTAATATGGCTAAGTGTATCATGTTTGCAACATGCCCTATAGGGCCAAGTAGTTACGGTCACTGACTTAAAGTCAATAGCCTATAATCACTGTGTCCGTGGGTTAATACCCTGCCAGTCAGGCTGAATTTGTCCATATAAGGAGGTTATCCAGCTGGTTTATCGAGGTGCTTATTGAAGTTCACAGATTTTATATACCATGTGCCAAACGGTCATTGAAATTATCTTTCTTGTATAAAAAAACACTATCATTTTACACTTTGATAATTTGCCATCAAATAAAGTCTGTTATTAGACAAACTTACTAAAATGTTTGGACTGTAAAGGCAAAACTCCTTTTTGATAAAATAAATAACATGTAGAAATGTAATTTCATTCAAAAAAGACTTCAATTAAGCTATGCAAAGAAGTTTCTAAGCAATAGATTTTTTAAGAATTTTTTCCATTACTAAAAAGGAATCTGTGCAAGGGCCGTATTAAACTCTTGGGCTTTACTAGGCTCTAGGCTATGTTGTTTCATTCAAAGAATTACATGTGTTTTCCATTATAATTCTATGTAAACCAAATAATCCAAAGTTAGACCAATTTTGACCAAAAGGTTTGATTTACATAAAATTAACAAGGTAATGTCACATACCAAATGTCTAAACTCTGTGACTCTGTCTGGGCAAGAAAGTTCTGAATCTACAGACATTTTTTTTTAAGTTTTCATTTTTAAAGTCTATTTTAAGCTCAGTGACCTACTTTTGTATCACAATGGAACAATTAATAAAACTACAAGTATATGGATCATTTTTGTGAAGTTTGGTCAAAATCTACCATGTGGTTTAGGGTGAAATATGGTTTAGGATGAGATGTTGGTAGACACAGCCAGACAGACAAGGGACATCATGCCATCATAAAGCTTTACTGGTGGATGGGTAATCTCAGAAGACCTTCACGGGCACCAGGGTAGAACCATTGACGTTTCGTAAGCTAGCTGAAAAGTTTTTTCACATGTAGAATCCCACGACGCTTGCGTGGCTCAAACCTACAGCAATGAGAGGCAAGGTGTTTGAAGTCCTGACCTTAAACACTCGGCCACAGTCACTTCTAAAAATCTACAGGCTGTTTAATCCTCCAATATTTTATCCACAGTTACCCATTCATATTTTGTCATTCAATGCAATTTTTTTTTTGTTGTGTGTTCACTAGGTGTGTGGAACATTGAACTTGATAATGAGGAAAATGTCCCAAAACATGACTCCCAACAGCAAACACTGAAGCAATTTCACCATGTAATAGTGTAACAGTCATACAAACTCTAGTCTGATCATTTCTATGAAAATGAATGTATGGATATTCAACCGTCATATAGTTCTGGAAACACACACAACATATTTTGAGATTAATGCAAGGTTGGTCCCATGTCAAGTGAATCAAGTTGCCATGAAAAAATGTCAACCAATACTGACGCTGTCTAAACCTTTACTTTTTTTTAAAAACAATAAGATAAAAAGAATTTCTCCAATCCCCCTTGCATAAAATAGAACACGGTAGACATTTTGGACTGAAATAACATCTATGCCTTACCCACTTACTCTAAATTAGTTTAGACTATTATTTCTATTGTGACATTTAAGTCTAGAATGGAAGGATAATGTAATATCGGTATTTGATCTTCTGGGATTTGTCCGGAACATCCATCATATATCAGGTTTATCCCACTCCTGTCAAATCACATGACAACCGATATGTGAAGTAATAAATATATCTTTTATTTCAGCTTATTTGTTATACTCTGAACTGGCAGATAATTCATAAATATGCAAATGAACTAGAAAACTATCAGATAAGATTTCACTTGCTGCAGGTTATGTTGTGGGTTTTTTTTTAAAGTAATTTTGTTTACTTATTAACTGTAGGACATAGGCCTTTTGAACTCTTTTTCCTTAAAAACAAAATCCCTTTATCACAAGTCTGCTGTAATTAAATAATTGAAGCTTTGAACTATCAGGGCTACAAAACAATGGTCTGAAAGTTTGGCTAGATTTCTTAAACTAAAGAAACAATGACCTTGAACTTCAGCTACATTTCATTCCTACAATTTAGGGCTACTTTCTAACAAATAACTATGACATTTAACTTGACGCAGGGATGTACAACTTATAAACTGTTATTGCCAGACAGACTTACTCCAGAATTAGTAATATTTTGGATTTTCCTAGCTACTTTGAGGACACAAACTTTTAGGGCTTTAAAAATAAGCGCAACAGGTTGATGTTAAAGTTTATCCACATTTGCCAAGTTGAACTGTTCTGGATCATGACTATTACAATACATTGTAACAGTTGACGGGATATATATAGTTGCATGAAGTGCATAAAAATCACAATTATTTTATAAGTCAGTTTAGTTGTGCATGCAGGCAAGTGGTTGCGCTTGTGATAATTCCATACAGGGGTATGGAAATCCTATGTCCAACTTGTCTGACTTGGGATTTAATACCTGAGGACGAGTAGATTTTATCCATACAAGTGAGCATCTGAGCTAGTAGGATTAACAAAATACTATATTTTTGTCTCCTTTCAATGGGAAACATTTATTTTAGTAAGTTAAGTTAGGAAATCTTAGTTTACTATGAGTAAATACACTTATTCATATCATTTATGTCACCCCCCCCCCCCATGGGAGAACTCTTGAAAGAAAGCAAGCTACTTGATACATGTGGGTCATATATGTTAAACTTCGGACAAGTAAAAATTTCTGTTCAACTTGTCCATGGGCAAGTGGCAAAAATTCATATTTCCACACCCCTGTCATATATTACGCAAGGTAAGCTTTTTTTTGTATCTAAGGGAATTAATACAAGAAATATAACATTGGTATGCGCAATGAAGAGTAATCTCCCATACCTTCATTCAGTCTGCTAATTTTGCATTTTTACATTATTATTTTGGTAATAATATTAAAATACAGTTGACTCTCGTTATCTCGAAGTCATCGGGACCGTCCTTAAAATATCGAGATAACGAAATGTCGAGATAAACATATTAGGGTTTAAATAAGGCTGAAACTGTTTTTTACAAAAGACATTATGCATACCTAATGTCAAATAAACTATGATATCCCCATGTCTTGTTTTCCTAAGCCTAGTCAATATTTAACAAATTAACATCAGCGGATGTTTACTAGCGGAAATACGGGTGTCTGTGATATAAACACATAGTGAAGCTTTCTCAGTAATACATCAATATAGTGAAAACATTGTTTTCAGGGTGGTTGATCCGGACATTCTCCCGGGTTAGTTAGCGGGTCTTTCTCGAGATTGTTCGACCGCTGATTGATTTGGTGATGTGGTGAAACAATATTGCAACGATAGCGTTTCTATATTTTCATGATTTCATTTACATTTAAGGTCATAATGAATTGATACAGTGTTCGAATATTTATAAAGAACGTAAACTTCACTCATTTTGGACATAAGTCAATCAACACGCTAATAAGATTAATTTTTATAATAACAGCTCAACTTGTTACAAACATAATCATCATTATGACACGCGCTATTGAGCAATTCTCTCAATAGCGCGTGTCATAATGGTTTGTATTTTTCACACGTCTGAAGGGAACAGACAAATAAAACTATTAGTTGAGATAAACAAAGGATAATAATGTAAAAATAACTGTTGGGGCAGAAATTTTACATCGAGATACTGAAAATATCGAAATAAAAATATCGAGATAAACAAATATTTCCATTATATAGATAAAGAAGGAAAAAAACGGGACTTTTAAAAATCTGTCGAGATAACGAAATATCGAGAAAAGCGATGTCGAGATAACGATAGTTGACTGTAATATTTAATTTCAATGTATCCTTTATAATTGTTAATGAATTTCAGTATAAATACTGGTCGGAGAGATCATAACTCCGAAGTGTAGATAACCCCAACACTTGATAAATATAATTGTTATAACTTTGTCAACAAACTAGCATAATTATGGTCGCCTAGTAGTGTAGAAGCAGGACATTATGTGATGATTTTTTGCAAGTTGGTAATTTTTTAAATATATTTTTCAAGTAACCTAGGCTAAACTTTTCGTTTGCAAAAACTGCGTTCATTTACTAAATTATAATAAGGTACAGTAGTAAGAATCGTATAGACCACACTGGCCACTGACATGGGAAAGATTTTTGAAAAATTGTTTTTATATCAACAAAAAATAGATAAAACATGTACAAGATGTAAAAATAAATTATTGATGCTGATTTTCCTGTCACATTTTACTTAAAAAATTAAGTGTCAAATTTATCTACAGTTGTGGATAGGGCTGGGGCGAGTATCCGAGTACTAGGATAATCACGATTTGAAAAGAAAAATTGAGTACGAACAATTGTCAATCCAGAAAATGAATCGTGATCTTATTTGTTTAAACATGTATACATCCACAGTTTTTCACACTCTAAGTCAGAAAAAAAAATAATTTGAGTTTGAATTATGCAACATTTACCTAAATAAATTTTCCAATTTCTTTAGGGATTCTTATTTCACTCTCTTTTATCGCCACATCAGCGTTGTTTGTGCCGTGTGGAGGCTGTAAAAATTTCCATGATAACCGCCATATGAACACATCTGCGGATGTTTCAAACTTCTAAATTTTACCAGTTCATGTTAAATGTTCAATTCTGCTTAAGCCTGTGATAAGGGTTGTGGACGGTAGTTTGCACTTGACAGTAACATCCATGAAAAGGCTAAATCAAACCAAGCCTGCAACATTTTCAATTTTACTGCGTTGGGCTTTCTTTAGGGATTCTTATTTCACTCTATTTTAACAGTGTTTCATGAAGTGGACATTAAAATGTTAAACGAATGGACAGCCTGACAAACAGATGAAGGCCATTCCTGTAATACCTCCCTATACGCGATATGCTTTGAAGTTTATATAAATCACTAGTTATTCAAGTCATCTTTTGTTTTCTGCAAACTGAATGAGACAAACATATGTTAGCTTCCTTCAATATCATACGCCTTTTGTAACTAGATATGTCCTAAAAACACAATTCTTTTTCACCCCTGCTTAAAAAATGGGATACATGGATACAAAGCGGTTACATTGGTTACTTCATGGTTTACAAACTGTTTAAATAGAAAACGTATTCTTTTTTTCCAAAAAAATATATTTGATGCATGAATTTTGTTGGTCATACAGTCATACAGGGGACACACAATACCACAAGGGTCATACAGAGGGATACATGAAATATTTTGCTTATTTTAGTCCATCTCAGAGAGTCATACAGTCATACAGGGGACACATAATACCACAAGGGTCATACAGAGGGATACATGAATATTTGTACATTTTATCCATCTCAGAGAGTCATACAGTCATACAGGGGACACATAATACCACAAGGGTCATACAGAGGGATACAGGAATATTTTGTACATTTTAGTCCATCTCAGAGAGTCATACAGTCATACAGGGGACACATAATACCACAAGGGTCATACAGAGGGATACAGGAATATTTTGACCATTTTTAGTCCATCTCAAGAGAGTCATACAGTCATACAGGGGACACACAATACCACAAGGGTCATACAGAGGGATACAGGAATATTTTGTCAATTTTAGTCAATCTCAGAGAGTCATACAGTCATACAGGGGACAAATAATACCACAAGGGTCATACAGAGGGATACAGGAATATTTTAACCATTTTAGTCCATCTCAGAGAGTCATACAGTCATACAGGGGACACATAATACCACAAGGGTCATACAGAGGGATACAGGGATATTTTGCTCATTTTAGTCCATCTCAGAGAGTCATACAGTCATACAGGGGACACACAATACCACAAGGGTCATACAGAGGGATACAGGAATATTTTAACCATTTTAGTCCATCTCAGAGAGTCATACAGTCATACAGGGGACACATAATACCACAAGGGTCATACAGAGGGATACAGGAATATTTTGACCATTTTAGTCCATCTCAGAGAGTCATACAGTCATACAGGGGACACATAATACCACAAGGGTCATACAGAGGGATACAGGGATATTTTGATCATTTTAGTCCATCTCAGAGAGTCATACAGTCATACAGGGGACACACAATACCACAAGGGTCATACAGAGGGATACAGGAATTTTTTAACCATTTGTGTCCATCTCAGAGAGTCATACAGTCATACAGGGGACACATAATACCACAAGGGTCATACAGAGGGATACATGAATATTTTGTCCATTTTAGTCTATCTCAGAGAGTCATACAGTCATACAGGGGACACATAATACCACAAGGGTCATACAGAGGGATACATGAATATTTGTACATTTTAGTCCATCTCAGAGAGTCATACAGTCATACAGGGGACACATAATACCACAAGGGTCATACAGAGGGATACAGGAATATATTTTACATTTTAGTCCATCTCAGAGAGTCATACAGTCATACAGGGGACACATAATACCACAAGGGTCATACAGAGGGATACAGGAATATTTTAACCATTTTAGTCCATCTCAGAGAGTCATACAGTCATACAGGGGACACATAATACCACAAGGGTCATACAGAGGGATACAGGGATATTTTGACCATTTTCGTCCATCTCAAGAGAGTCATACAGTCATACAGGGGACACATAATACCACAAGGGTCATACAGAGGGATACAGGATTATTTTGTCCATTTAAGTCTATCTCAGAGAGTCATACAGTCATACAGGGGACACATAATACCACAAGGGTCATACAGAGGGATACAGGAATATTTTGTTTATTTTAGTCAATCTCAGAGAGTCATACAGTCATACAGGGGACACATAATACAACAAGGGTCATACAGAGGGATACAGGAATATTTTGTTTATTTTAGTCAATCTCAGAGAGTCATACAGTCATACAGGGGACACATAATACAACAAGGGTCATACAGAGGGATACAGGAATATTTTAACCATTTTAGTCCATCTCAGAGAGTCATACAGGGGACACATAATACCACAAGGGTCATACAGAGGGATACAGGAATATTTTGTTTATTTTAGTCAATCTCAGAGAGTCATACAGGGGACACATAATACCACAAGGGTCATACAGAGGGATACAGGGATATTTTGACCATTTTAGTCCATCTCAGGGAGTCATACAGTCATACAGGGGACACATAATACCACAAGGGTCATACAGAGGGATACAGGAATATTTTGTCAATTTTAGTCAATCTCAGGGAGTCATACAGTCATACAGGGGACACATAATACCACAAGGGTCATACAGAGGGATACAGGAATATTTTAACCATTTTAGTCCATCTCAGAGAGTCATACAGTCATACAGGGGACACATAATACCACAAGGGTCATACAGAGGGATACAGGAATATTTTGTTTATTTTAAGTCAATCTCAGAGAGTCATACAGTCATACAGGGGACACATAATACAACAAGGGTCATACAGAGGGATACAGGAATATTTTAACCATTTTAGTCAATCTCAGAGAGTCATACAGTCATACAGGGGACACATAATACCACAAGGGTCATACAGAGGGATACAGGAATATTTTGACCATTTTAGTCAATCTCAGAGAGTCATACAGGGGACACATAATACCACAAGGGTCATACAGAGGGATACAGGGATATTTTGACCATTTTAGTCCATCTCAGGGAGTCATACAGTCATACAGGGGACACATAATACCACAAGGGTCATACAGAGGGATACAGGAATATTTTAACCATTTTAGTCCATCTCAGAGAGTCATACAGGGGACACATAATACCACAAGGGTCATACAGAGGGATACAGGGTTATTTTGTTTATTTTAGTCCATCTCAGAGAGTCATACAGTCATACAGGGGACACATAATACCACAAGGGTCATACAGAGGGATACAGGAATATTTTGTACATTTTAGTCCATCTCAGAGAGTCATACAGTCATACAGGGGACACACAATACCACAAGGGTCATACAGAGGGATACAGGAATATTTTAACCATTTTAGTCCATCTCAGAGAGTCATACAGTCATACAGGGGACACATAATACCACAAGAGTCATACAGAGGGATACAGGAATATTTTGTTTATTTTAGTCATCTCAGAGAGTCATACAGTCATACAGGGGACACACAATACCACAAGGGTCATACAGAGGGATACATGAATATTTTGTTTATTTTAGTCCATCTCAGAGAGTCATACAGTCATACAGGGGACACATAATACCACAAGGGTCATACAGAGGGATACAGGAATATTTTGTCAATTTTAGTCCATCTCAAGAGAGTCATACAGTCATACAGGGGACACACAATACCACAAGGGTCATACAGAGGGATACAGGAATATTTTAACCATTTTAGTCCATCTCAGAGAGTCATACAGTCATACAGGGGACACATAATACCACAAGGGTCATACAGAGGGATACAGGAATATTTTGATCATTTTAGTCCATCTCAAGAGAGTCATACAGTCATACAGGGGACACACAATACCACAAGGGTCATACAGAGGGATACAGGAATATTTTGTTTATTTTAGTCAATCTCAGAGAGTCATACAGTCATACAGGGGACACATAATACCACAAGGGTCATACAGAGGGATACAGGAATATTTTGACCATTTTAGAATATACTTGGTTTTTGTTTGGGGTGGGGGTTCTTTAAATTTCGGTCCATTTCAAATGGTATTACAGGTAATTCAAAATAATTCCATGAATAAGACCGAAGAATAGAGTAAAAACAATATCATTACCATTAATGTTCAATGTTCAGTTCAACATCCTGGAGACAATTTTATCATAAAAAACAACAAATTCTGTAGATATTTCATATTTGATATGTGTTATTATTAACAGTTATATATACACTTGATTAAATCAAACAACATATAACAACTTGAACTTAGAATGAAAAAATGTTTTGTGCAAACAAATTTTTAAATACCATAAATATTTTTATAACATTTGAAATTTTGGCTACATGCAGGGGCATTCATCATCTTACAAAATGTTTCTAGTTAAAAATGTTTTTTAATTCGATATTTCTTAGTAAACGAGTACCTTAAGAGTACTAGAATAATTTCCCAAACTTAGATTAATTTTGCTACACATACTCAAAGTACATAATAAATTCCTGCATGACATTGGAAATGATTATGTAATTTGAATTAGATGATGTTGACAAATATATATAGACTTAACACTCTGTTGATTAATGCAAATTAACTTGGGGGTAAAACAGGATGGCATACTGTTTATTCTGTATAGCACAGCTGTCAAAACAAACCAATCAAGGATGATTGGTGGCACTGTTTTGTGACCATATATAATTATTTTATGGTGTGTGTAATCGCCCCTTAGTTTTAAGTCTTGACTAATCCAAAGCTCCTTGTCATTTTAAATTTAATTTTACAACATAACATGTTTACCGTATATGATAAAATTAACAAAATTTGCATTCTAACATTATATTAATTAATTTGTTACAAATCATAATATGAAATTTAATAAGATATAGAAGATTTTACATTAAATCATCTGAAAAGTAGCTAAGTTGATGTAAATTAATAAAGTTTTGTAGCATTATAAATGTTCATCACAGCTCTCTAAAATGAATGGTGGGGTTTTAACTGGTGGGGTTTTGTCCGTCTTCCCTCTAAAATACACCATTAGGAAGAAAATTTAGTTACAAAAAGTTTGTCTTTATCACAGTAATGTGTTAAGTTTCCCTGCCTAGTAAGGAAATTATGTATATACAACCTTGTCATATTATTACGATGTGGGATTTTAAAGTAAATCCTATAAGGAATGAAGAAGTTGGAGTAAAAAATACCAATTTCTCGAAAAAAACCCAAGTTCAAAGGGGACATAATTCTGGAAATAGTCTTGCTAGAGTATTTAACCTTCACAAAAAATGTTGAGTGATAGTAAGAAACATATATATGAAGTTTGAAGTAGATACATTAGGAAATAAAGAAGTTATTAAAAAAAAAGACAACATTTTTTTTTTCCATAAAAATTCTAAGTTCAAGGGAGGTAATACTGATAATTTTTGTGCTAGAGTTGTAAACCTTGTCACATATGATGTGGTTGATGACCAGAAACTTATATTTAAAGTTTTGAAGTAAACACCTTAAAGAAATAAAGAACTTATAGTGAAAAAGCTGAAAAAAATTAAAATCAGAAATCTTGAAATTCAGGCTATTTGTTGCCATAGCAACCAGAATTTTCAACATAGGAAGAAAAAAGACTGCCATCTACCCATATTTTAAGTTTTCATAAAAATATTTTCAGTACTTATTGAGTTATCACTGGATCCAGTTTATGTGTTAAGTTTGCCTTATTTTCAGACTATTTGTTGCCATAGCAACCAGAAGTTTCTACATAGGAACAAAAGAAAAAGATGTGCATAATCTCCATACTGCCATCTATCCATATATCAAGTTTCATAAAAATATTTTTTAGTACTTTTTGCATTATCGCGGGATCCAGTTTTGTGGACTGACAGACAGACAGACGGAGGGTAAACCTAAAGTCCCCTCCGGTTAAACCGGTAGGGGACTAAAAAGAGTTTTCTTCTTTTAATTTCAATAGGTCTGTCACATTTCTCCGTTTTGTCTAAGTATGAATCCTTTCCATAAATAAATGACAAAGTTAAGAAAATATAAATAAAAATTCAATCATTTGATTGTCCAGATAATTTCAAGGTCAAGATCATATCTAAATTATTCCATATGTTTGTTTGTTTTGTCCACTTTAGAATCAAATCCATACATAAATATCATTATAATGACAATTCAACCAAAATTCGATAATTGAACCTTGACAGTCAACATCATTGAAAGGTCAAGGTCAGTCAAACCTTTTAAAACGTCTTGTCCAAAATGTTTGTTTTGTCAAAAGTATGAAGATAACCTATTTATTAATTATCAAGTTTACAGTCAATTATAGCAAATATCAGTAAAAATTCAATAATTTAACCTTCAAGGTCATGGTCATTAAAGACACCAGGTCAATTTGAGTTTTTATTTTCATGATGATCTTATACTAAAGAATGTTTCTTTTTAAAAAATAAAGTAAATCCAAAAGCCCAGGTCAATTTGAGTTTTTATTTTCATGACGATCTTATCCCAAAGAATGTTTCTTTAAAAACTGAAGTAAATCCGTGACCTGTGAAAGATGGACAAGATTTTTCTATTTATAGCTCCGACGGCCATTTTGTGCATTGAAGCAGACCATGCCAGTAACACAACTAGGGATGGTACTGATCACTTCTGTAAAGATTGTTGTTTTCAAGTTTTAAGACAATCCATTTCAAAATTACATCGTTACTGCAACTGATGTATATGTGGATATTTTCACATATCTGAAAAGTTAGTGAAATAAAAATTCTAGACATTTCGCGTGTGAACGAAGTTGTTGACGGCAAGGGGAATGCCACCATTACTATATAAAATATGATAAACAAGATCAACAAGGAAAGGCAGCGTTCAATGATGCAACCCCATACGACCCAGAAACAAGAACCTGAGTGGCAAGGAGCCCAGGCGGATTCATAATTTTGATATGAAACATTGTCTGCTGGACCTCTACAAAAATTGTTATAATAAAAGCACTCTGATCGGGGTCAAATTGCCTTGCCCCGGGGGAACATAGATATGTCTATAGTAAAAACTTTAAAAACAACTCCTTTTTTTATCTACAAAAACTAAACCATAGTTTCCATAGCAACCAGTGACTTCATAGCAGCCATTGACTGGCCACCATTTTCATTTCTCAAGGTATCAACTTAAAACTTCAAATATATGTTCCTTATCATCAACCACACCTTATGTGACAAGGTTCATAACTCTAGCACCAATATTTTCAGATTTATCTCCCCTTGAACTTAGAATTTTCTTTAAAGAATACTATTTTACTGTTCCTTCTTTATTTCTTAAGATATCAATTTCATACTTCACATATATGTCCCTTATCATCAACCACATCTTATGTGACAAGGTTCATAACTCTAGCACCAATATTTTTAGATTTATCTCCCCTTGAACTAAGAATTTTCCTTAAAAAATATTTTTTATACTGTTACTTATTCATTTTTTAAGGACATCAACTTCAAAATACTTCATACTTAAAATACATGTATGTGTTCCTTATCAATATCATAAACCATATCTAATGTGACAATGTTCATAACTCTAGCATCAATATTGCTAGAAATTATCTCCCCATAAAACTTAGATTTTTTACTTGAAAAATGTTATTTTTTACTAATAACTTCATTAGTTTCAAAGGTAACGATCTACCTCAAACTTCAAAATACTTATTCCAAGGGTTCATAACTCTGGAAAAAAATTTTTTCAGATTTAGCTTCTTTGAACTTACAATTTTCTTTAAATAACTTCTTTACTTTTTTAAAGGTATCTACTTCAAACTTCAAATATATATTACTTATCATTATACACATGTTGTGAGACAAGGTTCTATCTCTAGCATGAACAATTTCAAGAATTATTCCCCCTTGAACTTGGAAATTATGTTAACAAATTTATTTTTTTACTGTAACTTAATACATAATTATACCTAGTTGATTTTTCTTTCCTAATTTTGGTCTTCCTTACTGAGTCCAGTATTTTATAAGTCGAGCTTCGCTGTCTTCTGTGTCAGCTCTTGTTATATACACTTATAGATATCTATCTGCTTTTGCTTATAGTTTACAATATTACTTGTTCCTAAAGTCATGGAGAAAAATTACATTCAGGTGGGTGATATTAGAGTCATCATGGCCCGCTTCCACTTGCAGTTTGTAATTAATTTATTTGTTTACTTCACAACATTTCACTTTTAAAGTTAGAATGTGACTCTTTGCGAACTTTCGAGTAGTGCCTTGAAAATTGGCATGTAAAAAGTTGACCATTGTTTAAGATTAAAAAAAAAATAAACTCTCAACTCTTAACACAATGTAGAGTAATTTTTTCTTCCATTTTCATATTCTTTGGAGGAGTCTGTGTCAACTACTGTGGACAATATTATTTGAAGTGACTCAGCAATGTGAATACTAGTCTTGCTCTGCTGCCCAAAGAGTTAATTGACAGTCTTTTCATTGTCTTGAAGTACTCTGTTTGGACAGTTCACATTTTGACAAAATTGTCTTTTTGATTAATTTGTGTAGCCTATTTTTCTTTCTAGTCCGTTGTTTACTTGAAACTTTTTTTTTTTTTACATATTGGCCAGGCGATTGCAGATCTTCACATACAGTTGTCAATCTGACTAAATTGCTCATATCATCATAATAATGCAAGAATGTAATTCCTGAGTTTTTCTTCCTCTTTTCCTTTGGTACTTCTGAAAAAGACAATTTGGAAAAAAGGTTACATGTTTTCTTAAGGTGGCAATTTTTTCCTCTTCAGGGCACAATTTCAACAACAAAATTTATCATGGTTTTGGACATATGCATGCCTTCATTTCAAAAGGCAATAACAATAGTGTATGGGCCAGACTGAACCTCCCCCACCACAATTTTTTTCTGTATTTTTATTTTTTCAATTATTGGTGGTTAATAGAAAGTTATTCTCTTTGTGATACTCAACTACTAAAAGAATATTTTGATTAGATATCTTTGGGATCCTATTATTCATTATTCCCATAACTCTAGTATTGATTTTGACTGAATAATGGCCCTTTCAAAACTTTGAAACTTTTTAACTATTGTAGGTTATCACTTGAAACTTAATAGATGTTTTTGTGATCATAACTGGGGGTCACTTTATAATCCAAGGCCAATCCCTCTGAAATGGATTTTGACTAAGTTATGGCCCTTTGTGAATTTAGACAATTTTTGGTTGAAGTATTGCTAAAAGTGCAACATTGATCTTTCAATTGCCCTGGATTGCTCACCTGAGATTCATTGCTAGAAAAGGTCACAATTTTTAATTTTTTCAATTTAAAGTTCATGCTAGAGTTATTGGCTTTGGCAAGTGACATATTATGCTCTGCATGATGAGTTTCAACCAATTCCTTTCTTTGGTTTTGAAGATATTAATTTAACCAAAGTGTGACACCTGGTTTGAGTAAAATAGCTCCCCTATTCTTCAATTTGAATCAAATAGTCAATAATTCACAATATGAATATTAAGTGTCATTAAAAAACTGGAAGTTTTTGTAAGAAAGAACCACCATTACTTGTCCCATAGTAGGGAACACAGCTTTCCATACACAGTTTATCCATTATCTTATTCATATAAAGAATTCTGTAGAGTTTCAATGAATCCTATGATTACAATATTTTACTCAAGAATGAGTACAGTATATCTTTAACCTAAATTACATGTGTCACACTTGTAGACATAATTATGATAGTTATCATTTGTCATACAATCCATCAATAAAACTGACTAAATAGTCCCTGTACTCATCTTCTGTTTCTATCTTAATTCTGACAACTCTATGTGACCTTTACTTTGGTAGCAGGTACCTGGATTATGCGCTCACAATAGTGAACATTTGTGCCAAGTTTCATTAAAGCCTCCAGATTCATGTTAATTTTCATGAAAATTTTGGAAATGCATTTTAAAGTAAAATATTGTGAGATGAACAAATGAAACAATTTACATATTGTTATCAGCACTTACAATCCAAGAAAATTACCAAATAGTGGTCAACATATGTAAAAAACGGAAGACGGACAAAACCCCACCTGTTAAAACCCCACACCTCAAAATTTTATAGAGTGGACAAAACCCCACACCAAAATTTTAAAGAGTGGACAAAACCCCACACCTTCAATTTTACATAGTGGACAAAACCCCAATTTTGAATATTTAAAAAAAAAAAGAACTAGAAGAAACAAACACAAAATCCAAACCCAATAAGGATATATAGAAAGGGGTGCATATGGTAGAGATGTTGAAAGTATCTTTGTAATTAAAATTGGTCAATTGTTAAAAAAAAAAAAAAAATTAATTAATAATTAATTATGAGAATTTTTGTATCACATGTGCAGATCCATATTATATGTGTAATTTATTGTATACTGCTGTATTTATATTCATGAACAATTCTGTATTTATTTGACAAAGTTTTTATTCCCGCGTTAACGTCATGTTCTGTTTAGCGTATAGTTAAACGGACAATGTGTCATTTGTTATTTTATAAACCTCCATTTTGTCTGAAGAAAACTAAACGTCGAAAGCTTAAGAAAAGCGTTTGTTTTTATTGAACTGATTATATATCAATTGTTAAAACAAATTCTTAGCCTTAAATAGTTAACAAATCATGTATCCCTGTCCCTCATAAAACAGTGGCATATGGATCTCAACTATTATACACACTGGGAATGGGAAGGCACTTTATTGGAAGTTAACGAGCTGTATATTGGGAGCTGTAGGTTATAGATATATTACAAAACAGTAGGGGTGCCAATTAAGGGTGATATACACAGTGGACTACCAGGCCTGTCATTCAGTAAGCTGTAGATCAATTAAGTCAAAGGATTTATTGAACTTCAAAACTTTTTAGGCTAAAGACGTAGTCAATGAAAAATAAACAAATAAAGAAATATAATTTGACATCCTGATTAAAATTGATTTTTTCCTCAAACAATTAATTCCAGCAAATTTTCATACAATTTGACCCATTTAATTATTACTTACAAGAAACTTGTAAGTAAAGGATATGATTAGGATTCCTGTAACATTCCACATAATTTTACATAAAATTTCATCAAATCGATAGTACTAAATACTTATAATTTTTAATGAAATTTTTAATTGTGTATAATTTATGTATTCAGTAATGAGAAATTCAAGCCTGCATTATCTAAAATCATGTTTCAATATGAAAACTTCTTATTTACTTCACACTGTATCATATCTTTTTCAAAGAAAAATCTTATTATATAACTAAAGTATTTTGTACATGATTTCATGTAAAGAATGGTACCATTGGTATGACATTCTTTCTTTAACACAGTGTTAATGCATTATCTGGAAACAAGGATTATTTTATTTCATTAGCAATGTTCTTATTTTATTCCAAACATTTCAATGTTCATTCAAATGTAAAATAATTGGAAGAAAAATAAGTCAATACATCTTTTCATTGTGAAACACAAAAAGTAAGCAAATCCATAATTGTCAGGTATATTTCTCATAATTTGTTCAATTATTTTGAAATGTAGGACAAAAGCTCCCCCAACCCCCCCCCCCCCCGACATAAGCCCTCTCGTCTGAAAAGGGGGACAAAAGCCCCCAGTGAAAATGACTGGGCGGACCAATTAAAGCCCTCCCTGAAAATGACTGGGCAGACAAAAGCCCTCCCTGAAAATAACAGGGCAGATAAAAGCCCTCCCGCAGCAAATACATATATATGTACGTTGAATACTTTTTTTTTCCATTTTTGATGCAGTCAATATATAAAAATTGTAATCCTGAATGTTATGTTTTCCATTGGCATAAGCATGTTTGTAGAGCATGAGCACATTCCTGACAAGCATCTGAATACTATATGTTATTTAAAATATGAGCCACGCCATGACAAAACCAACATAATGGGTTTGCGACTAGCATAAAACAGACCAGCCTGCGCATCCGCGCAGTCTGATCAGGATCCATGCTGTTTGCTATCAGTTTCTCTACTTGTTATAGGGTTTGCAAGTGAACAGCATGGATCCTGATCAGACTGTGCGGATGTGCAGGCTGGTCTGGATCCATGCTGGTCGCAAACACACTATGTTGGTTTTGTTGTGATGTGGCTAATATGTAAGTGCATATGAAAGGATTACTCCCATGTGAAGTTAAGATTAATAGAGCAATAAATGATGAATAGAAGTTTAAATCAACTAAAATTCAAAGTCCTAAACATAAAATTTTATAATGTGCCTTGTAATTTAGAATCAATTACTTTTAAAAGTGACTTTGTTTTTTAAAGACATTCTCGTAAAAAGTTACCGCGTTAAACATTTATTAGGTTAATAAATGCAAGGTCAAGGTCACTAAAGATGGTTGTCAAGGTCACTAGAGATTTTGTCCAGAGCATACCTCCTACACATATGGAGGGATTCTAATAAACTTCATACAAATGTTCACCACTATGAGAAGCCGTGACGCGTGCATGAACCAGGGCTGCGTTTCATGGAGAGTCCTAAGTTTATCCTAAATCCTAGGACTTATGACCAACTTTAGGAGAAAAAGTTTTTGCACTTAAGACCGTTTCAAGTAACTGTCCTATCTTTTGTCTTAAACTTAAGACTTATGACCAATTCACTCTCCTGAAAAAAGTTACAAAATACAATGGCACGCGCTTAATCCCGGATTGGATTTACTATGTAATTGATTATAGCAAGTATAAAAAGTAATGTATTGCCCTCTTATCATGGTGAGTGAAAATATATACCATATTTCACGAAAAACAATAAAATCACCGTTTTATTTAATTTCATAGTAAAAAAATTGTTACAAACCCCCTTGCTTGCTACGCAACTGCAATTGTACAGCGCGCAGTAATATTATTATTTATAGATGCGTCTTGTTTTGCACGCGATATTTGGCGCTACATTGTGACGTCATGTAAACAACTCTTTAAACGTCTGTACAGCGTTAATGACTGAATTAAAGTTATTGGTGTTCGGATTTATTTTGTTACTTAGACCATTATCTTTCTTTCTAGATAGTTTTCAAAACAAAATTCAACAAAAAGTTGTTTGATTTTGGAGCGGTTTTGACTTAGGACAATCTTAAGATACCTTTAAAACACTCCTAGACTTAGGACTGTTTTTGGTCATAAGTATAGGAGTCATAAGTTAGGACCTTTTTTAAGACTTTCTTTGAAACGCAAAATTGTCACAATTTTTATCTTAAGACAAACTTAAGACTTAGAACTCTCCATGAAACGCAGCCCAGGCCTCTAGGTCAAAGGTCAAGGTCACACTTAAGAGGTCACAGAAAAATGCTTGTTCGAAGCAAAACTTCTACATGCATAAAGGGGTTTTATATATATAACTTGGCACAAATGTTCACTTTTGTGAGGCGGAATGTTGTGTGCAAAATTTAGGTCTCTGCGGCCAAGGTCACACATAGGCGTCAAAGTTTGTGCCTTTTTTTGCGACAATTTTATGCATTCATAATAATCAAGCAATGATTTACTCCATAAAACATCTTAGTAACAAGCCTTTGTACATTTTTGGACAATTTTATGTTTTCATAATTATAGGTAAGCATTAATATACTCAATGAAACACCCTTGACATTTTTTTCAATAGTCGTCAGAGTTGCTGTCCTCCAACAGCTCTTGATGTCAGAGTTATTAATGATTGTTATCTTATACCACTAATGCAATTTTAATTAATTTTTTTTCAAGATTGAATGGAAGCTCCAGTACTTGCGCATATTACATGGGTTTTCCGGTTGAATGATTTTTGGCTGAGTTATAGCCCTTCTATAATAAAAGGTAGTTCTTTGTGCTGCCAGCTACTCAAAAGCTTGTTTGGACTACTTCTAAGAAACTACTTGTGCAATTTCATCAAAACTTTACAGGAATGATCAATATCATGTCTAGTTGTGCATCTCATCAACAAGCGAAAAGTCGAAAATTAACAAGTTAAAATGGCGGCAGGGCCAAAAAAACCCTACTTTGTAGAGGCCGAATATAGGCTGCTTCCCCAACCAAACTAGCCTCTTTTTTCCCCAGTTTGGTCCTCAAAATTCCCCAGTCTTGAAATTTCCCATAGAATTTAGAACAAAATTAAATGATGGTGTTGAATTAAGGTCTTTTACTGCCTTATCAGTATTTCCAAGTGCTTTTTGCTTTTCTATTTTGAAGGACTTCTTAAAAGCTTGTTTTAATTTTGAGACCCCTTTTCCCAAAGTATGCCAAAATCACGCATATTTTCCCCCATGAAAAAGGCTGAGGCCCCTTCCCCAAAAATGGTGTTTTGGCCCTAGGCGGGCAGAGAGAAAACACGCTTATTAGCAGGGGCGTGTAGAAGCAATAAATTTAATAAATAAAACTTTGCCCTGCGGGGTCATGTAGGGGAAATTAAAGAAATAAAACGGCGGGGGCGTGGAGCGAACACACACCTATTATGGCGCCTGCTAATTACCATGTTTTCGCTCTGTGCCACCGCCATTTTATATAACTTGTTCAATCTCGACTTTGCGCATGACAGGGTTGCAGTGCGAAACCACACTAATCAGCGGGGCTTAGTTTTATCAATTTAACTTTGTACCCTGCCATTTTTACTTGTAAATGTTAGACTTTTCACTTGGCAGGGCCTCGGGGTGAAAACACGTATAACACAAATCAGCCACCATAGTTTTAAATGTTATCAGTTTTATCTTTGTAAAAATATAAAATAGCATGAAGTGAATAACAACTTTTTATGTAATGCAATTAACATAATCAAGCAAACGATTTAAATTTTTAATTAAAAACTTAAGATCTGCATTTAAAGGAACTTCACTCAGAGGTGAAAAGGCATAAAAACATAAAAAATTTAATTCTTAAAATTAACAAGTGAAGCACTTAAATGGTAAATTCTGCAAATGATAGCAAAGAAATATACATATACTTAGAATTTAATTGAAAATCGATTTTCTGTGCACATTTAAGTTATTAGAGTCCTTCATCAAACTGTACAACTATCTTAGGGCAGTCCCTACATGTAAAAACTAGAAATGTGTCCATAGGACACGGATGCCCCCACACACCACTGTTCTGTCAATCTTATGACTCTAGGTCAAATATTTTTTGAACTACATGTGCCACAAGTTGAAAACTAAAAATCAACAAAGGGCCATAATTCTGTTAAACTTGGTCGCAGCAAAAATTCCTACCTTTACTACCATCTACACATTAAGGTTGTTAATCCCTGGAAGTTTAAGCAAAATCTGCCATCCGGTTTAAGAGGAGTTGCAATCACAAAATTTCTACATAGTATATAATGAAAAAAACAACAAAGGGCCATAATTCTGTTAAATTTGGTTGCAGCAAAAATTCCTTCCTTTACTGCCATCTACACATAAAGGTTGTTCATCCTTGGAAGTTTAAGCAAAATCTGCCATCCGGTTTAATTTCTGAGGAGTTGCATTCACAAAATTTCTATATAGTATATAGTGAAAAAATCAACAAAGGGCCATAATTCTGTAAAGTTTGGTCGCAGCAAAAATTCCTTCCTTTACTACCATCTTCACCTTAAGGTTGTTCATCCCTGTAAGTTTAAGCAAAATCTGCCATGCGGTTTAAGAGGAGTTGCATTCACAAAATTTCTACATAGTATATAGTGAAAAAATCAACAAAGGGCCATAATTCTGTTAAATTTGGTCGCAGCAAAAATTCCTTCCTTTACTACCATCTACACATTAAGGTTGTTCATCCCTGTAAGTTTGAGCAAAATCTGCCATGCGGTTTAAGAGGAGTTGCGTTCACAAAATTTCTTCATAGTATCTAGTGAAAAAATCAACAAAGGGCCATAATTCTATTAAATTTGGTCGCAGCGAAAATTCCTTCCTTTACTACCATCTACACATTAAGGTTGTTCATCCCTGTAAGTTTAAGCAAAATCTGCCATCCGGTTTAAGAGGAGTTGCGTTCACAAGATTTCGGGACGTACGGACGGACTGACGGACGGACTGACGGACTGACACTCGGACGGACAAGTGCAACGCTATATGCTCCCACTCTGTGGGGGCATAAAAACCTAAGTTGAGTCCCTATAAATTGTTGATATTAATTAATTACTATCAATTTTTTAAATTTTGTTAGATTATTTACATGGAATGTCACCAACTTTATCGAAAAGAGATGTCATTACAGTAAGTGTCATAATTCAATTACCTCTTATTTTTAAGTCCTCTTTTTTTCATGACCTTGGGATTGTCATGCAATGAATTTATAACTTTATAATATAATAATACATTTTGTGAAGAGTTTTCACTGAAAAAAAAAACATTAAAATTTTCAGTGTGTGTGCCAAATAAGTAACAGCTTACTTTTAAAGGCATTTTCTTTAGATTCTTACAGATGGTCCATCCAACTGTAGAAATGCATCACCCTATTGATTGGCACCCCTGCTGTTTTATAATATATCACATTTCCCAATATACAGCTTTTTCACTTTAAATATATTTAGTGCCAGCCCCCACTGTGTGCATATAATCCAACTTATTATATGATTAGGGCTATATCCCACTGTTTTATTAGGGGTTTAAATGAGACAGTAGATGATTTGTCTGCTATTTGACACATTAATCTATGTTTTAACAAGTGACTGATTCTAATCACAGTAATATATCTGTATCTTTTGCACCTTAGCCCATCGTCTATCCAGTGTGTTTTAGAATTTTTGTTTGTTCACTTTTAGTTGATTTTTTTCATCTAGTATTTTAGCTCACCTGAGCACAAAATGCTCTAATTTTGAAGTGAATACTTTTATTTTCAATGAAACAATTTTTTTTGGCAAAAAAAGTAGTTTGGTGCTTTAAAAATGTTGATTGTATCAAATACATCTTTATAAATCACTGAAACATTTATATGTACAAAAATAGAGATATGTTAATATATGAATGGTGGATCAAGAATTCAACATAAACACATTGAAAGAAAAATCGTGCAATTTTAGCCTGTAAAATGTCTGTTTCTTAAAATCTTAGCAAAATACCTAATTTCTATTAAAGTTTCTAGGCACATGAACCCAGCCTGTCAATCACATAAATGAAAGTATTAACAAGCGCAATTTACAAAAAAATATCTTGTGCAAATTTGTTTAATAATGCACATTTTCAATTTAACACAAAAACATTTAAACTGAACTTTCTTTACTGTAGAGATGTAGATATATTTCTGTACTGGTGCTGTTAGTCAGGATAAAGCACTTTATAAATATCTTTCATTTCATGAATTTATCATGTCTGTTTGATTGGTTCCTTATTTAATAAGGCCCGCCTCCAGTGTTTTTTACGGCATTATGACAGTGGTATATAACCACCAGAGACCTAACAAGTTTATTAGGGGTCTGTACTCTCAGTGCCTGAAAGGGCAGAAGATACACTTACACACAAGTTTATTATCAATAAACAAGCTAATGAGCCCTTTTTGTGGTGATGTGTATTTGTTGCTGTACTTTCAATTCCTTATCAGTCAAAATAAAGTAAATTATGTAAATTATTTTTGATTTTTAAAATTTATGGAGTAAGGATATAGAACCTTTATATTTTCATAGAGCTAAAATATGGTATATATACTATAATTCTGTATGTATTCATAGAAAGCCAAAACAGCAGTTCATATAAAATGTACAGTTTAAAGTTTTGTAAAACTTTTTTGGTAAAAATTCATAAAATATGTCACACATAATGTTTTGTTTCTTTAAAGCTGCATGCAAAATGATGAGCAAAAGTGTTTCAGAAATTTAAACTTGACAAAAATATCTGGAAATTTTAAGAAAAGTTTGTTTGTTTGTTTCATTTTATGCCTTTATCCAACAGTATTTCAGTCATATAGGCGGGTAGTTTCCAAACCATCGTTCCTGGAGAGTTACACCAGTACTAGACTACCTTCCTCCGCGCTAAACTACCAAAGCATCTCCCGGGGATCGAACCCAAGCCAGAGAGGTAACTGGATTAGAAGTCATCGACTCTAACTCCTCGACCACGGAGGCGGTCTTTAAGAAAAGTAAAATCATTAAGAATTCAAGTAATAATTTACAATCTACATGTTATCTACAATTTGCAGTATTTATCGCCATATTTCTTACATACGACTAACACAAGAAGGGGTTGGGGTTTTTTTTTGCTTTTTTTTTATCAATTTTTGGTAGTTTATATGGATTGCTACAAGTGCTGTTTGCAATAAGTAAATTATTTACTTAGTTCACTTCACATTATTTTGATTTAAAATACAAAAAAGACAATCATGAAAATTAGCCATATAAATCTGGAGGCATACTGCTTCAAATTCATTTCTATGAAGGAGGCAGACATTAAAAAATTCAAGGAGTGTGAAATATATATGAAGGCCTAAAGAATTTTCTTTTTTTCTACAATGTTTTGTTCATGTCAATCATGTAAGAATAGATTAAGGGTTCACAGGTTGGTTTAAATCTTTAATTAGTAAAGTGTAATTGGAGCAAAACAGAACGGTACATTATCTATATGTGTTTTTTCATAATTAATTTAAAACTTATGAATAAGATAACTTAAAGAGATTTCTTAATTTTTGATTTTCAGATAATTTACTACAGATGCTGATCCAAACTGTGAATAATTAAGTCACATAACCATACAAGATTATATTCAAGCATCATCTGCTTTCTTAAATATTTCAAGAAATATGCATACAAATTAATATACTGTTCTACCTTCCATTATCTTTACTTCTATGTTATCAATTGCATTAAGGAGTGAATTACTAGGAAGTGTCATCTGGGGACTTTTAATAATAAATTTTAATTGTTACATTTTGAACATACTGAACCTTAAGTTAAAGGTTTAAGAATTATCACATTATTCCCAGGCAAAATACAACAAGAAATAATTTAACTCACAATTTAAATATTTAGATAAATTGGATGGAAACACTTAAATTTATTAGTATAAGTAGCAAATGGTTATGCTTATAAGTTGAATTATTATCCTTACTAAATAAAATGTATCCAAATGTAATAATTCTCTAAATGTTGAATGAAATATTAGTACTTACCAATGAAGGGAGGGCTCTGTAATCCAAATTTTTACTGTCCACTTCATTTAACAAAAACAGCGACCATTTATTAATAAGTTCATCACAAATGGTTTTTAAAAATACAACTTACTGGCATGCAGCCCTAAATATGAATCAAATATATTAAAATATAAGAATAAAAAAAGAAAAATAAGAAAAAAAACACGAACAAATAACTTTAGCTTTCTTACTTAGAAATGAGAAATAAGCAACAAAAAATCTTAATATAAATCCTTAACAAGTGCTTTATGAAATTGTGATAGATGATCACATTAAATCCTTTTTTAAAAAAAAACATTATTTCTCAAATAATATAATCTTAATTATTTGAGAAAAATCTTAATTATTTGAGAAAAAAAAAATTTTCTTCAGAAATAAACATTGATATTAATAAAAAAGTAAGAAAAAACCCTACAAACAAAATAGATGTCTTACTCTACAGCATATGAAGTACTTTATCAAATTGTGATTTATGATCTATGGTCACAAGAATTTCAATAAACAAGCGTTAGCCTTAGGCTATTATTCTCAAGTTAACGAGGCCCTTTGAAGTGGTGATATACTGATAATGATCTGTGATTTTATTATTAGTAAAATCTGGGAATCCTGCATTATATATCTATATTATTTCCAAATAAAATATGATCTTTTTTCTAATTATAATAAATGTGTTCATATGAAGTTGAACTTAAATTGTTCAGAAATAAACATTGATATATTGGAGGAAAAAGTTTTTTATCTTTTGTAATACAGCTTACATGACTGTGCCTTATTGAAGTATGTTTTAGCATAGGAAAAAATTCAGTGCAATGTTTCACCAGATTAAAATTAAATTGATGCTGACTGCATAGTCTAAAAATAATTTTATAATATAAGTCACAAAATATCGAGTTTTTGTTATCTTTCTCAATAAATAATTAGTATCCACTAAGGCCATTGCTCACTAATTACTCAGCTAACAAGCCCCTTTGATGTGGTAATGTTAATGGATTATCGATTATAAGTAAATTAGATCTCCTTTTTTAATTCAAATAATATCTCTAGGTGAAATAAATAACAAAAAAATCAAAATCTAATTTTAAAAATATCTGTAACATGATGGAAATTCACTGTATCCCACTGTAACCTTATGTAACCCTTGTATCCCTGTATCCCTTGTCATGTGGGGGTGAAAAAGAATTGTGTTTTTGTGCCATATATGATTTTATCTCCACATCAGCGTTGTTTGTGCCGTGTGGAGGCTGTAAAAATTTCCATGATAACCGCCATATGAACACATCTGCGGATGTTTCAAACTTCTAAATTTTACCAGTTCATGTTAAATGTTCAATTCTGCTTAAGCCTGTGATAGGGGTTGTGGACGGTAGTTTGCACTTGACAGTAACATCCATGAAAAGGCTAAATCAAACCAAGCCTGCATCATTTTCAATTTTACTGCGTTGGGCTTTCTTTAGGGATTCTTATTTCACTCTATTTTAACAGTGTTTCATGAAGTGGACATTAAAATGTTAAACGAATGGACATTTAGGGATTCTTATTTCACTCTATTTTAACAGTGTTTCATGAAGTGGACATTAAAATGTTAAACGAATGGACAGCCTGACAAACAGATGAAGGCCATTCCTGTAATACCTCCCTATACGCGATATGCTTTGAAGTTTATATAAATCACTAGTTATTCAAGTCATCTTTTGTTTTCTGCAAACTGAATGAGACAAACATATGTTAGCTCCCTTCAATATCATACGCCTTTTGTAACTGGAAGCGTCTCGCGAAATTGAATGATTTTAATTGATTGACAAAGTTTTAACAAAAAAATTCTTGAACAATCAAAAATGCAAGATCAATAAACTATATCACCAAACTTACATTAAGTCTTAGCCTTTGAACAACGTCTTTTATCAAAAATATACGACATAGTGTATGTGTAGCGTTCACGTGGGGAGATCACCACCAGCTATGAATGTAGGGGAGATAACTGCGAAAAGAATCAATCAGCCAGTGTCGATATATTACTTCTTTCATCATGATACTAAATTTACAACTCATATCAGCGTTCATGTATTCACTCACAATTTAGTGATCTTTTAATCTTTAAGTATTTTGTGCTATAGATCGAACGATGATTAGAACTCCGATATATTGCTTTGGTTAGGGCTTCAGGCCTTATAACGTGCAAAGAAGGCCCTCCAAAGTTGTACAAAATCGAATTTGCAAGGAAATTAATCAAATGGTTTTTGAGCGGTTCGCTCATGACAATGATGCGGTTTTTTTACGAAATCTCTTAGACTTTATATATTTAAAGAAGTTGTCATCTGTCCAGAAAGCGACTATTTTTCTTGGACATCTTGCTCTTATTTTCCTTGCGTCAAAAGTCTGAGCATTTTAGCTATATATAGCGGTGATGAGGATCCTTAATTCAACCTTAAAAAAAAGGAATAAGTTTTTGGTTTTTGTTTTTTTTTCTCTTTTTTTTAAGTACGTAGCAGTCATTTTTAATTGTTAACTGTGCATCATCAGCTAAATTCTTGCAAGGACGAGTACTCTCAAGCCCCTTTTTGTAAAACGGATACACCAGCACTGAGTTTCATTGATATGAAGTTTGAAGACGGCAGGCTGGAGAAAATGTTCTTTCCCCGAAAATTTATACACTTTTTGTCAAAAATAACCCTGCCATGCGGAAATCTCCTGGATACATTTCTTGAGTTAGGGCTTTAGACATTATAATGTGCAAAGAAGACCCTCCAACGTTGTACAAAATTGAATTTGCAACAGAATCGGTCAAGTGGTTTTTGAACAGTAGGCTCGAGAATATGATGTTTTTCCCGAAAATTTATATAGAGAAAGAACAAATCGCTTGTCCAAAAAATGACCAAGCCACGCGGAAATCTCCTGGACATATTTCTTGAGTTAGGGCTTCATGCCTTTAAGTGTGCAAAGAAGACCCTCCAAAGTTGTACAAAATCAAATTTGCAACAGAATCCATCAAGTGGTTTTTGAACAGAAGGCTCGAGAATATGATGTTTTTCCCGAAAATTTATATAGAGAAAGAACAAATCGCTTGTCCAGAAAATGACCAAGCCACGCGGAATTTTCCTGGACATATTTCTTTGGTTAGGGCTTCAGGCCTTATTATGTGCAAAGAAGACCATCCAACGTTGTACAAAATCGAATTTGCAACAGAATCGGTCAAGTGGTTTTTGAACAGTAGGCTCGAGAATATGATGTTTTTCCCGAAAATTTATATAGAGAAAGAACAAATCGCTTGTCCAAAAAATGACCAAGCCACGCGGAAATCTCCTGGACATATTTCTTGAGTTAGGGCTTCATGCCTTTAAGTGTGCAAAGAATATCCTCCAAAGTTGTACAAAATCGAATTTGCAACAGAATCGGTCAAGTGGTTTTTGAACAGTAGGCTCGAGAATATGATGTTTTTCCCGAAAATTTATATAGAGAAAGAACAAATCGCTTGTCCAGAAAATGACCAAGCCACGCGGAAATCTCCTGGACATATTTCTTTGGTTAGGGCTTCAGGCCTTATTATGTGCAAAGAAGACCCTCCAACGTTGTACAAAATCGAATTTGCAACAGAATCGGTCAAGTGGTTTTTGAACAGTAGGCTCGAGAATATGATGTTTTTCCCGAAAATTTATATAGAGAAAGAACAAATCGCTTGTCCAAAAAATGACCAAGCCACGCGGAAATCCCCTGGACATATTTCTTGAGTTAGGTCTTCATGCCTTTAAGTGTGCAAAGAAGTATTCCTCCAAAGTTGTACAAAATCGAAATTTTGCAACAGAATCGGTCAAGTGTTTTTTGAACAGTTGGCTCGAGAAACTATGATGTTTTTCCCGAAAATTTATTAATAGAGAAAGAACAAATCGCTTTGTCCAGAAAATGACCAAGCCACGCGGAATTTTCCTGGACATATTTCTTGAGTTAAGGGCTTCATGCTTTTAAGCTGTGCAAAGAAGACCCTCCAAAGTTGTACAAAATCAAATTTGCCCAACAGAATCCATCAAGTGTGTTTTTGAGAGAAGGCTCGAGAATATGATGTTTTCCCGAAAAATTTATATAGAGAAGAAAGAACAAATCGCTTTGTCCAAAAAATGACCCAAGCCACGCGGAAATCTCCTGAGACATATATTTCTTGAGTTAAGCGGTTTCAGGCGCTTTAAGTGTGCAAAGAAGATCCCTCCAAAGTTGTACAAAATTGAATTTGCAACAGAATCCATCAAGTGGTTTTTGAACAGTAGGCCTCGAGAATATGATGTTTTTCCCGAAAATTTATATAGAGAAAGAACAAATCGGCTTGTCCAGAAAATGAAAACCAAGCCACGCGGAATTTCTCCTGGACATATTTGCTTGAGTTAGGGCTTCATGCCCTTTAAGTGTGCAAAGAAGGACCCTCCAAAAGTTGTACAAAATCAAATTTGCAACAGAATCCATCAAGTGGTTTTTGAACAGTAGACTCGAGAATATGATGTTTTTCCCGAAAATTTATATAGAGAAAGAACAGATCGCTTGTCCAGAAAATGACCAAGCCACGCGGAAATCTCCTGGACATATATTTCTTGAATAAGGGATGCATGCCTTTAAGTGTGCAAAGAAGACCCTCCAAAGTTTGTACAAAATTAAATTTGCAAAGCAGAATCCATCCAGTGGTTTTTGAAGAAGGCGTAGAGAATATGATGTTTTTTTCCCGAAAAATTTATATAGAGAAAGAACAAATCGCTGTGTCCAGAAAATAACCAAGCCACGCGGAAATCTCCTGGACATATTTCTTTGGGTTAGGGCTTTAGGCCTTTTATGTGCAAAGAAGACCCTCTCAACGTTGTACAAAATCGAATTTGCGAAATTGGTCAAATGGTTTTTGAACGGTAGGCTCGTTAAAATGATGTTTTTTCCGAAAATTTATATAGAGAAAGAACAAATCGCCCTGTGTGCAAAAAATGACCAAGCCACGCGGAAATCTCCTGGACATATTACTTGGGTTAGGGCTTTAGGCCTTTAACGTGTGCAAAGAAGACCCTCCAAAGATGTACAAAATCGAATTTGCATCGGAATTGGTCAAACGGTTTTTTGAACGGTAAGCTCGTAAAATTGATGTTTTTTCCCCAAAATTTATATATAGAAAAAGAACAAATCGCCTGTGTGCAAAAAAATGACCAAGCCATGCGGAAATCTCCTGGAAATGTTCTTTGGGTTAGGGCTTTAAGCCTTTTCATGTGCAAAGAAGACCCTCTCAAGTTGTACAAAATCGAATTTGCATTTGAATTGGTCAAATGGTTTTTGAATGGTAGGCTCGTAAAATTGATGTTTTTTCCGAAATTTATATAGAGAAAGAACAACTCGCCTGTGCAAAAAATGACCAAGCCACGCGGAAATCTCCTGGACATATTACTTGGGTTAGGGCTTTAGGCCTTATAACGTTCAAAGAAGACCCTCAAAAGATGTACAAAATCGAATTTGCATCGGAATTGGTCAAACGGTTTTTGAACGGTAAGCTCGTAAAATTGATGTTTTTTCCCCAAAATTTATATAGAAAAAGAACAAATCGCCTGTGTGCAAAAAATGACCAAGCCATGCGGAAATCTCCTGGAAATGTTCTTTGGGTTAGGGCTTTAAGCCTTTTCATGTGCAAAGAAGACCCTCTCAAGTTGTACAAAATCGAATTTGCATTGGAATTGGTCAAATGGTTTTTGAACGGTAGGCTCTTAAAATTGATGTTTTTTCCGAAATTTATATAGAGAAAGAACAACTCGCCTGTGCAAAAAATGACCAAGCCACGCGGAAATCTCCTGGACATATTACTTGGGTTAGGGCTTTAGGCCTTATAACGTTCAAAGAAGACCCTCAAAAGATGTACAAAATTGAATTTGCATCGGAATTGGTCAAACGGTTTTTGAACGGTAAGCTCGTAAAATTGATGTTTTTTCCCCAAAATTTATATAGAAAAAGAACAAATCGCCTGTGTGCAAAAAATGACCAAGCCATGCGGAAATCTCCTGGAAATGTTCTTTGGGTTAGGGCTTTAAGCCTTTTCATGTGCAAAGAAGACCCTCTCAAGTTGTACAAAATCGAATTTGCATTGGAATTGGTCAAATGGTTTTTGAACGGTAGGCTCGTAAAATTGATGTTTTTTTCCGAAATTTATATAGAGAAAGAACAACTCGCCTGTGCAAAAAATGACCAAGCCACGCGGAAATCTCCTGGACATATTACTTGGGTTAGGGCTTTAGGCCTTATAACGTTCAAAGAAGACCCTCAAAAGATGTACAAAATCGAATTTGCATCGGAATTGGTCAAACGGTTTTTGAACGGTAAGCTCGTAAAATTGATGTTTTTTCCCCAAAATTTATATAGAAAAAGAACAAATCGCCTGTGTGCAAAAAATGACCAAGCCATGCGGAAATCTCCTGGAAATGTTCTTTGGGTTAGGGCTTTAAGCCTTTTCATGTGCAAAGAAGACCCTCTCAAGTTGTCCAAAATCGAATTTGCATTGGAATTGGTTCAATGGTTTTGAACAGTAGGCTCGTGAAATTGATGTTTTTTTCCGAAATTTATATAGAGAAAGAACAACTCGCCTGTGCAAAAAAATGACCAAGCCACGCGGAAATCTCCTGGACATATTACTTGGGTTAGGGCTTTAGGCCTTAAAGTGTTCAAAGAAGACCCTCCTCAAAAGATGTACAAAATCGAATTTGCATCGGAATTGGTCAAACGGTTTTTGAACGGTAAGCTCGTAAAATTGATGTTTTTTCCCCCAAAATTTATATAGAAAAAGAACAAATCGCCTGTGTGCAAAAAAATGACCAAGCCATGCGGAAATCTCCTGGAAATGTTCTTTGGGTTAGGGCTTTAAGCCTTTTCATGTGCAAAGAAGACCCTCTCAAGTTGTACAAAATCGAATTTGCATTGGAATTGGTCAAATGGTTTTTGAACGGTAGGCTCGCGTAAAATTGATGTTTTTTCCCGAAATTTATATAGAGAAAGAACAACTCGCCTGTGCAAAAAATGTTTTT